>NW_027307806.1:300000-600000 GCF_047496885.1 Scyliorhinus torazame | reverse complement strand
ACACTAAACGCCCCACACACACACTAACCCTCACACACACAGTACCCGCCTCACACACCCACAAACGCACCCACACACACAAACTAACCCCACCCCCACACCCACTAACACCTACACACGCAAACCACCACCACACACTCACTAAACCCACTCCCACATGCTAACGACCCCATACAGTCACTAACCACCCGCACACACAAATCCCCCCACACACACACACTAATCACCCCCATACACACTAACACTCCCGTGCTCACTAACACCCACAGGCACACACTAACTCTCCCACCCACACACTAACACCCCCACACAGACAGTAACCCCATACAGAATCTAGCACTCACACACAGACTAACCCTCCCATACACACCCAACCCCCCACACACACTCTAACCCTCCCACACACACACTAACACCCCAAATACACACACAACACCCCCTAACACACACACTAACCCGAGACACACGCACTAAACCCCTCACACACACTAAGCGCCCCACAAAAACTAACACCCCTCACACACACGTTAACCCCACCACACACACTAACCCTTCCACACACACTCACACACACTAACCCCAACCCCACACACACTTATCCCCCCCAGACATACTAAATCCCCCCCACACACGAACCAACCACACACACACTGACGCCCCACATACGCTAACCTACCCCCACACACACAGTAATCCCATACAGACACCAACACCCACACACACACTAACCCTCCCATAGGCACACGAACCCCCCCACACACATACTAACCCTCCCACGCACACACATTAACAACCCACCAACACACACAAAACCACCTCACACACACTAATCCCCGCACACACACTAACCCCCCTCACTCAGACAACCCCCCCCCCACACACACACACTAACCACGCCAGGCACACACACACTAACCCCCCTCACACACACTAACTCCCCCACACACACTAACACCCCTCACACACACACTAGCCCCCCACACATACAACCCCACCCGCACACACTCACACACACTAACCCCACCCCCACACTCACTTACCCCCCTAGATATACTAACCCCCGACACACTAACCAGCCCCACACACACTGAAGCCCACAGACACTAATCTACCCCCGCACACACTCATCCCCCTCAAACACACTAACCACTCTCACACACACACTAACTCCCCTGACACACACATTAACCGCCCACACACACACACTAACTCCCCTCACACTCACTGACCCCCCTCACACACACTAACCCCACACACACTAATACCCACCGACACACTTTAACCTCCGCCCCATACACGCAATAACCCCCCTCCCGCACACACTAACCCCCTCACACACACTAACCCCCATCACACATTAATCCCCATGCACACACACGAAACCCCCCCACACACACTAACCCCCCCACACACATACTAACCCCCCACACGCGCACTAAACCCCCATACACCCACTGACCCCTCCCCGCACACACTCTGACCCCCACCCACACACACACTAACAACCCACACACACACTAACTCCCCACCAACACACACACACACTAACCCCCGCCCCACACACTCACACACACTAACCCCACCACTGCACACACTTACCCCCCCAGAGACACTAACAACCCTCACACACACTACCCCCCCCCCCACACACGCACACTAACCCCGTCACATACACAATGACGCCCCTCAGACACTAACCTCCCCAAATTACACACACTAACCCCCCACACACACTAACCCCCTCACACATACTAACCCCCCTCACCAACCCAAAGAGCCCACACACACACTAACCCCCCAGACACACTAACCCCCGAACACACGTTGACTCCCCCACACACAATCACAGCCCCCACACACACTAACACCCCACATACGCTAACCACCACAACATACACACTAAACACTCCCCCACACACGTTAACCACTCCCACACACACACTAACCCCCCTCACACAGTAAACCCCACACGCACTCACTAACCCCCCCCCACACACACACACTAACCCCCCACACACAGTAATCCTCGACACACTCACTAACCCCCCACCCACACAAACCCACACACACAATAACATCCGACACGCACACTAACCCCCCACACACACTCACTAACCCCACCCTCACACAAACACTAAGTCCCCCACACACGTTAACCACTCCCACACACACACTAACCCCCCTCACACAGTAAACCCCACACACACTCACTAACCCCCCCCCCCACACACACACTAACCCCCCACACACAGTAATCCTCGACACACTCACTAACCCCCCACCCACACAAACCCACACACACAATAACATCCGACACGCACACTAATCCCACACACACACACAATAACCCTCCACAGTTCAACACCCCCTACAAACACTAACCCCACACACGACTAACCCCCAAACATACGCACTAGCACCCCCCACACACTAACCCCCTACACACACTAACACACCCACACACAACTAACCCCCCCACACACACGCACAAACCGCTCCACACACTCTAACCCCCGTCACACACACACTAAACACCCCCAATAACACTAACCCCCCACACACACTAAACCCCCTCCCACACACTAATCCACCCGCACACACACTAAACCCCCCACACACAAACTAGCCTCCCCACCCACGCACTAAGCCTCCCACACACACTAACCCCACAACCACACTAACACCCCCCCACACACACACTAAACCCCCCCACACACTCCCCCTCCCCCACACACTCACTAATACCCCCACATACACACTAAACCCCTCTCACACACACTAACCACCCCCACACACTAAACGCCCCACACACACACTAACCTCCCACACACACACTAAGCCCTCCCCACACACACTAACCACCGCACAAACACACTAACCCCCCCATGCACACACTAACCACCCCACACACACTAAGACCCACCCACACACACTAAACGCCCCACACACACACTAACCCCCACACACACAGTACCCGCCTCACACACCCACAAACGCACCCACACACACTAACTAACCCCACCTCCACACGCACTAAGTCCTACACACGTTAACCACCACCACACACTCACCGCCCTCACACACACAAACACACACACACAGTAAGCCCCCACACACACTAACCCCCCCACACACACACTAACCGCTCCCCACACACACTAACCCCCGCACAAAAACAGCCCCCCCCCCATGCACACACTAACCACCCCACACACTAACACCCCCCACACACACAAACCCCCCCACAAACACTAATCCCCCAACACATACACACTCATCCCCCCCACATACACTAACCCCCACCCCAACACTAACCACCCCCACACACATTAACCCCAACCCCATACAGACTCTAACCGATCCCCACACACACACAATAACACACCCCATACACACACTAACACCCACACACACACTAACCTCCCGCACACACTAACACCGCCACACACACTAACCCCCATCCACTCACTAACCTTCCAAACACACACTAAGCCCTCCCCACACAGTAACCCCCCCAAAAACACACTAACCCCCCCCACGCACACACTAACAACCCACACATACTGACCCACCCACACACACACACTAACCCCCCATAAACACTAAACCACCAACACATATACACTAATCCCCCCCCACGCACACTAACCCCACACACACTAACCACCCCCACACTCATTACCCCTACCCCGTACACACTCAAACCGCTCCCCCCACACACAATAACCCCCCACGCACACTAGCCCCCCACACACACTAAACCCCCATCACACACACTAACCACCCCCACACACAGTAACCCCACACACAACCACAAACGCACCCACACACAGTCACTGACCCCACCCCCACAAAAACACTAACTCCCCCACACACTAGATCCCCCACACAAAATAACCCCCCCACACTTTAACAACGCCTATACACACTAAGGCCACAAACAACTACCCCGCCACATACACACACGCATTAACACCCCCACACACTAACCCCCTACACACAATAAACCCCCGACACAGGCACTCAACCCCCACCCACACACATTAACCCCCACACACACTAACCCCCGACACACGCACTAAACCACACACACGCACACACACTAACCACCCCTCACACACACTAACCATCCAGACGCACACGCTAACCCCCCACACAACTACCCCCCGAACACACACGAACCCACCCCACACACACTAACCCCCCTCACGCACACAGTAAACCCCCAACACACACTAACCACCCCCACGCACACTAACCCCCCACACACTGACCCCCCTACACACACTAAACCCCCCACACACAACTAACCCCCTATACACAACTAACCAACCAACACACGCACTAACCCCCCCCCCCACCACACGCACGCACTAACCCCTCTTCCCACACACAGAATAACCCCCCAACACAGACTACTCCCCCCACACACATTACCCCCCACACACATATACTTGCCCCCCACTCACACTAACCCCCCCAACACACCCATAAACCACCCACACACACTAACCACCCCCCACACACACTACCCCCGCACACACATAGTCACCCCCTCACACACCCACAAACGCACCCACACACACGAACTATCCCCCCACACACACACTAATCACCCCCGCACACACACTAACCACCCACACACGCTAACTACCCCCACACACACACTAACCCCCAAACACGCAGTAACCCCCCCTCACACACATACACACACTAATCACCCCACACTCACTAACCCCACCCAACACACACTAACCGCCCCACACACACACTAACCCTCCCACGCACACTAACTCCCCCCCCCACACACTAACCCCCCACACACACACTAGCCCCCACACACACAGTAAACCCCCACACACACACTAGCCCCCACACACACAGTAAACCCCCACACATACACTAACCCACAACCACACATACACTAACCCCCCTCACACACCATAACCCCCCCACACACACCCACACCCACAAACACACGCACACATACTCACTAACCCCACCCCCACAGACACACTAACTCCCCCACACACACTAACCCCCCACATACACGCTAACCTCCCACACATACACTAACCCACAACCACACAGACACTAACCCCCCCCCACACACACTAACCTCCCTCACACATATACTAAACCCCCCTCACACACCATAACCCCCCACACACACACCCACAAACACATACACACATACTCACTAACCCCACCCCCACAGACACGCTAACTCCCCCACACACTAGACCCACCCCACAGACACATTAACTCTCCACAAACACTTCCCTCCCCACACACACACGAACCACCGACCCCACACACTATCTCCCCACACACAACTAGCCCCCCATAGATACGAACTAACACCCCCCACACATCAACACCCACAAACACGCACTAAACCCTCACACACACTAAACACCCCCAATAACACTAACCCCCCACAGATAAACTACCCCCCACCCACACACTAACCTCCCCCACACACTAAACCCCCCACACACACTAACCCCCCCAAACACACACTAAGCCCCCCCACACACACTAACTCCCCCCCACACACACACTAACACTCCCACACACACTAACCCCCCCCACACACTAACCCCCCACACACACTAACTCTCCCCCACACACACTAACCCCCCACACACACTAACCCCCCAAACACGCAGTAACCCCCCCACACACACACTAATCACCCCACACTCACTAACCCCCCACACACACTAACCGCCCCTCACACACACACAATAACCCCCCACACACACTAACCACCCAAACACGCAGTAACCCCTACCCCACACACACACACTAATCACCCCACACTCACTAACCCCCCACACACACTAACCGCCCCTCACACACACACAATAACCCCCACACACACACTAACCCCCCAAACACGCAGTAACCCCCCCCCACACACACACACACTAATCACCCCACAATCACTAACCCCCCCAGACAGACTACCGCCCCTCACACACACACAATCACCTCCCACACACACTAACCCCCAAACACGCAGTAACCCCCCCTTTCACACACACACACACACACACTAATCACCCCACACTCACTAACCCCCACACACACACTAACCGCCCTCACACACATATTAAACCAACCTCACACACCATAATCCCCCAAACACACACACGCAAACGCACCCACACACACTTTCTAACCCCACGCCCACCCACACATTAACCCCCCACACACGCTAACCACCACCATCACACACACTGAACACACCACACACACTACCCCCCATCCACACACTAACCTCCCACACACACTAATCCCCCCATCCAAACACTAATCTCCCACACACTAAGCCCTCCCCACACACACTAACCCCCGCACAAACATACTAACCCCCCATGCACACACTAACTACCCCACACACACTAAGACACCCCACACACACACTAAACGCCCCACACACACTAACTCCCACACACACACTAACCCCCACACACACAGCACCCGCCTCACACACCCACAAACGCACCTACAGACACTAACTAACCCCACCTCCACACACACTAACCCCTACACACGCTAACCAACACCACACACACACTAAACCCCCTCCCACATGCTAACGACCCCACACAGACACTAACACCCCCCACACACACACTAACACCCCCACACACACACATACCACCCACATACACTAACCCCCCCACATACACACTAACTCCCACCCCCACACACACACACTCACCGCCCTCACACACACACACTAACGTCCCCACACACAGTAATCCCCCCCACGCACACTAACACCCCCACACACAGTAAACCCCCACACACACTAACCCCCCCACATACACGCTAACCCCTCACAAATATACTAACCCACAACCACACACACACTAACCCCCCACACACACTAACCTCCCTCACACACATACTAAACCCCCCTCACACACCATAACCCCCCTCACACACACACACCCATAAACGTCCGCACACTTACTCACTAACCCCACCCCCACAGACACGCTAACTCCCCCACACACTAGACCTACCCCGCACACACATTAACTCCCCACAAACACTTACCCCCCCTACACACACACGAACCACCGACCCCACACACTATCTCCCCACACACAACTACCCCCCCCCCCCCACGTATACAAACTAACACCCCCCACACATCAACACCCACAAACACGCACTAACCTGTCACACACACACTAAACACCCCCAATAACACTAACCCCCCACAGATAAACTGCCCCCCCACCCACACACTAACCTCCCCCACACACTAACCCCCACACACACTAACCTCCCCACAAACACACTAACCCACCCACACACACACACATATTAACTCCCCCCCCCACACACACTAACCCCCCACACACACTCACCCCCCAAACACGCAGTAACCCCACACACACACACTAATCACCCCACACTCACTAACCCCAGCACACACACTAACCGCCCCTCACACACACACACAATAGCCCCCCACACACACTAACCCCCAAACACGCAGTAATCCCCCCCCACATACACACACACACTAATCACCCCACACTCACTAACCCCAGCACACACACTAACCGCCCCTCACACACACACACTAACCCTCCCACACACACTAATCCCCCCCACACACACTAACCCCCACCCCCACACTAACCACCCCACACACATTAACCCCTACCCCATACAAACTCTAACCGATCCCCCCCACACACACTAACCCCCCCACACATTAAACCCCCATCACACACACTAACCGCCCCCACACACACACTCACCTCCCACACACACTAACACCGCCACACACACTACCCCCCATCCACTCACTAACCTCCCACACACACTAAGCCCTCGCCACACACTAACCCCCCCCCACAAACACACTAACCCCCCCACGCACACACTAACAACCCACACATACTAAACCCCCACAAACACTAAACCCCCAACACATATACACTAATCCCCCCACGCACACTAACCCCACACACACACTAACCACCCCCACACACATTAACCCCTACCCCGTATACACTCTAACCGCTCTCCCCACACACACAATAACCCCCCACACACACTAACCCCCCCCCCCCCCACACACACTAAACCCACATCACGCACACTAACCACCCCCACACACAGTAACCACCCCACACACCCACAAACGCACCTACACACACTCACTAACACCATCCCCACCCACACACCGTAACCCCCGACACACACACTGATCACCCACATTCACACTAACACCCCCCCCGCACACACAAACCCACACCCACACACACACACACTAACCCCCCCCACAGACACTAACCCCCTCACACACACACTCATCCCCCCACACACAGTAACCCCACACACAACCACAAACGCACCCACACACACTCACTAACCACACCCCCATAAAAACACTAACTCCCCCACACACTAGACACCCCCACACACAATAACCCCCCCACACACTCTAACACCCCCTACACACACTAACCCCACACACAACTACCCCCCCCACATACACACACGCACTAACACCCCCACACACTAACCTCCTACACACAATAAACCCCCTACACAGACACTAACCCCCCACCCACACACACATTAACCCCCACACACACTAACCCCCCGACACACGCACTAAACCACACACACTAACCACCCCTCACACACACTAACCATCCAGACGCACACACTAACCCCCACACAACTACCCCCCTAACACACACGAACCCACCCCACACACGCTAACCCCCCTCACGCACACAGTAAACCCCCAACACACACTAACCACCCCCAGGCGCACTAACCTCCCACACACTGACCCCCCTACACACACTAAACCCCCCACACACAACTATCCCCCTATACACAATTAACCAACCAACACACGCACTAAATCCCCCCACCACACGCATGCACTAACCCCTCCTCCCACGCACACTACTCCCCCCACACACATTAACCCCCCCCCCACACACATATACTTACCCCCCACTCACACTAACACCCCCCACACACCCACTAAACCACCCACACACACTAACCACCCCCCACCATACTAACCCCCCCCACACACACACTAAACCACCCACACACACTAACCACCCCCCACCACACTAACCCCCCCACACACATAGTAACCCCCTCACACACCCACAAACACACCCACACACACGAACTAACCCCCCTCACACACACTAACACCCCACACACGCTAAACACCACCACAGACACACTAAACACCCCCCACACACACGCTAACCACCGTCGACACACTCACTAACTCCCCCCACACACACACTAACCCCCAAACATAGTAACCCCCGACACACACACTAACCCCCCACACACACAAATCCACCCCATATACACACACTAACCCCCCCACACACACACATTAACTCCCCCACACACTCGACCCCCCCACACACAATAACCCCCACACTCTAACACCCCCAACACACACTAACCACCCCCACACACACTAACCCCCCACACACTGACCCCTACACACAACTAATCCCTAACACACACACTAACCCCCAAACACGCTAACCACAACCACACACACACTAACCCCACAACACACACACAAACTCCCCCAGACACAAACTAACCCCCCCACACACACAAACCCACCACACACACTACCCCCCCCCACACACACACTAACCCCCACACATTGACCCCCGACACACACTAAATCCCCCACACACAACTAACCGCCCGACACACAACTAACCAACCAACACACGCACTAAACTCCCCCACACACATTAACCCCCAACACACATATGCTAACCCCCCACACACACTAACCTCCCCACACACCCAGTAAACAACCCCCCCACACACACACAAACCACCCCCACACACACAAACTCCCGCACACGCACACACTAACCCTCCCCACACACACTAACCACCCCACACATACTAACCCCCTTCACACACACTAACCCCCCCCACACACACGCTAACCCCCCCACACACAGTCTAAACCCCACACACACAGACAATCCCCCAAACACACACTAACCAAACCCCAGACACACTAACCCCACCCCACACACACACTAAGCCACCACACACACTCACCCCCCCCACACACACTCACAACACCGCCCACATAAACACTAAACCCCCCTCACACACACTAAACGCCCACCACACGCACTAACCCCCCCACACACACACTAACTGCCCAACACACTAGACCCCCCACACCCACACGCAACGACCCCCCCCCACACACACACGCACTATCACCCCCCACAGATTAACCCCACACACAACTAACCCCCCCCCCCCACACACACGCACTAACACCCCCACACACTAACCCCTACACACATTAACTCCTCGCACACATATACTAACCCGCCACACACACTACCCCCCCACACACCCACTGAACCACCCACACACACACACTAACCACCCCACACACACCAAACCCCCAGACGCACACACTAACCTCCCACACAACTACCCCCCAAGACACACTAACCACACCCCACACTCACACTAAACCCCCTCAGGCACACAGTAACCCCCAACACACACTAACCACCCCCCACACACACAGTAACCCCCCCACCCACACACACACGCTCACCGACCGCAGACCCTCACTAACCCCCCACACACACACTAACCACCCCCCACACACACAGTAACCCCCCGCCACCCACACACACACGCTCACCGCCCGCAGACCCTCACTAACCCCCCACACACACACACTAACCCCCCCCACACACACACAGTAAGCCCCCAAACACACACTGCCCCCCACATACACACTAAGCCCCCCACACACTAACCCACAACCAGACACACACTAACCCTCCCATACACACAATAACCCCCCTCACACACACACTAACCCCCCACACACCCACAAACGCACCCACACTCACTCACTAACCCCACCCCCACAGACACACTTACTCCCCCACACACTAGACCATCCCCACACACACAGTAAACCCCCACACACTCACTAACCTCCCCCCCCACCACACTAACCCCATACTAACCCCTTCTCACACACTAATCTACTGCCATACACACACTAACCCCTCCCCTCCCCCACCCCCTTCCCACACACACACACACTAACCTCCACATGGACTGACTGATGCCCTATAACCACCCTGGAAATCTCTCTCTAACAGCACAGTGGGTCTACCTACTCCACATGGACTGACGGATGTCCAATAACAATCCGGAACTCTCTCTAACTGCACTGTGCGTGTACCTACACCACATGGACTGACGGATGTCCAATAGCAATCCTGGCAATTTCTCTCTAACAGCACTGTGGGTGTACCTACATCACATGAACTGACTGGTGACCAATAAGAGTCCAGGTACTCCCTTCTTGGCGACACTGTGCATCTACCTACACAACATGGAGCAACTGATGTTCAAACGCAATCCTGGAACTCCCTCCCTAACAGCACTGCGTGTGTATCTACATAGAAACAGAGAAACAGAGAAAACCGGAGCAGGAGGGGCCCAGTCGTCCCTTCATACTGGCTATACCATTCAGGATGATCATGGATGACGATCCAACTCAATACCGAGTGCCTCCCCCCCTTTTCATTAGATCCACTTTGTCCCAAATGAAACATCTAACTGCTGCGAATAAAGGTGGTGTGGATGAGAAGAGAGATCTCGGTGTCCATGTACATAGATCCCTGAAAGGTGCCACCAAGGTTGAGAGGGTTGTTAAGAAGGCGTACAGTGTGTTAGCTTTTATTGGTCGAGGGGTTGAGTTTCAGAGCCATGAGGTCATGTTGCAGCTGTACAAAACTCTGTTGCGGCCGCATTTGGAGTATTGGGTGCAATTCTGGTCACCGCATTATAGGAAGGATGTGGAAGCATTGGAAAGGGTGCAGAGGAGATTTACCAGAATGTTGCCTGCTATGGAGGGAAGATCTTATGAGGAAAGGCTGAGGGACTTGAGGCTGTTTTCCTTAGAGAGAAGAAGGTTCAGAGGTGACTTAATTGAGGCATACAAGATGATCAGAGGATTGGGTAGGGAGCCTTTTTCCTCGGATGGTGATATCTAGCACGAGGGGACATAGCTTTAACTTGAGGGGTGATAGATATAAGACAGATTTCAGAGGTAGGTTCTTTACTCAGAGAGTAGTAAGGGTGTGGAATGCCCTGCCTGCAACAGTAGTGGACTCGCCAACACTAAGGGTATTCAAATGGTCATTGGATAGACATATGGACGATAAGGGAATAATGTAGATGGGCTTTAGAGTGGTTGCACAGGTCGGCGCAACATCGAGGGCCGAAGGGCCTGTACTGTGCTGTAATGTTCTATGTTCTATGTTCTATACAATGTTTTTTCCTCAACTACCTGCTGTGGAAACTAATTGCACAGGTTTTCCGCTCTCTGGGTGAAAACATCTCTCCTCATCTCTGTCGTAAATCGTCTCCCCCGCATCCTCAGCTTGTGACATCTGATTCTACAGACAGACCATCGGAGAGATCCTTCCTGTATCTACCCCGTGTCTTCCTGTTAGAATTCCCCGGGTTTCGTTGAAATTCCTCCTCATTCTTCTGAACTCCAGCGAATAGAACTCTAATCGATTCAACCTCTCCTCCTACGTCAGTCCTGACATCCCAGGATTCAATCTGGTAAACATTGGCTGCACTCTGTCTGCAGCAAGAACATCCTTCCTCTGATGAGGAGTCCAAAACTGCACACAATCGTCCAGATGTGGCCTCACCAAGGCCCTGTATAATAGCCACAAGGCATGGCTGCTCCTGTATTCCAATCATCTCGTGCTGAAGGCAGAGAATTTGCCTCCTGTCCTGCCTGCTGCACCGGCCTGCTTACACCTTGCAGCGAATGGTGGACGGGGACACCCAGGTCTCGGTGCACATTCCCCTCTCCAAACATATGGCCATTCAGATCATCGTCTGCCTTCTCATCTTTCCCCCAAAGTGGATAATGTCGCATTGATACAAATGATAACGCATCTACCATTCATTTCCCCAGAAACTCAACTTCTCCAAAAGGCATTGCAGGATCAGTGCATCCTCCTCTCAGTTCAACCTCCCACCCACATTTCTATGATCTGCATATTTGGAGATATTACATTTTCATCCCTCATCTGAAGTCGGGTAAAACCTGCCCTCCTGACCTGACCTCCAAGTGAATTCAGACCCACAGCAATGTGGGTTACTGACAACTACCCTCTCAAATGGGCGAGCCGGCCATCCGATTCTGGGCAATGAGGGATGGAAAGAACATGCTTTTCTGATCAGTAACCACCAAATGCCGTGACTGAATCAGTAAAAGGCTGCTGTCTACCACTGGAGGTGATTGCAGATGGCCCTGGAGGAGCTCAGGCAGATGTGGACTTCACACTGTATCACATCAGCATGGGGGCGGGCAGTCTGGGCCGGCTGGATAACTGAGAGACAACAGCAAGGACAGTGACAGAGTGACAGTGGGAGCAGTCTGGGCCGGCTGGGTAACAGAGAGACAACAGCAAGGACAGTGACAGAGTGACAGTGGGAGCAGTCTGGGCCGGCTGGTTAAATTAGAGACAACAGCAAGGACACTGACAGAGTGACAGTCGTGGGAGCAGTTTGGCTGGCTGGTTAAATTAGAGACAACAGCAAGGACACTGACAGAGTGACAGTGGACAGACCAGTCTGGGCAGACTTGTTAACAGAGAGACAAGAACTAGGACACTGACAGAGTGACAGTGGTGGCAGCAGTCTCGGTCGGCTGGCAAACTGAGTGACAACAGCAAGGACACTGACACAGTTACAGTGGGAGCAGTCTGGGCCGGCTGGGTAACTGAGATACAACAGCAAGGACAGTGGCAGAGTGACAGTGGGAGCAGTCTTGGGCGGCTGGTAACTGAGAGACAACAGCAAGGACACTGACAGAGTGACAGTGGGAGCAGTCTGGGGCGGCTGGGTAACTGAGAGACAACAGCAAGGACACTGACAGAGTGACAGTGGGAGCAGCCTGGGCCGGCTGGGTAACTGAGAGACAACAGCAAGGACACTGACAGAGTGACAGTGGGAGCAGTCTGGGCCGGCTGGGTAACGGAGAGACAACAGCAAGAACACTGACAGAGTGACAGTGGGAGCAGTCTGGGCCGGCTGTGTAACTGAGATACAACAGCAAGGACAGTGGCAGAGTGACAGTGGGAGCAGTCTGGGCCGGCTGGGTAACAGAGAGACAACAGCAAGGACAGTGACAGAGTGACAGTGGGAGCAGTCTGGGCCGGCTGGTTAAATTAGAGACAACAGCAAGGACACTGACAGAGTGACAGTCGTGGGAGCAGTTTGGCTGGCTGGTTAAATTAGAGACAACAGCAAGGACACTGACAGAGTGACAGTGGACAGACCAGTCTGGGCAGACTTGTTAACAGAGAGACAAGAACTAGGACACTGACAGAGTGACAGCGGTGGCAGCAGTCTCGGTCGGCTGGCAAACTGAGTGACAACAGCAAGGACACTGACACAGTTACGGTGGGAGCAGTCTGGGCCGGCTGGGTAACTGAGATACAACAGCAAGGACAGTGGCAGAGTGACAGTGGGAGCAATCTTGGGCGGCTGGTAACTGAGAGACAACAGCAAGGACACTGACAGAGTGACAGTGGGTGCAGTCTGGGGCGGCTGGGTAACTGAGAGACAACAGCAAGGACACTGACAGAGTGACAGTGGGAGCAGCCTGGGCCGGCTGGGTAACTGAGAGACAACAGCAAGGACACTGACAGAGTGACAGTGGGAGCAGTCTGGGCCGGCTGGGTAACGGAGAGACAACAGCAAGGACACTTACAGAGTGACAGTGGGAGCAGTCTAGGCCGGCTGGGTAACTGAGATACAACAGCAAGGACAGTGGCAGAGTGACAGTGGGAGCAGTCTGGGCCGGCTGGTAACTGAGAGACAACAGCAAGGACACTGACAGAGTGACAGTGGGAGCAGTCTGGGCCGTCTGGGCAACTGAGAGACAACAGCAAGGTCACAGACAGAGTGACAGTGGGAGCAGTCTGGGCCGGATGGGTCACTGAGAAACAACAGCAAGGACACTGACAGAGTGACAGAGGCAACAGGCTGGGCCGGCTCTTTAACTGAGGGGCAACAGAAAAGATGCGACAGGGTGATAGTGGGAGCAGTCTGTATCTACTAGGTAACTGAGGGACAAGAGCAGGGACACTGACAGAATGAAAGTGAGAGCAGTCAGGGCTGTCTGGGTAACTGAAAGACAACAGCAAGGACACTGACAGAGGAACAGTGCTGGGAGCAGTCTGGGCCGGCTGGGTAACTGAGAGACAACAGCAAGGACAGTGACAGAGTGACAGTGCGAGCAGTCTGAGCCGGATGGGTAACTGAGAGACAACAGCAAGGACACTGACAGAGTGACAGTGGGAGCAGTCTGGGCCGGCTGGGTAACTGAGAGACAACAGCAAGGGCAGTGGCAGAGTGACAGTGGGAGAAGTCTGGACCGGCTGGGTAACAGAGACAACAGCAAGGACACTGACAGAGTGACAGTGGGAGCAGTCTGGGCCGGCTGGATAACTGTAAGACAACAGCACGGTCGCTGACAGAGTGACAGTGGGAGCAGTCTGGGCCGGCTGGGTAACTGAGAGACAACAGCAAGGACACTGACAGAGTGACAGTGGGTGTAGTCTGGGCTGGCTGGGTAACTGAGAGACAACAGCAAGGACACTGACAGAGTGACAGTGGGAGCAGTCTGGGCCGGCTGGGTAACTGAGAGACAACAGCAAAGACACTGACAGAGTGACAGTGGGAGCAGTCTGGGCCGGCTGGGTAACTGAGAGACAACAGCAAGGACACTGACAGAGTGACAGTGGGTGTAGTCTGTGCCGGCTGGGTAACTGAGAGACAACAGCAAGGACACTGACAGAGTGACAGTGGGAGCAGTCTGGGCCGGCTGGGTAACTGAGACACAACAGCAAGGACAGTGACAGAGTGACAGTGGGAGCTGTCTGGGCCGGCTGGTTAACTGAGATACAACAGGGAGGACACTGACAGAGTGACAGTGGGAGCAGTCTGGGCCGGCTGGGTAACTGAGAGACAACAGCAAGGACACTGACAGAGTGACAGTGGGAGCAGTCAGGGCCGGCTGGGTAACTGAGAGACAACAGCGAGGACAGTGACAGAGTGACAGTGGGAGCAGTCTGGGCCGGCTGGGTAACTGAGAGACAACAGCAAGGACACTGACAGAGTGACAGTGGGAGCAGTCTGGGCCGGCTGGGTAACGGAGAGACAACAGCAAGGACACTGACAGAGTGACAGTGGGAGCAGTCTGGGCCGGCTGGGTAACGGAGAGACAACAGCAAGGACACTGACAGAGTGACAGTGGGAGCAGTCTGGGCCGGCTGGGTAACTGAGATACAACAGCAAGGACACTGACAGAGTGACAGTGGGAGCAGTCTGGGCCGGCTGGGTAACTGAGAGACAACAGCAAGGACACTGACAGAGTGACAGTGGGAGCAGTCTGGGCCGGCTGGGTAACTGAGAGACAACAGCAAGGACACTGACAGATTCGATAGAGTCGATTTCAGCGTGAGCAATGCGCAAGTGATTTCTGGGAGGTATGTTTCTCCTTTAAAAAGAAACACTTAATTTCTGCTTTATTTTTTTTCGACCCGCGGACTTCTGGCAAGAGCCCCCCCCCCCCCCCCCCACCCCCCACCCCCCCCCCCCCCCCCCCCCGCCTGCCAATAAATTCTGGTGGAGAGGAAACCCGAGACACTACACGTGTAGTGTCTCCCACCCACCCTCCTCCTCTAAATAAATAATAAGACCCATTGGTGTAAGGTAAGTGCCATATTATATTATTATTATTAGCATTATTATATTATATTATTAGCATTGCGCAGGTCAAGGGACACAGCCTGAGTGAGAGAGATACAGACAGTGAGAATTTGCTAGTTTGGTGCAGTATGGTAACCAAGAAAGGTAAGTGGTTAATCTAATTGTGTCGTTTTTTAGTTAAAAGTGCAGGGTAGTGTCTGATTGGCTGAAGCTGCCCCCACCATAAAATTAAATTAAATTAATTAATTAGTGATGGCTGGTCAGGTGATGTGCTTGAGCTGCTTGATGTGGGAGCTGGCAGATCCCATTGCGAGCTGCAGCGACCACATCTGCATTAAGTGTTGGCTGCTCGAAGAACTCTGGCTCAGAGTTGATGAGCTGGAGTCTGAGATTCAAACACTGAGGCACATCCGGGAGGGGGAGACTTACCTGGACACTGTGTTTCAGGAGGCAGTCACACCTGTCAGAGTAAGTAGTTTAAATCCTGCCAGTGGCCAGGGACAGCAGGGTGTGACTGCAAGTCAGGCAGGTAAAGGGAACCAGCAGTCAGGAACTCAGGAGCCTCAGCCCTTGACTCTGTCCAACAGGTATGAGGCACTTGCTCCCTGTGTGAATGGCGAACAGGGCTGCAGGAAGTATGAGTCAGCTAACCAAGGCACCATGGTTCAGCAGGCCATTCAAGGGGAGGGAGTAAATAGGCAAGTTGTAGTTGTAGGGGATTCTATTATCAGGATGAGAGATAGTATCCATTGTGAGCAGGATAAAGAGTCCCGCATGGTATGTTGCATGCCCGGTGCTAGGGTGCGGGACATCTCTGACCGGCTTGAAAGGATACTGAAGAGGGAGGGGGAGGATCCAGTTGTTGTGGTCCATGTCGGTACCAACAACATAGGCAAGTCTAGGAAAGAGGACCTGTTTAGAGATTATAAAGAGCTAGGATTCAAATTAAAAAACAGGTCCTCAAGGGTCATAATCTCCGGATTACTGCCCGAGCCACGTGCAAATTGGCATAGGGAGGCAAGAATAAGGGAAGTTAACACGTGGCTGAAAGAGTGGTGTGGGAAAGAGGGGTTCCTTTTCATGGGACACTGGCATCAGTTTTGGGACAGGGAGGACCTATACCGTTGGGATGGTCTCCACCTGAACCGAGCTGGGACCAGTGTTCTGGCGAAAAGAGTAAATAGGGTGGTCAATAGGACTTTAAACTAAAGATTGGGCGGGGCGGGGGAGGAAAAGTCAGGGAACAAAGAGATGAAGTAATCAGTGGGAAGCGTAGCTGCTCAGGAATACAAAAAAGCACGAAAAGACAGAACTCAGGAGAGGTTACAATAGTCCCCATCCCACAAAATATGACACAGTGGATGGAAAGACTCAGTAAACCAAGGTCCACCCCACTAAGAAAACAAAAAGGGACGGTCAATAGAGAATTAAAGGTGCTACATTTAAATGCAAAGTGACAGTGGGAGCAGTCTGGGTCGGCAGGGTAACTGAGAGACAACAGCAAGGACACTGACAGAGTGACAGTGGGAGCAGTCTGGGCCGGCTGGGTAACTGAGAGACAACAGCAAGGACAGTGACAGAGTGACAGTGGGAGCAGTCTGGGCCGGCTGGGTAACTGACAGACAACAGCAAGTACACTGACAGAGTGACAGTGGGAGCAGTCTGGGCCGGCTCTGTAACTGAGAGACAACAGCAAGGACAGTGACAGAGTGACAGTGGGAGCAGTCTGGGCCGGCTGGGCAACTGAGAGACAACAGTAAGGACACTGACAGAGTAACAGTGGGAGCAGTCTGGGCCGGCTGGGTAACTGAGAGACAACAGCAAGGACAGTGACAGAGTGACAGTGGGAGCAGTCTGGACCGGCTGGGTTACTGAGAGACAACAGCAAGGACACTGACAGAGTGACAGTGGGAGCAGTCTGGGTCGGCAGGGTAACTGAGAGACAACAGCAAGGACACTGACAGAGTGACAGTGGGAACAGTCTGGGCCGGCTGGGTAACTGAGAGACAACAGCAAGGACACTGCCAGAGGGACAGTGGGAGCAGGCTGGGCCGGCTGGGTAACTGAGAGACAACAGCAAGGACACTGACAGAGTGGCAGTGGGAGCAGTCTGGGCCGGCTGGTAACTGAGAGACAACAGCAAGGGCACTGACAGAGTGACAGTGGGAGCAGTCTGGGCCGGCTGGGTAATTGAGAGACAACAGCAAGGACACTGACAGAGTGACAGTGGGAGCAGTCTGGGCCGTCTGGGCAAATGAGAGACAACAGCAAGGACAGTGACAGAGTGACAGTGGGAGCAGTCTGGGTCGGCAGGGTAACTGAGAGACAACAGCAAGGACACTGACAGAGTGACAGTGGGAGCAGTCTGGGTCGGCAGGGTAACTGAGAGACAACAGCAAGGACACTGACAGAGTGACAGTGGGAGCAGTCTGGGCCCGCTGGGTAACTGAGAGACAACAGCAAGGACACTGACAGAGTGACAGCGGGAGCAGTAGGGGCCGGCTGGGTAACTGAGGGACAACAGCAAGGACAGAGAGAGAGTGACAGTGGGAGCAGTCTGGGCCGGCTGGGTAACTGAGAGACAACAGCAAGGACACTGACAGAGTGACAGTGGGAGCAGTCTGGGCCGGCTGGGTAACTGAGAGACAACAGCAAGGACACTGACAGAGTGACAGTGGGAGCAGTCTGGGCCGGCTGGGTAACTGAGAGACTACAGCAAGGACACTGACAGAGTGACAGTGCGAGCAGTCTGGGCCGGCTGGGTTACTGAGAGACAACGGCGAGGACAGTGACAGAGTGACAGTGGGAGCAGTCTGGGCCTGCTGTGTAACTGAGAGACAACAGCAAGGACACTGACCGAGTGACAGTCGGAGCAGTCTGGGTCGGCAGGGTAACTGAGAGACAACAGCAAGGACACTGACAGAGTGACAGAGGGAGCAGTCTGGGTCGGCTGGGTAACTGAGAGACAACAGCAAGGACACTGACAGAGTGACAGTCGGAGCAGTCTGGGTCGGCAGGGTAACTGAGAGACAACAGCAAGGACACTGACAGAGTGAAAGAGGGAGCAGTCTGGGCCGGCTGGGCAACTGAGAGACAACAGCAAGGACACAGAAAGAGTGACAGTGGGAGCAGTCTGGGTCGGCAGGGTAACTGAGAGACAACAGCAAGGACACTGACAGAGTGACAGTGGGAGCAGTCTGGGCCGGCTGGGTAACTGAGATACAACAGCGAGGACACTGACAGAGTGACAGTGGGAGCAGTCTGGGCCGTCTGGGCAACTGAGAGACAACAGCAAGGACAGTGACAGAGTGACAGTGGGAGCAGTCTGGGCCGGCTGGGTAACTGAGAGACAACAGCAAGGACAGTGACAGAGTGACAGTGGGAGCAGTCTGGGCCGGCTGGGTAACTGAGAGACAACAGCAAGGACACTGACAGAGTGACAGTGGGAGCAGTGTGGGCCGGCTGGGTAACTGAGAGACAACAGCAAGGACACTGACAGAGTGACAGTGGGAGCAGTAGGGGCCGGCTGGGTAACTGAGAGACAACAGCAAGGACAGTGACAGAGTGACAGCGGGAGCAGTAGGGGCCGGCTGGGTAACTGAGGGACAACAGCAAGGACTCTGACAGAGTGACAGTGAGAGCAGTCTGGGCCGGCCGGGTAACTGAGGGACAACAGCAAGGGCAGTGACAGAGTGACAGTGGGAGCAGTCTGGGCCGGCTGGGTAACTGAGAGACAACAGCAAGGACACTGACAGAGTGACAGTGGGAGCAGTCAGGGCCGGCTGGGTAACTGAGAGACAACAGCAAGGACACTGACAGAGTGACAGTGGGAGCAGTCTGGGCCGGCTGGATACCTGAGAGACAACAGCAAGGACACTGACAGAGTGACAGTGGGAGTAGTCTGGGCCGGCTGGTAACTGAGAGACAACAGCAAGGACAGTGACAGTGGGAGCAGTCTGGGCCGGCTGGGTAACTGAGAGACTACAGCAAGGACAGTGACAGAGTGACATTGGGAGCAGTCTGGGCCGGCTGGGTAACTGAGAGACAACAGCAAGGACACTGACAGAGTGACAGTGGGAGCAGTCTGGGTGGATGGGTAACTGAGAAACAACAGCAAGGACAGTGACAGAGTGACAGTGGGAGCAGTCTGGGCCGGCTGGGTAACTGAGAGACAACAGCAAGGACAGTGACAGAGTGACAGTGGGAGCAGTCTGGGCCGGCTGGGTAACTGACAGACAACAGCAAGTACACTGACAGAGTGACAGTGGGAGCAGTCTGGGCCGGCTCTGTAACTGAGAGACAACAGCAAGGACAGTGACAGAGTGACAGTGGGAGCAGTCTGGGCCGGCTGGGCAACTGAGAGACAACAGTAAGGACACTGACAGAGTAACAGTGGGAGCAGTCTGGGCCGGCTGGGTAACTGAGAGACAACAGCAAGGACAGTGACAGAGTGACAGTGGGAGCAGTCTGGACCGGCTGGGTTACTGAGAGACAACAGCAAGGACACTGACAGAGTGACAGTGGGAGCAGTCTGGGTCGGCAGGGTAACTGAGAGACAACAGCAAGGACACTGACAGAGTGACAGTGGGAACAGTCTGGGCCGGCTGGGTAACTGAGAGACAACAGCAAGGACACTGCCAGAGGGACAGTGGGAGCAGGCTGGGCCGGCTGGGTAACTGAGAGACAACAGCAAGGACACTGACAGAGTGGCAGTGGGAGCAGTCTGGGCCGGCTGGTAACTGAGAGACAACAGCAAGGGCACTGACAGAGTGACAGTGGGAGCAGTCTGGGCCGGCTGGGTAATTGAGAGACAACAGCAAGGACACTGACAGAGTGACAGTGGGAGCAGTCTGGGCCGTCTGGGCAAATGAGAGACAACAGCAAGGACAGTGACAGAGTGACAGTGGGAGCAGTCTGGGTCGGCAGGGTAACTGAGAGACAACAGCAAGGACACTGACAGAGTGACAGTGGGAGCAGTCTGGGTCGGCAGGGTAACTGAGAGACAACAGCAAGGACACTGACAGAGTGACAGTGGGAGCAGTCTGGGCCCGCTGGGTAACTGAGAGACAACAGCAAGGACACTGACAGAGTGACAGCGGGAGCAGTAGGGGCCGGCTGGGTAACTGAGGGACAACAGCAAGGACAGAGAGAGAGTGACAGTGGGAGCAGTCTGGGCCGGCTGGGTAACTGAGAGACAACAGCAAGGACACTGACAGAGTGACAGTGGGAGCAGTCTGGGCCGGCTGGGTAACTGAGAGACAACAGCAAGGACACTGACAGAGTGACAGTGGGAGCAGTCTGGGCCGGCTGGGTAACTGAGAGACTACAGCAAGGACACTGACAGAGTGACAGTGCGAGCAGTCTGGGCCGGCTGGGTTACTGAGAGACAACGGCGAGGACAGTGACAGAGTGACAGTGGGAGCAGTCTGGGCCTGCTGTGTAACTGAGAGACAACAGCAAGGACACTGACCGAGTGACAGTCGGAGCAGTCTGGGTCGGCAGGGTAACTGAGAGACAACAGCAAGGACACTGACAGAGTGTCAGAGGGAGCAGTCTGGGTCGGCTGGGTAACTGAGAGACAACAGCAAGGACACTGACAGAGTGACAGTCGGAGCAGTCTGGGTCGGCAGGGTAACTGAGAGACAACAGCAAGGACACTGACAGAGTGAAAGAGGGAGCAGTCTGGGCCGGCTGGGCAACTGAGAGACAACAGCAAGGACACAGAAAGAGTGACAGTGGGAGCAGTCTGGGTCGGCAGGGTAACTGAGAGACAACAGCAAGGACACTGACAGAGTGACAGTGGGAGCAGTCTGGGCCGGCTGGGTAACTGAGATACAACAGCGAGGACACTGACAGAGTGACAGTGGGAGCAGTCTGGGCCGTCTGGGCAACTGAGAGACAACAGCAAGGACAGTGACAGAGTGACAGTGGGAGCAGTCTGGGCCGGCTGGGTAACTGAGAGACAACAGCAAGGACAGTGACAGAGTGACAGTGGGAGCAGTCTGGGCCGGCTGGGTAACTGAGAGACAACAGCAAGGACACTGACAGAGTGACAGTGGGAGCAGTGTGGGCCGGCTGGGTAACTGAGAGACAACAGCAAGGACACTGACAGAGTGACAGTGGGAGCAGTAGGGGCCGGCTGGGTAACTGAGAGACAACAGCAAGGACAGTGACAGAGTGACAGCGGGAGCAGTAGGGGCCGGCTGGGTAACTGAGGGACAACAGCAAGGACTCTGACAGAGTGACAGTGAGAGCAGTCTGGGCCGGCCGGGTAACTGAGGGACAACAGCAAGGGCAGTGACAGAGTGACAGTGGGAGCAGTCTGGGCCGGCTGGGTAACTGAGAGACAACAGCAAGGACACTGACAGAGTGACAGTGGGAGCAGTCAGGGCCGGCTGGGTAACTGAGAGACAACAGCAAGGACACTGACAGAGTGACAGTGGGAGCAGTCTGGGCCGGCTGGATACCTGAGAGACAACAGCAAGGACACTGACAGAGTGACAGTGGGAGTAGTCTGGGCCGGCTGGTAACTGAGAGACAACAGCAAGGACAGTGACAGTGGGAGCAGTCTGGGCCGGCTGGGTAACTGAGAGACTACAGCAAGGACAGTGACAGAGTGACATTGGGAGCAGTCTGGGCCGGCTGGGTAACTGAGAGACAACAGCAAGGACACTGACAGAGTGACAGTGGGAGCAGTCTGGGTGGATGGGTAACTGAGAAACAACAGCAAGGACACTGACAGAGTGACAGTGGGAGCAGTCTGGGCCGGCTGGATAACTGGGAGACAACAGCAAGGACACTGACAGAGTGACAGTGGGAACAGTCTTGGCCGGCTGGGTAACAGAGAGACAGCAGCAGAGACACTGACAGAGTGACAGTGGGAGCAGTCTGGGCCGGCTGGGTAACTGAGAGACTACAGCAAGGACAGTGACAGAGTGACAGTGGGAGCAGTCTGGGCCGGCTGGGTAACTGAGGGACAACAGCAAGGTCACTGACAGAGTGAAAGTGGGAGCAGTCTGGGCCGGCTGGGTAACTGAGAGACTACAGCAAGGACAGTGACAGAGTGACAGTGGGAGCAGTCTGGTCCGGCTGGGTAACTGAGAGACAACAGCAATGACAGTGACAGAGTGAAAGTGGGAGCAGTCTGGGCCGGCTGGGTAACTGAGAGACAACAGCAAGGACACTGACAGAGTGACAGTGGGAGCAGTCTGGGTGGATGGGTAACTGAGAAACAACAGCAAGGACACTGACAGAGTGACAGTGGGAGCAGTCTGGGCCGGATGGGCAACTGAGATACAACAGCAAGGACACTGACAGAGTGACAGTGAGAGCAGTCTGGGCCGGCTGGGTAACTGAGAGACAACAGCAAGGGCACTGACAGAGTGACAGTGGGGGCAGTCTGGACCGGCTGGGTAACAGAGAGACAACAGCAAGGACATTGACTGAGTGACAGTGGGAGCAGTCTGGGCTGGCTGGGTAACTCAGCGAAAACCGCAAGGTCACTGACAGAGTGACAGTGGGAGCAGTCTGGGCCGGCTGGGTAACTGAGAGACAACAGCAAGGACAGTGACAGAGTGACAGTGAGAGCAGTCTGGGCCGGCTGGGTAACTGAGAGACAACATGCAAGAACACTGACAGAGTGACAGTGGGAGCAGTCTGGGCCGGCTGGGTAACTGAGAGACTACAGCAAGGACAGTGACAGAGTGACAGTGGGAGCAGTCTGGGCCGGCTGGGTAACTGAGGGACAACAGCAAGGTCACTGACAGAGTGAAAGTGGGAGCAGTCTGGGCCGGCTGGTTAACTAAGAGACTACATGAAGGACAGTGACAGAGTGACAGTGGGAGCAGTCTGGTCCGGCTGGGTAACTGAGAGACTACAGCAAGGACAGTGACAGAGTGACAGTGGGAGCAGTCTGAGCCGGCTGGGTAACTGAGGGACAACAGCAAGGTCACTGACAGAGTGAAAGTGGGAGCAGTCTGGGCCGGCTGGTTAACTGACAGACTACAGCAAGGACAGTGACAGAGTGACAGTGGGAGCAGTCTGGTCCGGCTGGGTAACTGAGAGACAACAGCAAGGACAGTGACAGAGTGACAGTGGGAGCAGTCTGGGCCGGCTGGGTAACTGAGAGACAACAGCAAGGACACTGACAGAGTGACAGTGGGAGCAGTCTGGGTAAATGGGTAACTGAGAAACAACAGCAAGGACACTGACAGAGTGACAGTGGGAGCAGTCTGGGCCGGATGGGCAACTGAGAGACAACAGCAAGGACACTGACAGAGTGACAGTGAGAGCAGTCTGGGCCGGCTGGGTAACTGAGAGACAACAGCAAGGGCACTGACAGAGTGACAGTGGGAGCAGTCTGGACCGGCTGGGTAACAGAGAGACAACAGCAAGGACATTGACTGAGTGACAGTGGGAGCAGTCTGGGCTGGCTGGGTAACTCAGAGAAAACCGCAAGGACACTGACAGAGTGACAGTGGGAGCAGTCTGGGCCGGCTGGGTAACTGAGAGACAACAGCAAGGACAGTGACAGAGTGACAGTGAGAGCAGTGTGGGCCGGCTGGGTAACTGAGAGACAACATGCAAGAACACTGACAGAGTGACAGTGGGAGCAGTCTGGGCCGGCTGGGTAACTGAGAGACAACAGCAAGGACACTGACAGACTGACAGTGGGAGCAGTCTGAGCCGGATGGGTAACTGAGAGACAACAGCAAGGACACTGACAGAGTGACAGTGGGAGTAGCATGGTCCGTCTGGATAACTGAGAGACAACAGCAAGGACACTGACAGAGTGACAGTGGGAGCAGTCTGGGCCGGCTGGGTAACTTTGAGACAACAGCAAGGACACAGACAGAGTGATAGTGGGAGCAGTCTGGGACGGCTGGTTAACTGAGAGACAACAGCAAGGACGCTGACAGAGTGACTTTGGGAGCAGTCTGGGTCGGCTGGGTAACTTTGAGACAACAGCAACGACACTGACAGAGTGACAGTGGTGTGAGCAGTCTGGACCGGCTGGGTAACTGAGAAACAACAGCAAGGACACTGACAGAGTGACAGTGGGAGCAGCATGGTCCGTCTGGATAACTGAGAGACAACAGCAAGGACACTGACAGAGTGACAGTGGGAGCAGTCTGGGCCGGCTGGGTAACTGAGAGACAACAGCAAGGACACTGACAGGGTGACAGTGGGAGCAGTCTGGGCCGGCTGGGTAACTGAGAGACAACAGCAAGGACAGTGACAGAGTGACAGTGTAATCCGTCTGGCCCGGCTGGGTAACTGAGAGACAACAGCAAGGACACTGACAGAGTGACAGTGAGAGCAGTCTGGGCCGGCTGGGTTACTGAGAGACAACAGCATGGACAGTGACAGAGTGACAGTGGGAGCGGTCTGGCCCGGCTGGGTAACTGAGAGACAACAGCAAGGACAGTGACAGAGTGACAGTGGGAGCAGTCTGGGCCGGCTAGGTAACTGAGAGACAACAGCAAGGACACTGACAGAGTGACAGTGGGAGCTGTCTGGGCCGGCTGGGTAACTGAGAGACAACAGCAAGGACAGTGACAGAGTGACAGTGGGAGCAGTCTGGGCCGGCTGGGTAACTGAGAGACAACAGCAAGGACACTGACAGAGTGACAGTGGGAGCAGTCTGGGCCGGCTGGGTAACTGAGAGACAACAGCAAGGACACTGACAGAGTGACAGTGGGAGCAGTCTGGGCCGGCTGGGTAACTGAGAGACAACAGCAAGGACACTGACAGAGTGACAGTGGGAGCAGTCTGGGCCGGCTGGATAACTGAGAGACAACAGCAAGGACACTGACAGAGTGACAGTGGGAGCAGTCTGGGCCGGCTGGGTAACAGAGAGACAGCAGCAAAGACACTGACAGAGTGACAGTGGGAGCAGTCTGGGCCGGCTGGGTAACTGAGAGACTACAGCAAGGACAGTGACAGAGTGACAGTGGGAACAGTCTGGGCCGTCTGGGCAACTGAGAGACAACAGCAAGGACAGTGACAGAGTGACAGTGGGAGCAGTCTGGGCCGGCTGGGTAACTGAGAGACAACAGCAAGGACACTGACAGAGTGACAGTGGGAGCAGTCTGGGTGGATGGGTAACTGAGAGACAACAGCAAGGACACTGACAGAGTGACAGTGGGAGTAGTTTGGGCCGGCTGGGTAACTGATAGACAACAGCAAGGACAGTGACTTAGTGACAGTGGGAGCAGTCTGGGCCGGCTGGATAACTGAGAGACAACAGCAAGGACACTGACAGAGTGACAGTGGGAGCAGTCTGGGCCGGCTGGGTAACAGAGAGACAGCAGCAAAGACACTGACAGAGTGACAGTGGGAGCAGTCTGGGCCGGCTAGGTAACTGAGAGACTACAGCAAGGACAGTGACAGAGTGACAGTGGGAGCAGTCTGGGCCGGCTGGCTAACTGAGGGACAACAGCAAGGTCACTGACAGAGTGAAAGTGGGAGCAGTCTGGGCCGGCTGGGTAACTGAGAGACTACAGCAAGGACAGTGACAGCGTGACAGTGGGAGCAGTCTGGTCCGGCTGGGTAACTGAGAGACAACAGCAAGGACAGTGAATGAGTGACAGTGGGAGCAGTCTGGGCCGGCTGGGTAACTGAGAGACAACAGCAAGGACACTGACAGAGTGACAGTGAGAGCAGTCTGGGCCGGCTGGGTAACTGAGATACAACAGCAAGGGCACTGACAGAGTGACAGTGGGAGCAGTCTGGACCGGCTGGGTAACAGAGAGACAACAGCAAGGACATTGACTGAGTGACAGTGGGAGCAGCCTGGGCCGGCTGGGTAACTCAGAGAAAACAGCAAGGACACTGACAGAGTGACAGTGGGAGCAGTCTGGGCCGGCTGGGTAACTGAGAGACAACATGCAAGAACACTGACAGAGTGACAGTGGGAGCAGTCTGGGCCGGCTGGGTAACTGAGAGACAACAGCAAGGACACTGACAGACTGACAGTGGGAGCAGTCTGAGCCGGATGGGTAACTGAGAGACAACAGCAAGGACACTGACAGAGTGACAGTGGGAGCAGTCTGGACCGGCTGGGTAACTGAGAGACAACAGCAAGGACACTGAAAGAGTGACAGTGGGAGTAGTCTGGGGCGGCTGGGTAACTGAGAGACAACAGCAAGGGCACTGACAGAGTGACAGTGGGAGCAGTCTGGACCGGCTGGTTAACTGAGAGACAACAGCAAGGACACTGACAGAGTGACAGTGAGAGCAGCATGGTCCGTCTGGATAACTGAGAGACAACAGCAAGGACACTGACAGAGTGACAGTGGGAGCAGTCTGGGTCGGCTGGGTAACTTTGAGACAACAGCAAGGACACAGACAGAGTGATAGTGGGAGCATTCTGGGACGGCTGGTTAACTGAGAGACAACAGCAAGGACGCTGACAGAGTGACAGTGGTGTGAGCAGTCTGGACCGGCTGGGTAACTGAGAAACAACAGCAAGGACACTGACAGATTGACAGTTGGCGCAGTCTGGGCCGGCTGGGTAACTGAGAGACGACAGCAAGGACAGTGACAGAATGACAGTGGGAGCAGTCTGGTCCGGCTGGGAAACTGAGAGACAACAGCAAGGACAGTGACAGAGTGACAGTGGGATCCGTCTGGCCCGGCTGGGTAACTGAGAGACAACAGCAAGGACACTGACAGAGTGACAGTGGGAGCAGTCTGGGCCGGCTGGGTAACTGAGAGACAACAGCAAGGACACTGACAGAGTGACAGTGGGAGCAGTGTGGGCCGGCTGGGTAACTGAGAGACAACAGCAAGGACACTGACAGAGTGACAGTGGGAGCAGTAGGGGCCGGCTGGGTAACTGAGAGACAACAGCAAGGACACTGACAGAGTGACAGTGGGAGCAGTCTGGGTGGATGGGTAACTGAGAAACAACAGCAAGGACACGGTCAGAGTGACAGTGGGAGCAGGCTGGGCCGGCTGGATAACTGAGAGACAACAGCAAGGACACTGACAGAGTGACAGTGGGAGCAGTCTGGGCCGGCTGGGTAACAGAGAGACAGCAGCAAAGACACTGACAGAGTGACAGTGGGAGCAGTCTGGGCGGGCTGGCTAACTGAGAGACAACAGCAAGGACAGTGACAGAGTGACAGTGGGAGCAGTCTGGGCCGGCTGGGTAACTGAGGGACAACAGCAAGGTCACTGACAGAGTGAAAGTGGGAGCAGTCTGGGCCGGCTGGGTAACTGAGAGACTACAGCAAGGACAGTGACAGAGTGACAGTGGGAGCAGTCTGGTCCGGCTGGGTAACTGAGAGACAACAGCAAGGACAGTGACAGAGTGACAGAGGGAGCAGTCTGGGCCGGCTGGGTAACTGAGAGACAACAGCAAGGGCACTGACAGAGTGACAGTGGGAGCAGTCTGGACCGGCTGGGTAACAGAGAGACAACAGCAAGGACATTGACTGAGTGACAGTGGGAGCAGTCTGGGCTGGCTGGGTAACTCAGAGAAAACCGCAAGGACACTGACAGAGTGACAGTGGGAGCAGTCTGGGCCGGCTGGGTAACTGAGAGACAACAGCAAGGACAGTGACAGAGTGACAGTGAGAGCAGTCTGGGCCGGCTGGGTAACTGAGAGACAACATGCAAGAACACTGACAGAGTGACAGTGGGAGCAGTCTGGGCCGGCTGGGTAACTGAGAGACAACAGCAAGGACAGTGACAGAGTGACAGTGGGAGCAGTCTGGGCCGGCTGGGTAACTGAGAGACAACAGCAAGGACACTGACAGAGTGACAGTGGGAGCAGTCTGGACCGGCTGGGTAACTGAGAGACAACAGCAAGGACTGTGACAGAGTGACAGTGGGAGCTGTCTGGACCGGCTGGGTAACTGAGAGACAACAGCAAGGACACTGACAGAGTGACAGTGAGAGCAGTCTGGACCGTCTGGGTAACTGAGAGACAACAGCAAGGACACTGACAGAGTGACAGTGGTGTGAGCAGTCTGGACCGGCTGGGTAACTGAGAAACAACAGCAAGGACACTGACAGATTGACAGTGGGAGCAGTCTGGACCGGCTAGGTAACTGAGAGACAACAGCAAGGACACTGACAGAGTGACAGTGGGAGCAGTCTGGGCCGGCTGGGTAACTGAGAGACAACAGCAAGGACACTGACAGAGTGACAGTGGGAGCAGTCTGGGCCGGCTGGGTAACTGAGAGACTACAGCAAGGACAGTGAGAGAGTGACAGTGGGAACAGTCTGGGCCGGCTGGGTAACTGAGAGACAACAGCAAGGACAGTGACAGAGAGACAGTGGGAGCAGTCTGGGCCGGCTGGATAACTGAGAGACAACAGCAAGGACAGTGACAGAGTGACAGTGGGAGCAGTCTGGGCCGGCTGGGTAACTGAGAGACAACAGCAAGGACACTGACAGAGTGACAGTGGGAGCAGTCTGGGTGGATGGGTAACTGAGAAACAACAGCAAGGACACTGACAGAGTGACAGTGGGAGCAGTCTGGGCCGGCTGGGTAACTGAGAGACAACAGCAAGGGCACTGACAGAGTGACAGTGGGAGCAGTCTGGACCGGCTGGGTAACAGAGAGACAACAGCAAGGACATTGACTGAGTGACAGTGGGAGCAGTCTGGGCTGGCTGGGTAACTCAGAGAAAACCGCAAGGACACTGACAGTGTGACAGTGGGAGCAGTCTGGGCCGGCTGGGTAACTGAGAGACAACAGCAAGGACAGTGACAGAGTGACAGTGAGAGCAGTCTGGGCCGGCTGGGTAACTGAGAGACAACATGCAAGAACACTGACAGAGTGACAGTGGGAGCAGTCTGGGCCGGCTGGGTAACTGAGAGACAACAGCAAGGACAGTGACAGAGTGACAGTGGGAGCAGTCTGGGCCGGCTGGGTAACTGAGAGACAACAGCAAGGACACTGACAGAGTGACAGTGGGAGCAGTCTGGACCGGCTGGGTAACTGAGAGAGAACAGCAAGGACAGTGACAGAGTGACAGTGGGAGCTGTCTGGACCGGCTGGGTAACTGAGAGACAAAAGCAAGGACACTGACAGAGTGACAGTGAGAGCAGTCTGGACCGGCTGGGTAACTGAGAGACAACAGCAAGGACACTGACAGAGTGACAGTGGTGTGAGCAGTCTGGACCGGCTGGGTAACTGAGAAACAACAGCAAGGACACTGACAGATTGACAGTGGGAGCAGTCTGGGCCGGCTAGGTAACTGAGAGACAACAGCAAGGACACTGACAGAGTGACAGTGGGAGCAGTCTGGGCCGGCTGGGTAACTGAGAGACAACAGCAAGGACACTGACAGAGTGACAGTGGGAGCAGTCTGGGCCGGCTGGGTAACTGAGAGACTACAGCAAGGACAGTGACAGAGTTACAGTGGGAACAGTCTGGGCCGGCTGGGTAACTGAGAGACAACAGCAAGGACAGTGACAGAGAGACAGTGGGATCAGTCTGGGCCGTCTGGATAACTGAGAGACAACAGCAAGGACAGTGACAGAGTGACAGTGGGAGCAGTCTGGGCCGGCTGGGTAACTGAGAGACAACAGCAAGGACACTGACAGAGTGACAGTGGGAGCTGTCTGGGTGGATGGGTAACTGAGAAACAACAGCAAGGACACTGACAGAGTGACAGTGGGAGCAGTCTGGGCCGGCTGGATAACTGAGAGACAACAGCAAGGACACTGACAGAGTGACAGTGGGAGCAGTCTGGGCGGGCTGGCTAACTGAGAGACAACAGCAAGGACAGTGAAAGAGTGACAGTGGGAGCAGTCTGGGCGGGCTGGCTAACTGAGAGACAACAGCAAGGACAGTGACAGAGTGACAGTGGGAGCAGTCTGGGCCGGCTGGGTAACTGAGGGACAACAGCAAGGTCACTGACAGCGTGAAAGTGGGAGCAGTCTGGGCCGGCTGGGTAACTGAGAGACTACAGCAAGGACAGTGACAGAGTGACAGTGGGAGCAGTCTGGTCCGGCTGGGTAACTGAGAGACAACAGCAAGGACAGTGACAGAGTGACAGTGGGAGCAGTCTGGGCCGGCTGGGTAACTGAGAGACAACAGCAAGGACACTGACAGAGTGACAGTGGGAGCTGTCTGGGTGGATGGGTAACTGAGAAACAACAGCAAGGACACTGACAGAGTGACAGTGGGAGCAGTCTGGGCCGGATGGGCAACTGAGACACAACAGCAAGGACACTGACAGAGTGACAGTGAAAGCAGTCTGGGCCGGCTGGGTAACTGAGAGACTACAGCAAGGACAGTGACAGAGTTACAGTGGGAACAGTCTGGGCCGGCTGGGTAACTGAGAGACAACAGCAAGGACAGTGACAGAGAGACAGTGGGATCAGTCTGGGCCGGCTGGATAACTGAGAGACAACAGCAAGGACAGTGACAGAGTGACAGTGGGAGCAGTCTGGGCCGGCTGGGTAACTGAGAGACAACAGCAAGGACACTGACAGAGTGACAGTGGGAGCAGTCTGGGTGGATGGGTAACTGAGAAACAACAGCAAGGACACTGACAGAGTGACAGTGGGAGCAGTCTGGGCCGGCTGGATAACTGAGAGACAACAGCAAGGACACTGACAGAGTGACAGTGGGAGCAGTCTGGGCGGGCTGGCTAACTGAGAGACAACAGCAAGGACAGTGAAAGAGTGACAGTGGGAGCAGTCTGGGCGGGCTGGCTAACTGAGAGACAACAGCAAGGACAGTGACAGAGTGACAGTGGGAGCAGTCTGGGCCGGCTGGGTAACTGAGGGACAACAGCAAGGTCACTGACAGAGTGAAAGTGGGAGCAGTCTGGGCCGGCTGGGTAACTGAGAGACTACAGCAAGGACAGTGACAGAGTGACAGTGGGAGCAGTCTGGTCCGGCTGGGTAACTGAGAGACAACAGCAAGGACAGTGACAGAGTGACAGTGGGAGCAGTCTGGGCCGGCTGGGTAACTGAAAGACAACAGCAAGGACACTGACAGAGTGACAGTGGGAGCAGTCTGGGTGGATGGGTAACTGAGAAACAACAGCAAGGACACTGACAGAGTGACAGTGGGAGCAGTCTGGGCCGGATGGGCAACTGAGAGACAACAGCAAGGACACTGACAGAGTGACAGTGAAAGCAGTCTGGGCCGGCTGGGTAACTGAGAGACAACAGCAAGGGCACTGACAGAGTGACAGTGGGAGCAGTCTGGTCCGGCTGGGTAACTGAGAGACAACAGCAACGACACTGACAGAGTGACAGTGGGAGCAGTCTGGACCGGCTGGGTAACTGAGAGACAACAGCAAGGACACTGACAGAGTGACAGTGGTGTGAGCAGTCTGGACCGGCTGGGTAACTGAGAAACAACAGCAAGGACACTGACAGATTGACAGTGGGAGCAGTCTGGGCCGGCTGGGTAACTGAGAGACAACAGCAAGGACACTGACAGAGTGACAGTGGGAGCAGTCTGGACCGGCTGGGTAACTGAGAGACAACAGCAAGGACACTGGCAGAGTGACAGTGGGAGCAGTAGGGGCCGGCTGGGTAACTGAGAGACAACAGCAAGGACACTGACAGAGTGACAGTGCGAGCAGTCTGGGCCGGTTGGGTAACTGAGAGACAACAGTAAGAACACTGACAGAGTGACAGTGGGAGCAGCCTGGGTCGGCAGGGGACTGAGAGACAACAGCAAGGACAGTGACAGAGTGACAGTGGGAGCAGTGTGGGCCGGCTGGGTAACTGAGAGACAACAGCAAGAACACTGACAGAGTGACAGTGGGAGCAGTCTGGGCCGGCTGGGTAACTGAGAGACAACAGCAAGGACACTGACAGAGTGACAGTGGGAGCAGTCTGGGCCGGCTGGGTAACTGAGAGACAACAGCAAGGACACTGACAGAGTAACAGTGGGAGCAGCATGGTCCGTCTGGATAACTGAGAGACAACAGCAAGGACACTGACAGAGTGACAGTGGGAGCAGTCTGGGCCGGCTGGGTAACTTTGAGACAACAGCAAGGACGCAGACAGAGTGATAGTGGGAGCAGTCTGGGACGGTTGGTTAACTGAGAGACAACAGCAAGGACGCTGACAGAGTGACAGTGGGAGCAGTCTGGGGCTGCTGGGTAACTTTGAGACAACAGCAACGACACTGACGGAGAGTCAGTGGTGTGAGCAGTCTGGACCGGCTGGGTAACTGAGAGACAACAGCAAGGACACTGACAGAGTGACAGTGGGAGCAGTCAGGGCCGGCTGGGTAACTGAGAGACAACAACAAGGACAGTGACAGAGTGACAGTGGGAGCAGTCTGGGCCGGCTGGATAACTGAGATACAACAGCAAGGACACTGACAGAGTGACAGTGGGAGTAGTCTGGACCGGCTGGTAACTGATAGACAACAGCAAGGACAGTGACAGAGTGACAGTGGGAGCAGTCTGGGCCGGCTGGGTAACTGAGAGACTACAGCAAGGACAGTGACAGAGTGACAGTGGGAGCAGTCTGGACCGGCTGGGTAACTGAGAGACAACAGCAAGGACACTGACAGAGTGACAGTGGTGTGAGCAGTCTGGACCGGCTGGGTAACTGAGAAACAACAGCAAGGACACTGACAGATTGACAGTGGGAGCAGTCTGGGCCGGCTAGGTAACTGAGAGACAACAGCAAGGACACTGACAGAGTGACAGTGGGAGCAGTCTGGGCCGGCTGGGTAACTGATAGACAACAGCAAGTACGCTGACAGAGTGACAGTGGGAGCAGTCTGGGCCGGCTGGGTAACTGAGAGACTACAGCAAGGACAGTGACAGAGTGACAGTGGGAAGAGTCTGGGCCGGCTGGGTAACTGAGAGACAACAGCAAGGACAGTGACAGAGAGACAGTGGGAGCAGTCTGGGCCGGCTGGATAACTGAGAGACAACAGCAAGGACAGTGACAGAGTGACATTGGGAGCAGTCTGGGCCGGCTGGGTAACTGAGAGACAACAGCAAGGACACTGACAGAGTGACAGTGGGAGCAGTCTGGGTGGATGGGTAACTGAGAAACAACAGCAAGGACACTGACAGAGTGACAGTGGGAGCAGTCTGGGCCGGCTGGATAACTGAGAGACAACAGCAAAGACACTGACAGAGTTACAGTGGGAGCAGTCTGGGCGGGCTGGCTAACTGAGAGACAACAGCAAGGACAGTGAAAGAGTGACAGTGGGAGCAGTCTGGGTGGATGGGCAACTGAGAAACAACAGCAAGGACACTGACAGAGTGACAGTGGGAGCAGTCTGGGCCGAATGGGCAACTGAGAGACAACAGCAAGGACACTGACAGAGTGACAGTGAAAGCAGTCTGGGCCGGCTGGGTAACTGAGAGACAACAGCAAGGGCACTGACAGAGTGACAGTGGGAGCAGTCTGGACCGGCTAGGTAACTGAGAGACAACAGCAAGGACACTGACAGATTGACAGTGGGAGCAGTCTGGGCCGGCTGGCCAACTGAGAGACAAGAGCAAGGACACTGACAGAGTGACAGTGGGAGCAGTCTGGGCCGGCTGTGTAACTGAGAGACAACAGCAAGGACTGTGACAGAGTGACAGTGGGAGCAGTGTGGGCCGGCTGGGTAACTGAGAGACAACAGCAAGAACACTGACAGAGTGACAGTGGGAGCAGTCTGGGCCGGCTGGGTAACTGAGAGACAACAGCAAGGACACTGACAGAGTGACAGTGGGAGCAGTCTGGACCGGCTGGGTAACTGAGAGACAACAGCAAGGACACTGACAGAGTAACAGTGGGAGCAGCATGGTCCGTCTGGATAACTGAGAGACAACAGCAAGGACACTGACAGAGTGACAGTGGGAGCAGTCTGGGCCGGCTGGGTAACTTTGAGACAACAGCAAGGACGCTGACAGAGTGATAGTGGGAGCTGTCTGGGACGGCTGGTTAACTGAGAGACAACAGCAAGGACGCTGACAGAGTGACAGTGGGAGCAGTCTGGGGCTGCTGGGTAACTTTGAGACAACAGCAACGACACTGACGGAGTGACAGTGGTGTGAGCAGTCTGGACCGGCTGGGTAACTGAGAGACAACAGCAAGGACACTGACAGAGTGACAGTGGGAGCAGTCAGGGCCGGCTGGGTAACTGAGAGACAACAGCAAGGACAGTGACAGAGTGACAGTGGGAGCAGTCTGGGCCGGCTGGATAACTGAGATACAACAGCAAGGACACTGACAGAGTGACAGTGGGAGCAGTCTGGGCCGGCTGGGTAACTGAGAGACTACAGCAAGGACAGTGACAGAGTTACAGTGGGAACAGTCTGGGCCGGCTGGGTAACTGAGAGACAACAGCAAGGACAGTGACAGAGAGACAGTGGGATCAGTCTGGGCCGGCTGGATAACTGAGAGACAACAGCAAGGACAGTGACAGAGTGACAGTGGGAGCAGTCTGGGCCGGCTGGGTAACTGAGAGACAACAGCAAGGACACTGAAAGAGTGACAGTGGGAGCTGTCTGGGTGGATGGGTAACTGAGAAACAACAGCAAGGACACTGACAGAGTGACAGTGGGAGCAGTCTGGGCCGGCTGGATAACTGAGAGACAACAGCAAGGACACTGACAGAGTGACAGTGGGAGCAGTCTGGGCGGGCTGGCTAACTGAGAGACAACAGCAAGGACAGTGAAAGAGTGACAGTGGGAGCAGTCTGGGCGGGCTGGCTAACTGAGAGACAACAGCAAGGACAGTGACAGAGTGACAGTGGGAGCAGTCTGGGCCGGCTGGGTAACTGAGGGACAACAGCAAGGTCACTGACAGAGTGAAAGTGGGAGCAGTCTGGGCCGGCTGGGTAACTGAGAGACTACAGCAAGGACAGTGACAGAGTGACAGTGGGAGCAGTCTGGTCCGGCTGGGTAACTGAGAGACAACAGCAAGGACAGTGACAGAGTGACAGTGGGAGCAGTCTGGGCCGGCTGGGTAACTGAGAGACAACAGCAAGGACACTGACAGAGTGACAGTGGGAGCAGTCTGGGTGGATGGGTAACTGAGAAACAACAGCAAGGACACTGACAGAGTGACAGTGGGAGCAGTCTGGGCCGGATGGGCAACTGAGAGACAACAGCAAGGACACTGACAGAGTGACAGTGAAAGCAGTCTGGGCCGGCTGGGTAACTGAGAGACTACAGCAAGGACAGTGACAGAGTTACAGTGGGAACAGTCTGGGCCGGCTGGGTAACTGAGAGACAACAGCAAGGACAGTGACAGAGAGACAGTGGGATCAGTCTGGGCCGGCTGGATAACTGAGAGACAACAGCAAGGACAGTGACAGAGTGACAGTGGGAGCAGTCTGGGCCGGCTGGGTAACTGAGAGACAACAGCAAGGACACTGACAGAGTGACAGTGGGAGCAGTCTGGGTGGATGGGTAACTGAGAAACAACAGCAAGGACACTGACAGAGTGACAGTGGGAGCAGTCTGGGCCGGCTGGATAACTGAGAGACAACAGCAAGGACACTGACAGAGTGACAGTGGGAGCAGTCTGGGCGGGCTGGCTAACTGAGAGACAACAGCAAGGACAGTGAAAGAGTGACAGTGGGAGCAGTCTCGGCGGGCTGGCTAACTGAGAGACAACAGCAAGGACAGTGACAGAGTGACAGTGGGAGCAGTCTGGGCCGGCTGGGTAACTGAGGGACAACAGCAAGGTCACTGACAGAGTGAAAGTGGGAGCAGTCTGGGCCGGCTGGGTAACTGAGAGACTACAGCAAGGACAGTGACAGAGTGACAGTGGGAGCAGTCTGGTCCGGCTGGGTAACTGAGAGACAACAGCAAGGACAGTGACAGAGTGACAGTGGGAGCAGTCTGGGCCGGCTGGGTAACTGAGAGACAACAGCAAGGACACTGACAGAGTGACAGTGGGAGCAGTCTGGGTGGATGGGTAACTGAGAAACAACAGCAAGGACACTGACAGAGTGACAGTGGGAGCAGTCTGGGCCGGATGGGCAACTGAGAGACAACAGCAAGGACACTGACAGAGTGACAGTGAAAGCAGTCTGGGCCGGCTGGGTAACTGAGAGACAACAGCAAGGGCACTGACAGAGTGACAGTGGGAGCAGTCTGGACCGGCTGGGTAACTGAGAGACAACAGCAACGACACTGACAGAGTGACAGTGGGAGCAGTCTGGACCGGCTGGGTAACTGAGAGACAACAGCAAGGACACTGACAGAGTGACAGTGGTGTGAGCAGTCTGGACCGGCTGGGTAACTGAGAAACAACAGCAAGGACACTGACAGATTGACAGTGGGAGCAGTCTGGGCCGGCTGGGTAACTGAGAGACAACAGCAAGGACACTGACAGAGTGACAGTGGGAGCAGTCTGGACCGGCTGGGTAACTGAGAGACAACAGCAAGGACACTGGCAGAGTGACAGTGGGAGCAGTAGGGGCCGGCTGGGTAACTGAGAGACAACAGCAAGGACACTGACAGAGTGACAGTGCGAGCAGTCTGGGCCGGTTGGGTAACTGAGAGACAACAGCAAGGACACTGACAGAGTGACAGTGAAAGCAGTCTGGGCCGGCTGGGTAACTGAGAGACAACAGCAAGGGCACTGACAGAGTGACAGTGGGAGCAGTCTGGACCGGCTGGGTAACTGAGAGACAACAGCAACGACACTGACAGAGTGACAGTGGGAGCAGTCTGGACCGGCTGGGTAACTGAGAGACAACAGCAAGGACACTGACAGAGTGACAGTGGTGTGAGCAGTCTGGACCGGCTGGGTAACTGAGAAACAACAGCAAGGACACTGACAGATTGACAGTGGGAGCAGTCTGGGCCGGCTGGGTAACTGAGAGACAACAGCAAGGACACTGACAGAGTGACAGTGGGAGCAGTCTGGACCGGCTGGGTAACTGAGAGACAACAGCAAGGACACTGGCAGAGTGACAGTGGGAGCAGTAGGGGCCGGCTGGGTAACTGAGAGACAACAGCAAGGACACTGACAGAGTGACAGTGCGAGCAGTCTGGGCCGGTTGGGTAACTGAGAGACAACAGTAAGAACACTGACAGAGTGACAGTGGGAGCAGCCTGGGTCGGCAGGGGACTGAGAGACAACAGCAAGGACAGTGACAGAGTGACAGTGGGAGCAGTGTGGGCCGGCTGGGTAACTGAGAGACAACAGCAAGAACACTGACAGAGTGACAGTGGGAGCAGTCTGGGCCGGCTGGGTAACTGAGAGACAACAGCAAGGACACTGACAGAGTGACAGTGGGAGCAGTCTGGGCCGGCTGGGTAACTGAGAGACAACAGCAAGGACACTGACAGAGTAACAGTGGGAGCAGCATGGTCCGTCTGGATAACTGAGAGACAACAGCAAGGACACTGACATAGTGACAGTGGGAGCAGTCTGGGCCGGCTGGGTAACTTTGAGACAACAGCAAGGACGCAGACAGAGTGATAGTGGGAGCAGTCTGGGACGGTTGGTTAACTGAGAGACAACAGCAAGGACGCTGACAGAGTGACAGTGGGAGCAGTCTGGGGCTGCTGGGTAACTTTGAGACAACAGCAACGACACTGACGGAGAGACAGTGGTGTGAGCAGTCTGGACCGGCTGGGTAACTGAGAGACAACAGCAAGGACACTGACAGAGTGACAGTGGGAGCAGTCAGGGCCGGCTGGGTAACTGAGAGACAACAACAAGGACAGTGACAGAGTGACAGTGGGAGCAGTCTGGGCCGGCTGGATAACTGAGATACAACAGCAAGGACACTGACAGAGTGACAGTGGGAGTAGTCTGGACCGGCTGGTAACTGATAGACAACAGCAAGGACAGTGACAGAGTGACAGTGGGAGCAGTCTGGGCCGGCTGGGTAACTGAGAGACTACAGCAAGGACAGTGACAGAGTGACAGTGGGAGCAGTCTGGACCGGCTGGGTAACTGAGAGACAACAGCAAGGACACTGACAGAGTGACAGTGGTGTGAGCAGTCTGGACCGGCTGGGTAACTGAGAAACAACAGCAAGGACACTGACAGATTGACAGTGGGAGCAGTCTGGGCCGGCTAGGTAACTGAGAGACAACAGCAAGGACACTGACAGAGTGACAGTGGGAGCAGTCTGGGCCGGCTGGGTAACTGATAGACAACAGCAAGTACGCTGACAGAGTGACAGTGGGAGCAGTCTGGGCCGGCTGGGTAACTGAGAGACTACAGCAAGGACAGTGACAGAGTGACAGTGGGAACAGTCTGGGCCGGCTGGGTAACTGAGAGACAACAGCAAGGACAGTGACAGAGAGACAGTGGGAGCAGTCTGGGCCGGCTGGATAACTGAGAGACAACAGCAAGGACAGTGACAGAGTGACAGTGGGAGCAGTCTGGGCCGGCTGGGTAACTGAGAGACAACAGCAAGGACACTGACAGAGTGACAGTGGGAGCAGTCTGGGTGGATGGGTAACTGAGAAACAACAGCAAGGACACTGACAGAGTGACAGTGGGAGCAGTCTGGGCCGGCTGGATAACTGAGAGACAACAGCAAGGACACTGACAGAGTGACAGTGGGAGCAGTCTGGGCGGGCTGGCTAACTGAGAGACAACAGCAAGGACAGTGAAAGAGTGACAGTGGGAGCAGTCTGGGCGGGCTGGCTAACTGAGAGACAACAGCAAGGACAGTGACAGAGTGACAGTGGGAGCAGTCTGGGCCGGCTGGGTAACTGAGGGACAACAGCAAGGTCACTGACAGAGTGAAAGTGGGAGCAGTCTGGGCCGGCTGGGTAACTGAGAGACTACAGCAAGGACAGTGACAGAGTGACAGTGGGAGCAGTCTGGTCCGGCTGGGTAACTGAGAGACATCAGCAAGGACAGTGACAGAGTGACAGTGGGAGCAGTCTGGGCCGGCTGGGTAGCTGAGAGACAACAGCAAGGACACTGACAGAGTGACAGTGGGAGCAGTCTGGGTGGATGGGCAACTGAGAAACAACAGCAAGGACACTGACAGAGTGACAGTGGGAGCAGTCTGGGCCGAATGGGCAACTGAGAGACAACAGCAAGGACACTGACAGAGTGACAGTGAAAGCAGTCTGGGCCGGCTGGGTAACTGAGAGACAACAGCAAGGGCACTGACAGAGTGACAGTGGGAGCAGTCTGGACCGGCTGGGTAACTGAGAGACAACAGCAAGGACACTGACAGATTGACAGTGGGAGCAATCTGGGCCGGCTGGGTAACTGAGAGACAACAGCAAGGACACTGACAGAGTGACAGTGGGAGCAGTCTGGACCGGCTGGGTAACTGAGAGACAACAGCAAGGACACTGACAGAGTGACAGTGGTGTGTGCAGTCTGGACTGGCTGGGTAACTGAGAAACAACAGCAAGGACACTGACACATTGACAGTGGGAGCAGTCTGGGCCGGCTGGGTAACTGAGAGACAACAGCAAGGACACTGACAGAGTGACAGTGGGAGCAGTCTGGACCGGCTGGGTAACTGAGGGACAACAGCAAGGACACTGGCAGAGTGACAGTGGGAGCAGTAGGGGCCGGCTGGGTAACTGAGAGACAACAGCAAGGACACTGACAGAGTGACAGTGCGAGCAGTCTGGGCCGGTTGGGTAACTGAGAGACAACAGTAAGAACACTGACAGAGTGACAGTGGGAGCAGCCTGGGTCGGCAGGGGACTGAGAGACAACAGCAAGGACAGTGACAGAGTGACAGTGGGAGCAGTGTGGGCCGGCTGGGTAACTGAGAGACAACAGCAAGAACACTGACAGAGTGACAGTGGGAGCAGTCTGGGCCGTCTGGGTAACTGAGAGACAACAGCAAGGACACTGACAGAGTGACAGTGGGAGCAGTCTGGGCCGGCTGGGTAACTGAGAGACAACAGCAAGGACACTGACAGAGTAACAGTGGGAGCAGCATGGTCCGTCTGGATAACTGAGAGACAACAGCAAGGACACTGACAGAGTGACAGTGGGAGCAGCCTGGGCCGGCTGGGTAACTTTGAGACAACAGCAAGGACGCAGACAGAGTGATAGTGGGAGCAGTCTGGGACGGCTGGTTAACTGAGAGACAACAGCAAGGACGCTGACAGAGTGACAGTGGGAGCAGTCTGGGGCTGCTGGGTAACTTTGAGACAACAGCAACGACACCGACGGAGAGACAGTGGTGTGAGCAGTCTGGACCGGCTGGGTAACTGAGAGACAACAGCAAGGACACTGACAGAGTGACAGTGGGAGCAGTCAGGGCCGGCTGGGTAACTGAGAGACAACAGCAAGGACAGTGACAGAGTGACAGTGGGAGCAGTCTGGGCCGGCTGGATAACTGTGATACAACAGCAAGGACACTGACAGAGTGACAGTGGGAGCAGTCTGGGCCGGCTGGGTAACTGAGAGACAACAGCAAGGACAGTGACAGAGTGACAGTGGGAGCAGTCTGGGCCGGCTGGGAAACTGAGAGACTACAGCAAGGACAGTGACAGAGTGACAGTGGGAGCAGTCTGAGCCGGCTGGGTAACTGAGAGACAACAGCAAGATCACTGACAGAGTGACAGTGGGAGCAGTCTGGGCCGGCTGGGTAACTGAGAGACAACAGCAAGGACACTGACAGAGTGACAGTGGGAGCAGTCTGGGCCGGCTGGGTAACTTTGAGACAACAGCAAGGACGCAGACAGAGTGATAGTGGGAGCAGTCTGGGACGGCTGGTTAACTGAGAGACAACAGCAAGGACGCTGACAGAGTGACAGTGGGAGCAGTCTGGGGCTGCTGGGTAACTTTGAGACAACAGCAACGACACTGACGGAGTGACAGTGGTGTGAGCATTCTGGACCGGCTGGGTAACTGAGAGAAAACAGCAAGGACACTGACAGAGTGACAGTGGGAGCAGTCAGGGCCGGCTGGGTAACTGAGAGACAACAGCAAGGACAGTGACAGAGTGACAGTGGGAGCAGTCTGGGCCGGCTGGATAACTGAGATACAACAGCAAGGACACTGACAGAGTGACAGTGGGAGTAGTCTGGGCCGGCTGGTAACTGAGAGACAACAGCAAGGACAGTGACAGAGTGACAGTGGGAGCAGTCTGGGCCGGCTGGGTAACTGAGAGACTACAGCAAGGACAGTGACAGAGTGACAGTGGGAGCAGTCTGAGCCGGCTGGGTAACTGAGAGACAACAGCAAGGACACTGACAGATTGACAGTGGGAGCAGTCTGGGCCGGCTGGCCAACTGAGAGACAAGAGCAAGGACACTGACAGAGTGACAGTGGGAGCAGTCTGGGCCGGCTGTGTAACTGAGAGACAACAGCAAGGACTGTGACAGAGTGACAGTGGGAGCAGTGTGGGCCGGCTGGGTAACTGAGAGACAACAGCAAGAACACTGACAGAGTGACAGTGGGAGCAGTCTGGGCCGGCTGGGTAACTGAGAGACAACAGCAAGGACACTGACAGAGTGACAGTGGGAGCAGTCTGGACCGGCTGGGTAACTGAGAGACAACAGCAAGGACACTGACAGAGTAACAGTGGGAGCAGCATGGTCCGTCTGGATAACTGAGAGACAACAGCAAGGACACTGACAGAGTGACAGTGGGAGCAGTCTGGGCCGGCTGGGTAACTTTGAGACAACAGCAAGGACGCAGACAGAGTGATAGTGGGAGCAGTCTGGGACGGCTGGTTAACTGAGAGACAACAGCAAGGACGCTGACAGAGTGACAGTGGGAGCAGTCTGGGGCTGCTGGGTAACTTTGAGACAACAGCAACGACACTGACGGAGTGACAGTGGTGTGAGCAGTCTGGACCGGCTGGGTAACTGAGAGACAACAGCAAGGACACTGACAGAGTGACAGTGGGAGCAGTCAGGGCCGGCTGGGTAACTGAGAGACAACAGCAAGGACAGTGACAGAGTGACAGTGGGAGCAGTCTGGGCCGGCTGGATAACTGAGATACAACAGCAAGGACACTGACAGAGTGACAGTGGGAGTAGTCTGGGCCGGCTGGTAACTGAGAGACAACAGCAAGGACAGTGACAGAGTGACAGTGGGAGCAATCTGGGCCGGCTGGGTAACTGAGAGACTACAGCAAGGACAGTGACAGAGTGACAGTGGGAGCAGTCTGAGCCGGCTGAGTAACTGAGAGACAACAGCAAGGACACTGACAGAGTGACAGTGGGAGTTGTCTGGGCCGGCTGGTAACTGAGAGACAACAGCTAGGACAGTGACAGAGTGACAGTGGGAGCAGTCTGGGCCGGCTGGGTAACTGAGAGACTACAGCAAGGACAGTGACAGAGTGACAGTGGGAACAGTCTGGGCCGTCTAGGCAACTGAGAGACAACAGCAAGGACAGTGACAGAGTGACAGTGGGAGCAGTCTGGGCCGGCTGGGTAACTGAGAGACAACAGCAAGGACACTGACAGAGTGACAGTGGGAGCAGTCTGGGTGGATGGGTAACTGAGAAACAACAGCAAGGACACTGACAGAGTGACAGTGGGAGCAGTCTGGGCCGGCTGGATAACTGAGAGACAACAGCAAGGACACTGACAGAGTGACAGTTGGAACAGTCTGGGCCGGCTGGGTAACAGAGAGACAGCAGCAAAGACACTGACAGAGTGACAGTGGGAGCAGTCTGGGCCGGCTGGGTAACTGAGAGACTACAGCAAGGACAGTGACAGAGTGACAGTGGGAGCAGTCTGGGCCGGCTGGGTAACTGAGGGACAACAGCAAGGTCACTGACAGAGTGAAAGTGGGAGCAGTCTGGTCCGGCTGGGTAACTGAGAGACAACAGCAAGGACAGTGACAGAGTGACAGTGGGAGCAGTCTGGGCCGGCTGGGTAACTGAGAGACAACAGCAAGGACACTGACAGAGTGACAGTGGGAGCAGTCTGGGTGGATGGGTAACTGAGAAACAACAGCAAGGACACTGACAGAGTGACAGTGGGAGCAGTCTGGGCCGGACGGGCAACTGAGAGACAACAGCAAGGACACTGACAGAGTGACTGTGAAAGCAGTCTGGGCCGGCTGGGTAACTGAGAGACAACAGTAAGAACACTGACAGAGTGACAGTGGGAGCAGCCTGGGTCGGCAGGGGACTGAGAGACAACAGCAAGGACAGTGACAGAGTGACAGTGGTGTGAGCAGTCTGGACCGGCTGGGTAACTGAGAAACAACAGCAAGGACACTGACAGATTGACAGTGGGAGCAGTCTGGGCCGGCTGGGTAACTGAGAGACAACAGCAAGGACACTGACAGAGTGACAGTGGGAGCAGTCTGGACCGGCTGGGTAACTGAGAGACAACAGCAAGGACACTGGCAGAGTGACAGTGGGAGCAGTAGGGGCCGGCTGGGTAACTGAGAGACAACAGCAAGGACACTGACAGAGTGACAGTGCGAGCAGTCTGGGCCGGTTGGGTAACTGAGAGACAACAGTAAGAACACTGACAGAGTGACAGTGGGAGCAGCCTGGGTCGGCAGGGGACTGAGAGACAACAGCAAGGACAGTGACAGAGTGACAGTGGGAGCAGTGTGGGCCGGCTGGGTAACTGAGAGACAACAGCAAGAACACTGACAGAGTGACAGTGGGAGCAGTCTGGGCCGGCTGGGTAACTGAGAGACAACAGCAAGGACACTGACAGAGTGACAGTGGGAGCAGTCTGGGCCGGCTGGGTAACTGAGAGACAACAGCAAGGACACTGACAGAGTAACAGTGGGAGCAGCATGGTCCGTCTGGATAACTGAGAGACAACAGCAAGGACACTGACAGAGTGACAGTGGGAGCAGTCTGGGCCGGCTGGGTAACTTTGAGACAACAGCAAGGACGCAGACAGAGTGAGAGTGGGAGCAGTCTGGGGCGGCTGGTTAACTGAGAGACAACAGCAAGGACGCTGACAGAGTGACAGTGGGAGCAGTCTGGGGCTGCTGGGTAACTTTGAGACAACAGCAACGACACTGACGGAGAGACAGTGGTGTGAGCAGTCTGGACCGGCTGGGTAACTGAGAGACAACAGCAAGGACACTGACAGAGTGACAGTGGGAGCAGTCAGGGCCGGCTGGGTAACTGAGAGACAACAGCAAGGACAGTGACAGAGTGACAGTGGGAGCAGTCTGGGCCGGCTGGATAACTGAGATACAACAGCAAGGACACTGACAGAGTGACAGTGGGAGTAGTCTGGGCCGGCTGGTAACTGATAGACAACAGCAAGGACAGTGACAGAGTGACAGTGGGAGCAGTCTGGGCCGTCTGGGTAACTGAGAGACTACAGCAAGGACAGTGACAGAGTGACAGTGGGAGCAGTCTGGACCGGCTGGGTAACTGAGAAACAACAGCAAGGACACTGACAGAGTGACAGTGGTGTGAGCAGTCTGGACCGGCTGGGTAACTGAGAAACAACAGCAAGGACACTGACAGATTGACAGTGGGAGCAGTCTGGGCCGGCTAGGTAACTGAGAGACAACAGCAAGGACACTGACAGAGTGACAGTGGGAGCAGTCTGGGCCGGCTGGGTAACTGAGAGACAACAGCAAGGACACTGACAGAGTGACAGTGGGAGCAGTCTGGGCCGGCTGGGTAACTGAGAGACTACAGCAAGGACAGTGACAGAGTGACAGTGGGAACAGTCTGGGCCGGCTGGGTAACTGAGAGACAACAGCAAGGACAGTGACAGAGAGACAGTGGGAGCAGTCTGGGCCGGCTGGATAACGGAGAGACAACAGCAAGGACAGTGACAGAGTGACAGTGGGAGCAGTCTGGGCCGGCTGGGTAACTGAGAGACAACAGCAAGGACACTGACAGAGTGACAGTGGGAGCAGTCTGGGTGGATGGGTAACTGAGAAACAACAGCAAGGACACTGACAGAGTGACAGTGGGAGCAGTCTGGGCCGGCTGGATAACTGAGAGACAACAGCAAGGACACTGCCAGAGTGACAGTGGGAGCAGTCTGGGCGGGCTGGCTAACTGAGAGACAACAGCAAGGACAGTGAAAGAGTGACAGTGGGAGCAGTCTGGGCGGGCTGGCTAACTGAGAGACAACAGCAAGGACAGTGACAGAGTGACAGTGGGAGCAGTCTGGGCCGGCTGGGTAACTGAGGGACAACAGCAAGGTCACTGACAGAGTGAAAGTGGGAGCAGTCTGGGCCGGCTGGGTAACTGAGAGACTACAGCAAGGACAGTGACAGAGTGACAGTGGGAGCAGTCTGGTCCGGCTGGGTAACTGAGAGACAACAGCAAGGACAGTGACAGAGTGACAGTGGGAGCAGTCTGGGCCGGCTGGGTAACTGAGAGACAACAGCAAGGACACTGACAGAGCGACAGTGGGAGCAGTCTGGGTGGATGGGTAACTGAGAAACAACAGCAAGGACACTGACACAGTGACAGTGGGAGCAGTCTGGGCCGGATGGGCAACTGAGAGACAACAGCAAGGACACTGACAGAGTGACAGTGAAAGCAGTCTGGGCCGGCTGGGTAACTGAGAGACAACAGCAAGGGCACTGACAGAGTGACAGTGGGAGCAGTCTGGACCGGCTGGGTAACTGAGAGACAACAGCAAGGACACTGACAGATTGACAGTGGGAGCAATCTGGGCCGGCTGGGTAACTGAGAGACAACAGCAAGGACACTGACAGAGTGACAGTGGGAGCAGTCTGGACCGGCTGGGTAACTGAGAGACAACAGCAAGGACACTGACAGAGTGACAGTGGTGTGTGCAGTCTGGACCGGCTGGGTAACTGAGAAACAACAGCAAGGACACTGACAGATTGACAGTGGGAGCAGTCTGGGCCGGCTGGGTAACTGAGGGACAACAGCAAGGACACTGGCAGAGTGACAGTGGGAGCAGTAGGGGCCGGCTGCGTAACTGAGAGACAACAGCAAGGACACTGACAGAGTGACAGTGCGAGCAGTCTGGGCCGGTTGGGTAACTGAGAGACAACAGTAAGAACACTGACAGAGTAACAGTGGGAGCAGCATGGTCCGTCTGGATAACTGAGAGACAACAGCAAGGACACTGACAGAGTGACAGTGGGAGCAGTCTGGGCCGGCTGGGTAACTTTGAGACAACAGCAAGGACGCAGACAGAGTGATAGTGGGAGCAGTCTGGGACGGCTGGTTAACTGAGAGACAACAGCAAGGACGCTGACAGAGTGACAGTGGGAGCAGTCTGGGGCTGCTGGGTAACTTTGAGACAACAGCAACGACACTGACGGAGTGACAGTGGTGTGAGCAGTCTGGACCGGCTGGGTAACTGAGAGACAACAGCAAGGACACTGACAGAGTGACAGTGGGAGCAGTCAGGGCCGGCTGGGTAACTGAGAGACAACAGCAAGGACAGTGACAGAGTGACAGTGGGAGCAGTCTGGGCCGGCTGGATAACTGAGATACAACAGCAAGGACACTGACAGAGTGACAGTGGGAGTAGTCTGCGCCGGCTGGTAACTGAGAGACAACAGCAAGGACAGTGACAGAGTGACAGTGGGAGCAGTCTGGGCCGGCTGGGTAACTGAGAGACTACAGCAAGGACAGTGACAGAGTGACAGTGGGAGCAGTCTGAGCCGGCTGGGTAACTGAGAGACAACAGCAAGGACACTGACAGAGTGACAGTGGGAGTTGTCTGGGCCGGCTGGTAACTGAGAGACAACAGCTAGGACAGTGACAGAGTGACAGTGGGAGCAGTCTGGGCCGGCTGGGTAACTGAGAGACTACAGCAAGGACAGTGACAGAGTGACAGTGGGAACAGTCTGGGCCGTCTAGGCAACTGAGAGACAACAGCAAGGACAGTGACAGAGTGACAGTGGGAGCAGTCTGGGCCGGCTGGGTAACTGAGAGACAACAGCAAGGACACTGACAGAGTGACAGTGGGAGCAGTCTGGGTGGATGGGTAACTGAGAAACAACAGCAAGGACACTGACAGAGTGACAGTGGGAGCAGTCTGGGCCGGCTGGATAACTGAGAGACAACAGCAAGGACACTGACAGAGTGACAGTTGGAACAGTCTGGGCCGGCTGGGTAACAGAGAGACAGCAGCAAAGACACTGACAGAGTGACAGTGGGAGCAGTCTGGGCCGGCTGGGTAACTGAGAGACTACAGCAAGGACAGTGAGAGAGTGACAGTGGGAGCAGTCTGGGCCGGCTGGGTAACTGAGGGACAACAGCAAGGTCACTGACAGAGTGAAAGTGGGAGCAGTCTGGTCCGGCTGGGTAACTGAGAGACAACAGCAAGGACAGTGACAGAGTGACAGTGGGAGCAGTCTGGGCCGGCTGGGTAACTGAGAGACAACAGCAAGGACACTGACAGAGTGACAGTGGGAGCAGTCTGGGTGGATGGGTAACTGAGAAACAACAGCAAGGACACTGACAGAGTGACAGTGGGAGCAGTCTGGGCCGGACGGGCAACTGAGAGACAACAGCAAGGACACTGACAGAGTGACAGTGAAAGCAGTCTGGGCCGGCTGGGTAACTGAGAGACAACAGCAAGGGCACTGACAGAGTGACAGTGGGAGCAGTCTGGACCGGCTGGGTAACTGAGAGACAACAGCAAGGACACTGACAGATTGACAGTGGGAGCAATCTGGGCCGGCTGGGTAACTGAGAGACAACAGCAAGGACACTGACAGAGTGACAGTGGGAGCAGTCTGGACCGGCTGGGTAACTGAGAGACAACAGCTAGGACACTGACAGAGTGACAGTGGTGTGAGCAGTCTGGACCGGCTGGGTAACTGAGAAACAACAGCAAGGACACTGACAGGTTGACAGTGGGAGCAGTCTGGGCCGGCTGGGTAACTGAGAGACAACAGCAAGGACACTGACAGAGTGACAGTGGGAGCAGTCTGGACCGGCTGGGTAACTGAGAGACAACAGCAAGGACACTGGCAGAGTGACAGTGGGAGCAGTAGGGGCCGGCTGGGTAACTGAGAGACAACAGCAAGGACACTGACAGAGTGACAGTGCGAGCAGTCTGGGCCGGTTGGGTAACTGAGAGACAACAGTAAGAACACTGACAGAGTGACAGTGGGAGCAGCCTGGGTCGGCAGGGGACTGAGAGACAACAGCAAGGACAGTGACAGAGTGACAGTGGGAGCAGTGTGGGCCGGCTGGGTAACTGAGAGACAACAGCAAGAACACTGACAGAGTGACAGTGGGAGCAGTCTGGGCCGGCTGGGTAACTGAGAGACAACAGCAAGGACACTGACAGAGTGACAGTGGGAGCAGTCTGGGCCGGCTGGGTAACTGAGAGACAACAGCAAGGACACTGTCAGAGTAACAGTGGGAGCAGCATGGGCCGGCTGGATAACTGAGAGACAACAGCAAGGACACTGACAGAGTGACAGTGGGAGCAGTCTGGGCCGGCTGGGTAACTTTGAGACAACAGCAAGGACGCAGACAGAGTGAGAGTGGGAGCAGTCTGGGACGGCTGGTTAACTGAGAGACAACAGCAAGGACGCTGACAGAGTGACAGTGGGAGCAGTCTGGGGCTGCTGGGTAACTTTGAGACAACAGCAACGACACTGACGGAGAGACAGTGGTGTGAGCAGTCTGGACCGGCTGGGTAACTGAGAGACAACAGCAAGGACACTGACAGAGTGACAGTGGGAGCAGTCAGGGCCGGCTGGGTAACTGAGAGACAACAGCAAGGACAGTGACAGAGTGACAGTGGGAGCAGTCAGGGCCGGCTGGGTAACTGAGATACAACAGCAAGGACACTGACAGAGTGACAGTGGGAGTAGTCTGGGCCGGCTGGTAACTGATAGACAACAGCAAGGACAGTGACAGAGTGACAGTGGGAGCAGTCTGGGCCGGCTGGGTAACTGAGAGACTACAGCAAGGACAGTGACAGAGTGACAGTGGGAGCAGTCTGGACCGGCTGGGTAACTGAGAAACAACAGCAAGGACACTGACAGAGTGACAGTGGTGTGAGCAGTCTGGACCGGCTGGGTAACTGAGAAACAACAGCAAGGACACTGACAGATTGACAGTGGGAGCAGTCTGGGCCGGCTAGGTAACTGAGAGACAACAGCAAGGACACTGACAGAGTGACAGTGGGAGCAGTCTGGGCCGGCTGGGTAACTGAGAGACAACAGCAAGGACACTGACAGAGTGACAGTGGGAGCAGTCTGGGCCGGCTGGGTAACTGAGAGACTACAGCAAGGACAGTGACAGAGTGACAGTGGGAACAGTCTGGGCCGGCTGGGTAACTGAGAGACAACAGCAAGGACAGTGACAGAGAGACAGTGGGAGCAGTCTGGGCCGGCTGGATAACTGAGAGACAACAGCAAGGACAGTGACAGAGTGACAGTGGGAGCAGTCTGGGCCGGCTGGGTAACTGAGAGACAACAGCAAGGACACTGACAGAGTGACAGTGGGAGCAGTCTGGGTGGATGGGTAACTGAGAAACAACAGCAAGGACACTGACAGAGTGACAGTGGGAGCAGTCTGGGCCAGCTGGATAACTGAGAGACAACAGCAAGGACACTGACAGAGTGACAGTGGGAGCAGTCTGGGCGGGCTGGCTAACTGAGAGACAACAGCAAGGACAGTGAAAGAGTGACAGTGGGAGCAGTCTGGGCGGGCTGGCTAACTGAGAGACAACAGCAAGGACAGTGACAGAGTGACAGTGGGAGCAGTCTGGGCCGGCTGGGTAACTGAGGGACAACAGCAAGGTCACTGACAGAGTGAAAGTGGGAGCAGTCTGGGCCGGCTGGGTAACTGAGAGACTACAGCAAGGACAGTGACAGAGTGACAGTGGGAGCAGTCTGGTCCGGCTGGGTAACTGAGAGACAACAGCAAGGACAGTGACAGAGTGACAGTGGGAGCAGTCTGGGCCGGCTGGGTAACTGAGAGACAACAGCAAGGACACTGACAGAGCGACAGTGGGAGCAGTCTGGGTGGATGGGTAACTGAGAAACAACAGCAAGGACACTGACAGAGTGACAGTGGGAGCAGTCTGGGCCGGATGGGCAACTGAGAGACAACAGCAAGGACACTGACAGAGTGACAGTGAAAGCAGTCTGGGCCGGCTGGGTAACTGAGAGACAACAGCAAGGGCACTGACAGAGTGACAGTGGGAGCAGTCTGGACCGGCTGGGTAACTGAGAGACAACAGCAAGGACACTGACAGATTGACAGTGGGAGCAATCTGGGCCGGCTGGGTAACTGAGAGACAACAGCAAGGACACTGACAGAGTGACAGTGGGAGCAGTCTGGACCGGCTGGGTAACTGAGAGACAACAGCAAGGACACTGACAGATTGACAGTGGGAGCAATCTGGGCCGGCTGGGTAACTGAGAGACAACAGCAAGGACACTGACAGAGTGACAGTGGGAGCAGTCTGGGCCGGCTGGGTAACTGAGAGACAACAGCAAGGGCACTGACAGAGTGACAGTGGTGTGTGCAGTCTGGACCGGCTGGGTAACTGAGAAACAACAGCAAGGACACTGACAGATTGACAGTGGGAGCAGTAGGGGCCGGCTGCGTAACTGAGAGACAACAGCAAGGACACTGACAGAGTGACAGTGCGAGCAGTCTGGGCCGGTTGGGTAACTGAGAGACAACAGTAAGAACACTGACAGAGTGACAGTGGGAGCAGCCTGGGTCGGCAGGGGACTGAGAGACAACAGCAAGGACAGTGACAGAGTGACAGTGGGAGCAGTGTGGGCCGGCTGGGTAACTGAGAGACAACAGCAAGAACACTGACAGAGTGACAGTGGGAGCAGTCTGGGCCGGCTGGGTAACTGAGAGACAACAGCAAGGACACTGACAGAGTGACAGTGGGAGCAGTCTGGGCCGGCTGGGTAACTGAGAGACAACAGCAAGGACACTGACAGAGTAACAGTGGGAGCAGCATGGTCCGTCTGGATAACTGAGAGACAACAGCAAGGACACTGACAGAGTGACAGTGGGAGCAGTCTGGGCCGGCTGGGTAACTTTGAGACAACAGCAAGGACGCAGACAGAGTGATAGTGGGAGCAGTCTGGGACGGCTGGTTAACTGAGAGACAACAGCAAGGACGCTGACAGAGTGACAGTGGGAGCAGTCTGGGGCTGCTGGGTAACTTTGAGACAACAGCAACGACACTGACGGAGAGACAGTGGTGTGAGCAGTCTGGACCGGCTGGGTAACTGAGAGACAACAGCAAGGACACTGACAGAGTGACAGTGGGAGCAGTCAGGGCCGGCTGGGTAACTGAGAGACAACAGCAAGGACAGTGACAGAGTGACAGTGCGAGCAGTCTGAGCCGGTTGGGTAACTGAGAGACAACAGTAAGAACACTGACAGAGTGACAGTGGGAGCAGCCTGGGTCGGCAGGGGACTGAGAGACAACAGCAAGGACAGTGACAGAGTGACAGTGGGAGCAGTGTGGGCCGGCTGGGTAACTGAGAGACAACAGCAAGAACACTGACAGAGTGACAGTGGGAGCAGTCTGGGCCGGCTGGGTAACTGAGAGACAACAGCAAGGACACTGACAGAGTGACAGTGGGAGCAGTCTGGGCCGGCTGGGTAACTGAGAGACAACAGCAAGGACACTGACAGAGTAACAGTGGGAGCAGCATGGTCCGTCTGGATAACTGAGAGACAACAGCAAGGACACTGACAGAGTGACAGTGGGAGCAGTCTGGGCCGGCTGGGTAACTTTGAGACAACAGCAAGGACGCAGACAGAGTGAGAGTGGGAGCAGTCTGGGACGGCTGGTTAACTGAGAGACAACAGCAAGGACGCTGACAGAGTGACAGTGGGAGCAGTCTGGGGCTGCTGGGTAACTTTGAGACAACAGCAACGACACTGACGGAGAGACAGTGGTGTGAGCAGTCTGGACCGGCTGGGTAACTGAGAGACAACAGCAAGGACACTGACAGAGTGACAGTGGGAGCAGTCAGGGCCGGCTGGGTAACTGAGAGACAACAGCAAGGACAGTGACAGAGTGACAGTGGGAGCAGTCTGGGCCGGCTGGATAACTGAGATACAACAGCAAGGACACTGACAGAGTGACAGTGGGAGTAGTCTGGGCCGGCTGGTAACTGATAGACAACAGCAAGGACAGTGACAGAGTGACAGTGGGAGCAGTCTGGGCCGGCTGGGTAACTGAGAGACTACAGCAAGGACAGTGACAGAGTGACAGTGGGAGCAGTCTGGACCGGCTGGGTAACTGAGAAACAACAGCAAGGACACTGACAGAGTGACAGTGGTGTGAGCAGTCTGGACCGGCTGGGTAACTGAGAAACAACAGCAAGGACACTGACAGATTGACAGTGGGAGCAGTCTGGGCCGGCTAGGTAACTGAGAGACAACAGCAAGGACACTGACAGAGTGACAGTGGGAGCAGTCTGGGCCGGCTGGGTAACTGAGAGACAACAGCAAGGACACTGACAGAGTGACAGTGGGAGCAGTCTGGGCCGGCTGGGTAACTGAGAGACTACAGCAAGGACAGTGACAGAGTGACAGTGGGAACAGTCTGGGCCGGCTGGGTAACTGAGAGACAACAGCAAGGACAGTGACAGAGAGACAGTGGGAGCAGTCTGGGCCGGCTGGATAACTGAGAGACAACAGCAAGGACAGTGACAGAGTGACAGTGGGAGCAGTCTGGGCCGGCTGGGTAACTGAGAGACAACAGCAAGGACACTGACAGAGTGACAGTGGGAGCAGTCTGGGTGGATGGGTAACTGAGAAACAACAGCAAGGACACTGACAGAGTGACAGTGGGAGCAGTCTGGGCCGGCTGGATAACTGAGAGACAACAGCAAGGACACTGACAGAGTGACAGTGGGAGCAGTCTGGGCGGGCTGGCTAACTGAGAGACAACAGCAAGGACAGTGAAAGAGTGACAGTGGGAGCAGTCTGGGCGGGCTGGCTAACTGAGAGACAACAGCAAGGACAGTGACAGAGTGACAGTGGGAGCAGTCTGGGCCGGCTGGGTAACTGAGGGACAACAGCAAGGTCACTGACAGAGTGAAAGTGGGAGCAGTCTGGGCCGGCTGGGTAACTGAGAGACTACAGCAAGGACAGTGACAGAGTGACAGTGGGAGCAGTCTGGTCCGGCTGGGTAACTGAGAGACAACAGCAAGGACAGTGACAGAGTGACAGTGGGAGCAGTCTGGGCCGGCTGGGTAACTGAGAGACAACAGCAAGGACACTGACAGAGCGACAGTGGGAGCAGTCTGGGTTGATGGGTAACTGAGAAACAACAGCAAGGACACTGACAGAGTGACAGTGGGAGCAGTCTGGGCCGGATGGGCAACTGAGAGACAACAGCAAGGACACTGACAGAGTGACAGTGAAAGCAGTCTGGGCCGGCTGGGTAACTGAGAGACAACAGCAAGGGCACTGACAGAGTGACAGTGGGAGCAGTCTGGACCGGCTGGGTAACTGAGAGACAACAGCAAGGACACTGACAGATTGACAGTGGGAGCAATCTGGGCCGACTGGGTAACTGAGAGACAACAGCAAGGACACTGACAGAGTGACAGTGGGAGCAGTCTGGGCCGGCTGGGTAACTGAGAGACAACAGCAAGGACACTGACAGAGTGACAGTGGTGTGTGCAGTCTGGACCGGCTGGGTAACTGAGAAACAACAGCAAGGACACTGACAGATTGACAGTGGGAGCAGTCTGGGCCGGCTGGGTAACTGAGGGACAACAGCAAGGACACTGGCAGAGTGACAGTGGGAGCAGTAGGGGCCGGCTGCGTAACTGAGAGACAACAGCAAGGACACTGACAGAGTGACAGTGCGAGCAGTCTGGGCCGGTTGGGTAACTGAGAGACAACAGTAAGAACACTGACAGAGTGACAGTGGGAGCAGCCTGGGTCGGCAGGGGACTGAGAGACAACAGCAAGGACAGTGACAGAGTGACAGTGGGAGCAGTGTGGTCCGGCTGGGTAACTGAGAGACAACAGCAAGAACACTGACAGAGTGACAGTGGGAGCAGTCTGGGCCGGCTGGGTAACTGAGAGACAACAGCAAGGACACTGACAGAGTGACAGTGGGAGCAGTCTGGGCCGGCTGGGTAACTGAGAGACAACAGCAAGGACACTGACAGAGTAACAGTGGGAGCAGCATGGTCCGTCTGGATAACTGAGAGACAACAGCAAGGACACTGACAGAGTGACAGTGGGAGCAGTCTGGGCCGGCTGGGTAACTTTGAGACAACAGCAAGGACGCAGACAGAGTGATAGTGGGAGCAGTCTGGGACGGCTGGTTAACTGTGATACAACAGCAAGGACACTGACAGAGTGACAGTGGGAGCAGTCTGGGCCGGCTGGGTAACTGAGAGACAACAGCAAGGACAGTGACAGAGTGACAGTGGGAGCAGTCTGGGCCGGCTGGGTAACTGAGAGACTACAGCAAGGACAGTGACAGAGTGACAGTGGGAGCAGTCTGAGCCGGCTGGGTAACTGAGAGACAACAGCAAGGACACTGACAGATTGACAGTGGGAGCAGTGTGGGCCGGCTGGGTAACTGAGAGACAACAGCAAGAACACTGACAGAGTGACAGTGGGAGCAGTCTGGACCGGCTGGGCAACTGAGAGACAACAGCAAGGACACTGACAGAGTAACAGTGGGAGCAGCATGGTCCGTCTGGATAACTGAGAGACAACAGCAAGGACACTGACAGAGTGACAGTGGGAGCAGTCTGGGCCGGCTGGGTAACTTTGAGACAACAGCAACGACACTGACGGAGTGACAGTGGTGTGAGCAGTCTGGACCGGCTGGGTAACTGAGAGACAACAGCAAGGACACTGACAGAGTGACAGTGGGAGCAGTCAGGGCCGGCTGGGTAACTGAGAGACAACAGCAAGGACAGTGACAGAGTGACAGTGGGAGCAGTCTGGGCCGGCTGGATAACTGAGATACAACAGCAAGGACACTGACAGAGTGACAGTGGGAGTAGTCTGGGCCGGCTGGTAACTGAGAGACAACAGCAAGGACAGTGACAGAGTGACAGTGGGAGCAGTCTGGGCCGGCTGGGTAACTGAGAGACTACAGCAAGGACATTGACAGAGTGACAGTGGGAGCAGTCTGAGCCGGCTGGGTAACTGAGAGACAACAGCAAGGACACTGACAGAGTGACAGTGGGAGTTGTCTGGGCCGGCTGGTAACTGAGAGACAACAGCAAGGACAGTGACAGAGTGACAGTGGGAGCAGTCTGGGCCGGCTGGGTAACTGAGAGACTACAGCAAGGACAGTGACAGAGTGACAGTGGGAACAGTCTGGGACGTCTAGGCAACTGAGAGACAACAGCAAGGACAGTGACAGAGTGACAGTGGGAGCAGTCTGGGCCGGCTGGGTAACTGAGAGACAACAGCAAGGACACTGACAGAGTGACAGTGGGAGAAGTCTGGGTGGATGGGTAACTGAGAAACAACAGCAAGGACACTGACAGAGTGACAGTGGGAGCAGTCTGGGCCGGCTGGATAACTGAGAGACAACAGCAAGGACACTGACAGAGTGACAGTTGGAACAGTCTGGGCCGGCTGGGTAACAGAGAGACAGCAGCAAAGACACTGACAGAGTGACAGTGGGAGCAGTCTGGGCCGGCTGGGTAACTGAGAGACTACAGCAAGGACAGTGACAGAGTGACAGTGGGAGCAGTCTGGGCCGGCTGGGTAACTGAGGGACAACAGCAAGGTCACTGACAGAGTGAAAGTGGGAGCAGTCTGGGCCGGCTGGGTAACTGAGAGACTACAGCAAGGACAGTGACAGAGTGACAGTGGGAGCAGTCTGGTCCGGCTGGGTAACTGAGAGACAACAGCAAGGACAGTGACAGAGTGAAAGTGGGAGCAGTCTGGGCCGGCTGGGTAACTGAGAGACAACAGCAAGGACACTGACAGAGTGACAGTGGGAGCAGTCTGGGTGGATGGGTAACTGAGAAACAACAGCAAGGACACTGACAGAGTGACAGTGGGAGCAGTCTGGGCCGAATGGGCAACTGAGAGACAACAGCAAGGACACTGACAGAGTGACAGTGAGAGCAGTCTGGGCCGGCTGGGTAACTGAGAGACAACAGCAAGGGCACTGACAGAGTGACAGTGGGAGCAGTCTGGACCGGCTGGGTAACAGAGAGACAATAGCAAGGACATTGACTGAGTGACAGTGGGATCAGTCTGGGCTGGCTGGGTAACTCAGCGAAAACCGCAAGGACACTGACAGAGTGACAGTGGGAGCAATCTGGGCCGGCTGGGTAACTGAGAGACAACAGCAAGGACAGTGACACAGTGACAGTGAGAGCAGTCTGGGCCGGCTGGGTAACTGAGAGACAACATGCAAGAACACTGACAGAGTGACAGTGGGAGCAGTCTGGGCCGGCTGGGTAACTGAGAGACAACAGCAAGGACAGTGACAGAGTGACAGTGGGAGCAGTCTGGGCCGGCTGGGTAACTGAGAGACAACTTGCAAGAACACTGACAGAGCGACAGTGGGAGCAGTCTGGGCCGGCTGGGTAACTGAGAGACAACAGCAAGGACACTGACAGACTGACAGTGGGTGCAGTCTGAGCCGGATGGGTAACTGAGAGACAACAGCAAGGACAGTGACAGAGTGACAGTGGGAGCAGTCTGGACCTGCTGGGTAACTGAGAGACAACAGCAAGGACACTGACAGAGTGACAGTGGGAGCAGTCTGGGGCGGCTGGGTAACTGAGAGACAACAGCAAGGACACTGACAGAGTGACAATGGTGGGAGCAGTCTGGGCCGGCTGGGGAACTGAGAGACAACAGCAAGGACACTGACAGAGTGACAGTGAGAGCAGTCTGGGCCGGCTGGGTAACTGAGAGACAACAGCAAGGACACTGACAGAGTGACAGTGGGAGCAGTCTGGGCCGGCTGGGTAACTGATAGACAACAGCAAGGACACTGACAGAGAGACAGTGGGAGCAGTCTGGGCCGGCTGGTTAACTGAGAGACAACAGCAAGGACGCTGACAGAGTGACAGTGGGAGCAGTCTGGGCCGGCTGGGTAACTTTGAGACAACAGCAACGATACTGACAGAGTGACAGTGGTGTGAGCAGTCTGGACCGGCTGGGTAACTGAGAGACAACAGCAAGGACACTGACAGAGTGACAGTGGGAGCAGTCTGGGCCGGCTGGGTAGCTGAGAGACAACAGCAAGGACACTGACAGAGTGACAGTGGGAGCAGTGTGGGCCGGCTGGGTAACTGAGAGACAACAGCAAGGACACTGACAGAGTGACAGTGGGAGCAGTAGGGGCCGGCTGGGTAACTGAGAGACAACAGCAAGGACACTGACAGAGTGACAGTGGGAGCAGTCTGGGCCGGCTGGGTAACTGAGAGACAACAGCAAAGACAGTGACAGAGTGACAGCGGGAGCAGTAGGGGCCGGCTGGGTAACTGAGGGGCAACAGCAAGGACTCTGACAGAGTGACAGTGAGAGCAGTCTGGGCCGGCCGGGTAACTGAGAGACAACAGCAAGGGCAGTGACAGAGTGACAGTGGGAGCAGTCTGGGCCGGCTGGGTATCTGAGAGACAACAGCAAGGACACTGACAGAGTGACAGTGGGAGCAGTCAGGGCCGGCTGGGTAACTGAGAGACAACAGCAAGGACACTGACAGAGTGACAGTGGGAGCAGTCTGGGCCGGCTGGGTAACTGAGAGACAACAGCAAGGACACTGACAGAGTGACAGTGGGAGCAGTCTGGGCCGGCTGGATAACTGAGAGACAACAGCAAGGACACTGACAGAGTGACAGTGGGAGCAGTCTGGGCCGGCTGGGTAACAGAGAGACAGCAGCAAAGACACTGACAGAGTGACAGTGGGAGCAGTCTGGGCCGGCTGGGTAACTGAGAGACTACAGCAAGGACAGTGACAGAGTGACAGTGGGAACAGTCTGGGCCGTCTGGGCAACTGAGAGACAACAGCAAGGACAGTGACAGAGTGACAGTGGGAGCAGTCTGGGCCGGCTGGGTAACTGAGAGACAACAGCAAGGACACTGACAGAGTGACAGTGGGAGCAGTCAGGGTGGATGGGTAACTGAGAAACAACAGCAAGGACACTGACAGATTGACAGTGGGAGCAGTCTGGGCCGGCTGGGTAACTTTGAGACAACAGCAAGGACGCAGACAGAGTGATAGTGGGAGCAGTCTGGGACGGCTGGTTAACTGAGAGACAACAGCAAGGACGCTGACAAAGTGACAGTGGGAGCAGTCTGGGGCTGCTGGGTAACTATGAGACAACAGCAACGACACTGACGGAGTGACAGTGGTGTGAGCAGTCTGGACCGGCTGGGTAACTGAGAGACAACAGCAAGGACACTGACAGAGTGACAGTGGGAGCAGTCAGGGCCGGCTGGGTAACTGAGAGACAACAGCAAGGACAGTGACAGAGTGACAGTGGGAGCAGTCTGGGCCGGCTGGATAACTGAGATACAACAGCAAGGACACTGACAGAGTGACAGTGGGAGTAGTCTGGGCCGGCTGGTAACTGAGAGACAACAGCAAGGACAGTGACAGAGTGACAGTGGGAGCAGTCTGAGCCGGCTGGGTAACTGAGAGACAACAGCAAGGACACTGACAGAGTGACAGTGGGAGTTGTCTGGGCCGGCTGGTAACTGAGAGACAACAGCAAGGACAGTGACAGAGTGACAGTGGGAGCAGTCTGGGCCGGCTGGGTAACTGAGAGACTACAGCAAGGACAGTGACAGAGTGACAGTGGGAACAGTCTGGGCCGTCTAGGCAACTGAGAGACAACAGCAAGGACAGTGACAGAGTGACAGTGGGAGCAGTCTGGGCCGGCTGGGTAACTGAGAGACAACAGCAAGGACACTGACAGAGTGACAGTGGGAGCAGTCTGGGTGGATGGGTAACTGAGAAACAACAGCAAGGACACTGACAGAGTGACAGTGGGAGCAGTCTGGGCCGGCTGGATAACTGAGAGACAACAGCAAGGACACTGACAGAGTGACAGTTGGAACAGTCTGGGCCGGCTGGGTAACAGAGAGACAGCAGCAAAGACACTGACAGAGTGACAGTGGGAGCAGTCTGGGCCGGCTGGGTAACTGAGAGACTACAGCAAGGACAGTGAGAGAGTGACAGTGGGAGCAGTCTGGGCCGGCTGGGTAACTGAGGGACAACAGCAAGGTCACTGACAGAGTGAAAGTGGGAGCAGTCTGGGCCGGCTGGGTAACTGAGAGACTACAGCAAGGACAGTGACAGAGTGACAGTGGGAGCAGTCTGGTCCGGCTGGGTAACTGAGAGACAACAGCAAGGACAGTGACAGAGTGAAAGTGGGAGCAGTCTGGGCCGGCTGGGTAACTGAGAGACAACAGCAAGGACACTGACAGAGTGACAGTGGGAGCAGTCTGGGTGGATGGGTAACTGAGAAACAACAGCAAGGACACTGACAGAGTGACAGTGGGAGCAGTCTGGGCCAAATGGGCAACTGAGAGACAACAGCAAGGACACTGACAGAGTGACAGTGAGAGCAGTCTGGGCCGGCTGGGTAACTGAGAGACAACAGCAAGGGCACTGACAGAGTGACAGTGGGAGCAGTCTGGGCCGGCTGGGTAACTGAGAGACTACAGCAAGGACAGTGACAGAGTGACAGTGGGAACAGTCTGGGCCGGCTGGGTAACTGAGAGACAACAGCAAGGACAGTGACAGAGAGACAGTGGGAGCAGTCTGGGCCGGCTGGATAACTGAGAGACAACAGCAAGGACAGTGACAGAGTGACAGTGGGAGCAGTCTGGGCCGGCTGGGTAACTGAGAGACAACAGCAAGGACACTGACAGAGTGACAGTGGGAGCAGTCTGGGTGGATGGGTAACTGAGAAACAACAGCAAGGACACTGACAGAGTGACAGTGGGAGCAGTCTGGGCCGGCTGGATAACTGAGAGACAACAGCAAGGACACTGACAGAGTGACAGTGGGAGCAGTCTGGGCGGGCTGGCTAACTGAGAGACAACAGCAAGGACAGTGAAAGAGTGACAGTGGGAGCAGTCTGGGCGGGCTGGCTAACTGAGAGACAACAGCAAGGACAGTGACAGAGTGACAGTGGGAGCAGTCTGGGCCGGCTGGGTAACTGAGGGACAACAGCAAGGTCACTGACAGAGTGAAAGTGGGAGCAGTCTGGGCCGGCTGGGTAACTGAGAGACTACAGCAAGGACAGTGACAGAGTGACAGTGGGAGCAGTCTGGTCCGGCTGGGTAACTGAGAGACAACAGCAAGGACAGTGACAGAGTGACAGTGGGAGCAGTCTGGGCCGGCTGGGTAACTGAGAGACAACAGCAAGGACACTGACAGAGCGACAGTGGGAGCAGTCTGGGTTGATGGGTAACTGAGAAACAACAGCAAGGACACTGACAGAGTGACAGTGGGAGCAGTCTGGGCCGGATGGGCAACTGAGAGACAACAGCAAGGACACTGACAGAGTGACAGTTAAAGCAGTCTGGGCCGGCTGGGTAACTGAGAGACAACAGCAAGGGCACTGACAGAGTGACAGTGGGAGCAGTCTGGACCGGCTGGGTAACTGAGAGACAACAGCAAGGACACTGACAGATTGACAGTGGGAGCAATCTGGGCCGACTGGGTAACTGAGAGACAACAGCAAGGACACTGACAGAGTGACAGTGGGAGCAGTCTGGGCCGGCTGGGTAACTGAGAGACAACAGCAAGGACACTGACAGAGTGACAGTGGTGTGTGCAGTCTGGACCGGCTGGGTAACTGAGAAACAACAGCAAGGACACTGACAGATTGACAGTGGGAGCAGTCTGGGCCGGCTGGGTAACTGAGGGACAACAGCAAGGACACTGGCAGAGTGACAGTGGGAGCAGTAGGGGCCGGCTGCGTAACTGAGAGACAACAGCAAGGACACTGACAGAGTGACAGTGCGAGCAGTCTGGGCCGGTTGGGTAACTGAGAGACAACAGTAAGAACACTGACAGAGTGACAGTGGGAGCAGCCTGGGTCGGCAGGGGACTGAGAGACAACAGCAAGGACAGTGACAGAGTGACAGTGGGAGCAGTGTGGTCCGGCTGGGTAACTGAGAGACAACAGCAAGAACACTGACAGAGTGACAGTGGGAGCAGTCTGGGCCGGCTGGGTAACTGAGAGACAACAGCAAGGACACTGACAGAGTGACAGTGGGAGCAGTCTGGGCCGGCTGGGTAACTGAGAGACAACAGCAAGGACACTGACAGAGTAACAGTGGGAGCAGCATGGTCCGTCTGGATAACTGAGAGACAACAGCAAGGACACTGACAGAGTGACAGTGGGAGCAGTCTGGGCCGGCTGGGTAACTTTGAGACAACAGCAAGGACGCAGACAGAGTGATAGTGGGAGCAGTCTGGGACGGCTGGTTAACTGTGATACAACAGCAAGGACACTGACAGAGTGACAGTGGGAGCAGTCTGGGCCGGCTGGGTAACTGAGAGACAACAGCAAGGACAGTGACAGAGTGACAGTGGGAGCAGTCTGGGCCGGCTGGGTAACTGAGAGACTACAGCAAGGACAGTGACAGAGTGACAGTGGGAGCAGTCTGAGCCGGCTGGGTAACTGAGAGACAACAGCAAGGACACTGACAGATTGACAGTGGGAGCAGTGTGGGCCGGCTGGGTAACTGAGAGACAACAGCAAGAACACTGACAGAGTGACAGTGGGAGCAGTCTGGACCGGCTGGGCAACTGAGAGACAACAGCAAGGACACTGACAGAGTAACAGTGGGAGCAGCATGGTCCGTCTGGATAACTGAGAGACAACAGCAAGGACACTGACAGAGTGACAGTGGGAGCAGTCTGGGCCGGCTGGGTAACTTTGAGACAACAGCAACGACACTGACGGAGTGACAGTGGTGTGAGCAGTCTGGACCGGCTGGGTAACTGAGAGACAACAGCAAGGACACTGACAGAGTGACAGTGGGAGCAGTCAGGGCCGGCTGGGTAACTGAGAGACAACAGCAAGGACAGTGACAGAGTGACAGTGGGAGCAGTCTGGGCCGGCTGGATAACTGAGATACATCAGCAAGGACACTGACAGAGTGACAGTGGGAGTAGTCTGGGCCGGCTGGTAACTGAGAGACAACAGCAAGGACAGTGACAGAGTGACAGTGGGAGCAGTCTGGGCCGGCTGGGTAACTGAGAGACTACAGCAAGGACAGTGACAGAGTGACAGTGGGAGCAGTCTGAGCCGGCTGGGTAACTGAGAGACAACAGCAAGGACACTGACAGAGTGACAGTGGGAGTTGTCTGGGCCGGCTGGTAACTGAGAGACAACAGCAAGGACAGTGACAGAGTGACAGTGGGAGCAGTCTGGGCCGGCTCGGTAACTGAGAGACTACAGCAAGGACAGTGACAGAGTGACAGTGGGAACAGTCTGGGACGTCTAGGCAACTGAGAGACAACAGCAAGGACAGTGACAGAGTGACAGTGGGAGCAGTCTGGGCCGGCTGGGTAACTGAGAGACAACAGCAAGGACACTGACAGAGTGACAGTGGGAGAAGTCTGGGTGGATGGGTAACTGAGAAACAACAGCAAGGACACTGACAGAGTGACAGTGGGAGCAGTCTGGGCCGGCTGGATAACTGAGAGACAACAGCAAGGACACTGACAGAGTGACAGTTGGAACAGTCTGGGCCGGCTGGGTAACAGAGAGACAGCAGCAAAGACACTGACAGAGTGACAGTGGGAGCAGTCTGGGCCGGCTGGGTAACTGAGAGACTACAGCAAGGACAGTGACAGAGTGACAGTGGGAGCAGTCTGGGCCGGCTGGGTAACTGAGGGACAACAGCAAGGTCACTGACAGAGTGAAAGTGGGAGCAGTCTGGGCCGGCTGGGTAACTGAGAGACTACAGCAAGGACAGTGACAGAGTGACAGTGGGAGCAGTCTGGTCCGGCTGGGTAACTGAGAGACAACAGCAAGGACAGTGACAGAGTGAAAGTGGGAGCAGTCTGGGCCGGCTGGGTAACTGAGAGACAACAGCAAGGACACTGACAGAGTGACAGTGGGAGCAGTCTGGGTGGATGGGTAACTGAGAAACAACAGCAAGGACACTGACAGAGTGACAGTGGGAGCAGTCTGGGCCGAATGGGCAACTGAGAGACAACAGCAAGGACACTGACAGAGTGACAGTGAGAGCAGTCTGGGCCGGCTGGGTAACTGAGAGACAACAGCAAGGGCACTGACAGAGTGTCAGTGGGAGCAGTCTGGACCGGCTGGGTAACAGAGAGACAATAGCAAGGACATTGACTGAGTGACAGTGGGATCAGTCTGGGCTGGCTGGGTAACTCAGCGAAAACCGCAAGGACACTGACAGAGTGACAGTGGGAGCAATCTGGGCCGGCTGGGTAACTGAGAGACAACAGCAAGGACAGTGACACAGTGACAGTGAGAGCAGTCTGGGCCGGCTGGGTAACTGAGAGACAACATGCAAGAACACTGACAGAGTGACAGTGAGAGCAGTCTGGGCCGGCTGGGTAACTGAGAGACAACAGCAAGGACAGTGACAGAGTGACAGTGGGAGCAGTCTGGGCCGGCTGGGTAACTGAGAGACAACTTGCAAGAACACTGACAGAGTGACAGTGGGAGCAGTCTGGGCCGGCTGGGTAACTGAGAGACAACAGCAAGGACACTGACAGACTGACAGTGGGTGCAGTCTGAGCCGGATGGGTAACTGAGAGACAACAGCAAGGACAGTGACAGAGTGACAGTGGGAGCAGTCTGGACCTGCTGGGTAACTGAGAGACAACAGCAAGGACACTGACAGAGTGACAGTGGGAGCAGTCTGGGGCGGCTGGGTAACTGAGAGACAACAGCAAGGACACTGACAGAGTGACAATGGTGGGAGCAGTCTGGGCCGGCTGGGGAACTGAGAGACAACAGCAAGGACACTGACAGAGTGACAGTGAGAGCAGTCTGGGCCGGCTGGGTAACTGAGAGACAACAGCAAGGACACTGACAGAGTGACAGTGGGAGCAGTCTGGGCCGGCTGGGTAATTGATAGACAACAGCAAGGACACTGACAGAGAGACAGTGGGAGCAGTCTGGGCCGGCTGGTTAACTGAGAGACAACAGCAAGGACGCTGACAGAGTGACAGTGGGAGCAGTCTGGGCCGGCTGGGTAACTTTGAGACAACAGCAACGATACTGACAGAGTGACAGTGGTGTGAGCAGTCTGGACCGGCTGGGTAACTGAGAGACAACAGCAAGGACACTGACAGAGTGACAGTGGGAGCAGTCTGGGCCGGCTGGGTAGCTGAGAGACAACAGCAAGGACACTGACAGAGTGACAGTGGGAGCAGTGTGGGCCGGCTGGGTAACTGAGAGACAACAGCAAGGACACTGACAGAGTGACAGTGGGAGCAGTAGGGGCCGGCTGGGTAACTGAGAGACAACAGCAAGGACACTGACAGAGTGACAGTGGGAGCAGTCTGGGCCGGCTGGGTAACTGAGAGACAACAGCAAAGACAGTGACAGAGTGACAGCGGGAGCAGTAGGGGCCGGCTGGGTAACTGAGGGGCAACAGCAAGGACTCTGACAGAGTGACAGTGAGAGCAGTCTGGGCCGGCCGGGTAACTGAGAGACAACAGCAAGGGCAGTGACAGAGTGACAGTGGGAGCAGTCTGGGCCGGCTGGGTATCTGAGAGACAACAGCAAGGACACTGACAGAGTGACAGTGGGAGCAGTCAGGGCCGGCTGGGTAACTGAGAGACAACAGCAAGGACACTGACAGAGTGACAGTGGGAGCAGTCTGGGCCGGCTGGATAACTGAGAGACAACAGCAAGGACACTGACAGAGTGACAGTGGGAGCAGTCTGGGCCGGCTGGGTAACAGAGAGACAGCAGCAAAGACACTGACAGAGTGACAGTGGGAGCAGTCTGGGCCGGCTGGGTAACTGAGAGACTACAGCAAGGACAGTGACAGAGTGACAGTGGGAACAGTCTGGGCCGTCTGGGCAACTGAGAGACAACAGCAAGGACAGTGACAGAGTGACAGTGGGAGCAGTCTGGGCCGGCTGGGTAACTGAGAGACAACAGCAAGGACACTGACAGAGTGACAGTGGGAGCAGTCAGGGTGGATGGGTAACTGAGAAACAACAGCAAGGACACTGACAGATTGACAGTGGGAGCAGTCTGGGCCGGCTGGGTAACTTTGAGACAACAGCAAGGACGCAGACAGAGTGATAGTGGGAGCAGTCTGGGACGGCTGGTTAACTGAGAGACAACAGCAAGGACGCTGACAAAGTGACAGTGGGAGCAGTCTGGGGCTGCTGGGTAACTATGAGACAACAGCAACGACACTGACGGAGTGACAGTGGTGTGAGCAGTCTGGACCGGCTGGGTAACTGAGAGACAACAGCAAGGACACTGACAGAGTGACAGTGGGAGCAGTCAGGGCCGGCTGGGTAACTGAGAGACAACAGCAAGGACAGTGACAGAGTGACAGTGGGAGCAGTCTGGGCCGGCTGGATAACTGAGATACAACAGCAAGGACACTGACAGAGTGACAGTGGGAGTAGTCTGGGCCGGCTGGTAACTGAGAGACAACAGCAAGGACAGTGACAGAGTGACAGTGGGAGCAGTCTGAGCCGGCTGGGTAACTGAGAGACAACAGCAAGGACACTGACAGAGTGACAGTGGGAGTTGTCTGGGCCGGCTGGTAACTGAGAGACAACAGCAAGGACAGTGACAGAGTGACAGTGGGAGCAGTCTGGGCCGGCTGGGTAACTGAGAGACTACAGCAAGGACAGTGACAGAGTGACAGTGGGAACAGTCTGGGCCGTCTAGGCAACTGAGAGACAACAGCAAGGACAGTGACAGAGTGACAGTGGGAGCAGTCTGGGCCGGCTGGGTAACTGAGAGACAACAGCAAGGACACTGACAGAGTGACAGTGGGAGCAGTCTGGGTGGATGGGTAACTGAGAAACAACAGCAAGGACACTGACAGAGTGACAGTGGGAGCAGTCTGGGCCGGCTGGATAACTGAGAGACAACAGCAAGGACACTGACAGAGTGACAGTTGGAACAGTCTGGGCCGGCTGGGTAACAGAGAGACAGCAGCAAAGACACTGACAGAGTGACAGTGGGAGCAGTCTGGGCCGGCTGGGTAACTGAGAGACTACAGCAAGGACAGTGAGAGAGTGACAGTGGGAGCAGTCTGGGCCGGCTGGGTAACTGAGGGACAACAGCAAGGTCACTGACAGAGTGAAAGTGGGAGCAGTCTGGGCCGGCTGGGTAACTGAGAGACTACAGCAAGGACAGTGACAGAGTGACAGTGGGAGCAGTCTGGTCCGGCTGGGTAACTGAGAGACAACAGCAAGGACAGTGACAGAGTGAAAGTGGGAGCAGTCTGGGCCGGCTGGGTAACTGAGAGACAACAGCAAGGACACTGACAGAGTGACAGTGGGAGCAGTCTGGGTGGATGGGTAACTGAGAAACAACAGCAAGGACACTGACAGAGTGACAGTGGGAGCAGTCTGGGCCAAATGGGCAACTGAGAGACAACAGCAAGGACACTGACAGAGTGACAGTGAGAGCAGTCTGGGCCGGCTGGGTAACTGAGAGACAACAGCAAGGGCACTGACAGAGTGACAGTGGGAGCAGTCTGGACCGGCTGGGTAACAGAGAGACAATAGCAAGGACATTGACTGAGTGACAGTGGGATCAGTCTGGGCCGGCTGGGTAACTCAGCGAAAACCGCAAGGACACTGACAGAGTGACAGTGGGAGGAATCTGGGCCGGCTGGGTAACTGAGAGACAACAGCAAGGACAGTGACACAGTGACAGTGGGAGCAGTCTGGGCCGGTTGGGTAACTGAGAGACAACAGCAAGGACACTGACAGAGTGACAGTGGTGTGAGCAGTCTGGACCGGCTGGGTAACTGAGAGACAACAGCAAGGACAGTGACAGAGTGACAGTGGGAGCAGTCAGGGCCGGCTGGGTAACTGAGAGACAACAGCAAGGACACTGACAGAGTGACAGTGGGAACAGTCTGGGCCGGCTGGGTAACTGAGAGACAACAGCAAGGACAGTGACAGAGAGACAGTGGGAGCAGTCTGGGCCGGCTGGATAACTGAGAGACAACAGCAAGGACAGTGACAGAGTGACAGTGGGAGCAGTCTGGGCCGGCTGGGTAACTGAGAGACAACAGCAAGGACACTGACAGAGTGACAGTGGGAGCAGTCTGGGTGGATGGGTAACTGAGAAACAACAGCAAGGACACTGACAGAGTGACAGTGGGAGCAGTCTGGGCCGGCTGGATAACTGAGAGACAACAGCAAGGACACTGACAGAGTGACAGTGGGAGCAGTCTGGGCGGGCTGGCTAACTGAGAGACAACAGCAAGGACAGTGAAAGAGTGACAGTGGGAGCAGTCTGGGCGGGCTGGCTAACTGAGAGACAACAGCAAGGACAGTGACAGAGTGACAGTGGGAGCAGTCTGGGCCGGCTGGGTAACTGAGGGACAACAGCAAGGACACTGACAGAGTGACAGTGAGAGCAGTCTGGGCCGGCTGGGTAACTGAGAGACAACAGCAAGGGCACTGACAGAGTGACAGTGGGAGCAGTCTGGACCGGCTGGGTAACAGAGAGACAATAGCAAGGACATTGACTGAGTGACAGTGGGATCAGTCTGGGCCGGCTGGGTAACTCAGCGAAAACCGCAAGGACACTGACAGAGTGACAGTGGGAGCAATCTGGGCCGGCTGGGTAACTGAGAGACAACAGCAAGGACAGTGACACAGTGACAGTGGGAGCAGTCTGGGCCGGCTGGGTAACTGAGAGACAACAGCAAGGACACTGACAGAGTGACAGTGGTGTGAGCAGTCTGGACCGGCTGGGTAACTGAGAGACAACAGCAAGGACAGTGACAGAGTGACAGTGGGAGCAGTCAGGGCCGGCTGGGTAACTGAGAGACAACAGCAAGGACACTGACAGAGTGACAGTGGGAACAGTCTGGGCCGGCTGGGTAACTGAGAGACAACAGCAAGGACAGTGACAGAGAGACAGTGGGAGCAGTCTGGGCCGGCTGGATAACTGAGAGACAACAGCAAGGACAGTGACAGAGTGACAGTGGGAGCAGTCTGGGCCGGCTGGGTAACTGAGAGACAACAGCAAGGACACTGACAGAGTGACAGTGGGAGCAGTCTGGGTGGATGGGTAACTGAGAAACAACAGCAAGGACACTGACAGAGTGACAGGGGGAGCAGTCTGGGCCGGCTGGATAACTGAGAGACAACAGCAAGGACACTGACAGAGTGACAGTGGGAGCAGTCTGGGCGGGCTGGCTAACTGAGAGACAACAGCAAGGACAGTGAAAGAGTGACAGTGGGAGCAGTCTGGGCGGGCTGGCTAACTGAGAGACAACAGCAAGGACAGTGACAGAGTGACAGTGGGAGCAGTCTGGGCCGGCTGGGTAACTGAGGGACAACAGCAAGGTCACTGACAGAGTGAAAGTGGGAGCAGTCTGGGCCGGCTGGGTAACTGAGAGACTACAGCAAGGACAGTGACAGAGTGACAGTGGGAGTAGTCTGGTCCGGCTGGGTAACTGAGAGACAACAGCAAGGACAGTGACAGAGTGACAGTGGGAGCAGTCTGGGCCGGCTGGGTAACTGAGAGACAACAGCAAGGACACTGACAGAGCGACAGTGGGAGCAGTCTGGGTGGATGGGTAACTGAGAAACAACAGCAAGGACACTGACAGAGTGACAGTGGGAGCAGTCTGGGCCGGATGAGCAACTGAGAGACAACAGCAAGGACACTGACAGAGTGACAGTGAAAGCAGTCTGGGCCGGCTGGGTAACTGAGAGACAACAGCAAGGGCACTGACAGAGTGACAGTGGGAGCAGTCTGGACCGGCTGGGTAACTGAGAGACAACAGCAAGGACACTGACAGATTGACAGTGGGAGCAATCTGGGCCGGCTGGGTAACTGAGAGACAACAGCAAGGACACTGACAGAGTGACAGTGGGAGCAGTCTGGACCGGCTGGGTAACTGAGAGACAACAGCAAGGACACTGACAGAGTGACAGTGGTGTGTGCAGTCTGGACCGGCTGGGTAACTGAGAAACAACAGCAAGGACACTGACAGATTGACAGTGGGAGCAGTCTGGGCCGGCTGGGTAACTGAGGGACAACAGCAAGGACACTGGCAGAGTGACAGTGGGAGCAGTAGGGGCCGGCTGGGTAACTGAGAGACAACAGCAAGGACACTGACAGAGTGACAGTGCGAGCAGTCTGGGCCGGTTGGGTAACTGAGAGACAACAGTAAGAACACTGACAGAGTGACAGTGGGAGCAGCCTGGGTCGGCAGGGGACTGAGAGACAACAGCAAGGACAGTGACAGAGTGACAGTGGGAGCAGTGTGGGCCGGCTGGGTAACTGAGAGACAACAGCAAGAACACTGACAGAGTGACAGTGGGAGCAGTCTGGGCCGGCTGGGTAACTGAGAGACAACAGCAAGGACACTGACAGAGTGACAGTGGGAGCAGTCTGGGCCGGCTGGGTAACTGAGAGACAACAGCAAGGACACTGACAGAGTAACAGTGGGAGCAGCATGGTCCGTCTGGATAACTGAGAGACAACAGCAAGGACACTGACAGAGTGACAGTGGGAGCAGTCTGGGCCGGCTGGGTAACTTTGAGACAACAGCAAGGACGCAGACAGAGTGATAGTGGGAGCAGTCTGGGACGGCTGGTTAACTGAGAGACAACAGCAAGGACGCTGACAGAGTGACAGTGGGAGCAGTCTGGGGCTGCTGGGTAACTTTGAGACAACAGCAACGACACTGACCGAGAGACAGTGGTGTGAGCAGTCTGGACCGGCTGGGTAACTGAGAGACAACAGCAAGGACACTGACAGAGTGACAGTGGGAGCAGTCAGGGCCGGCTGGGTAACTGAGAGACAACAGCAAGGACAGTGACAGAGTGACAGTGGGAGCAGTCTGGGCCGGCTGGATAACTGTGATACAACAGCAAGGACACTGACAGAGTGACAGTGGGAGCAGTCTGGGCCGGCTGGGTAACTGAGAGACAACAGCAAGGACAGTGACAGAGTGACAGTGGGAGCAGTCTGGGCCGGCTGGGTAACTGAGAGACTACAGCAAGGACAGTGACAGAGTGACAGTGGGAGCAGTCTGAGCCGGCTGGGTAACTGAGAGACAACAGCAAGGACACTGACAGATTGACAGTGGGAGCAGTGTGGGCCGGCTGGGTAACTGAGAGACAACAGCAAGAACACTGACAGAGTGACAGTGGGAGCAGTCTGGGCCGGCTGGGTAACTGAGAGACAACAGCAAGGACACTGACAGAGTGACAGTGGGAGCAGTCTGGGCCGGCTGGGTAACTGAGAGACAACAGCAAGGACACTGACAGAGTGACAGTGGGAGCAGTCTGGGCCGGCTGGGTAACTTTGAGACAACAGCAAGGACGCAGACAGAGTGATAGTGGGAGCAGTCTGGGACGGCTGGTTAACTGAGAGACAACAGCAAGGACGCTGACAGAGTGACAGTGGGAGCAGTCTGGGGCTGCTGGGTAACTTTGAGACAACAGCAACGACACTGACGGAGTGACAGTGGTGTGAGCAGTCTGGACCGGCTGGGTAACTGAGAGACAACAGCAAGGACACTGACAGAGTGACAGTGGGAGCAGTCAGGGCCGGCTGGGTAACTGAGAGACAACAGCAAGGACAGTGACAGAGTGACAGTGGGAGCAGTCTGGGCCGGCTGGATAACTGAGATACAACAGCAAGGACACTGACAGAGTGACAGTGGGAGTAGTCTGGGCCGGCTGGTAACTGAGAGACAACAGCAAGGACAGTGACAGAGTGACAGTGGGAGCAGTCTGGGCCGGCTGGGTAACTGAGAGACTACAGCAACGACAGTGACAGAGTGACAGTGGGAGCAGTCTGAGCCGGCTGGGTAACTGAGAGACAACAGCAAGGACACTGACAGAGTGACAGTGGGAGCAGTCTGGGCCGGCTGGGCAACTGAGAGACAACAGCAAGGACACTGACAGAGTGACAGTGGGAGCAATCTGGGCCGGCTGTGTAACTGAGAGACAACAGCAAGGACTGTGACAGAGTGACAGTGGGAGCAGTGTGGGCCGGCTGGGTAACTGAGAGACAACAGCAAGAACACTGACAGAGTGACAGTGGGAGCAGTCTGGGCCGGCTGGGTAACTGAGAGACAACAGCAAGGACACTGACAGAGTGACAGTGGGAGCAGTCTGGACCGGCTGGGTAACTGAGAGACAACAGCAAGGACACTGACAGAGTAACAGTGGGAGCAGCATGGTCCGTCTGGATAACTGAGAGACAACAGCAAGGACACTGACAGAGTGACAGTGGGAGCAGTCTGGGCCGGCTGGGTAACTTTGAGACAACAGCAAGGACGCAGACAGAGTGATAGTGGGAGCAGTCTGGGACGGCTGGTTAACTGAGAGACAACAGCAAGGACGCTGACAGAGTGACAGTGGGAGCAGTCTGGGGCTGCTGGGTAACTTTGAGACAACAGCAACGACACTGACGGAGTGACAGTGGTGCGAGCAGCCTGGACCGGCTGGGTAACTGAGAGACAACAGCAAGGACACTGACAGAGTGACAGTGGGAGCAGTCAGGGCCGGCTGGGTAACTGAGAGACAACAGCAAGGACAGTGACAGAGTGACAGTGGGAGCAGTCTGGGCCGGCAGGATAACTGAGATACAACAGCAAGGACACTGACAGAGTGACAGTGGGAGTAGTCTGGGCCGGCTGGTAACTGAGAGACAACAGCAAGGACAGTGACAGAGTGACAGTGGGAGCAGTCTGGGCCGGCTGGGTAACTGAGAGACTACAGCAAGGACAGTGACAGAGTGACAGTGGGAGCAGTCTGAGCCGGCTGGGTAACTGAGAGACAACAGCAAGGACAGTGACAGAGTGACAGTGGGAGCAGTCTGGGCCGGCTGGGTAACTGAGAGACTACAGCAAGGACAGTGACAGAGTGACAGTGGGAACAGTCTGGGCCGTCTAGGCAACTGAGAGACAACAGCAAGGACAGTGACAGAGTGACAGTGGGAGCAGTCTGGGCCGGCTGGGTAACTGAGAGACAACAGCAAGGACACTGACAGAGTGACAGTGGGAGCAGTCTGGGTGGATGGGTAACTGAGAAACAACAGCAAGGACACTGACAGAGTGACAGTGGGAGCAGTCTGGGCCGGCTGGATAACTGAGAGACAACAGCAAGGACACTGACAGAGTGACAGTTGGAACAGTCTGGGCCGGCTGGGTAACAGAGAGACAGCAGCAAAGACACTGACAGAGTGACAGTGGGAGCAGTCTGGGCCGGCTGGGTAACTGAGAGACTACAGCAAGGACAGTGACAGAGTGACAGTGGGAGCAGTCTGGGCCGGCTGGGCAACTGAGGGAAAACAGCAAGGTCACTGACAGAGTGAAAGTGGGAGCAGTCTGGGCCGGCTGGGTAACTGAGAGACTACAGCAAGGACAGTGACAGAGTGACAGTGGGAGCAGTCTGGTCCGGCTGGGTAACTGAGAGACAACAGCAAGGACAGTGACAGAGTGAAAGTGGGAGCAGTCTGGGCCGGCTGGGTAACTGAGAGACAACAGCAAGGACACTGACAGAGTGACAGTGGGAGCAGTCTGGGTGGATGGGTAACTGAGAAACAACAGCAAGGACACTGACAGAGTGACAGTGGGAGCAGTCTGGGCCGAATGGGCAACTGAGAGACAACAGCAAGGACACTGACAGAGTGACAGTGAGAGCAGTCTGGGCCGGCTGGGTAACTGAGAGACAACAGCAAGGGCACTGACAGAGTGACAGTGGGAGCAGTCTGGACCGGCTGGGTAACAGAGAGACAATAGCAAGGACATTGACTGAGTGACAGTGGGATCAGTCTGGGCTGGCTGGGTAACTCAGCGAAAACCGCAAGGACACTGACAGAGTGACAGTGGGAGCAATCTGGGCCGGCTGGGTAACTGAGAGACAACAACAAGGACAGTGACACAGTGACAGTGAGAGCAGTCTGGGCCGGCTGGGTAACTGAGAGACAACATGCAAGAACACTGACAGATTGACAGTGGGAGCAGTCTGGGCCGGCTGGGTAACTGAGAGACAACAGCAAGGACAGTGACAGAGTGACAGTGGGAGCAGTCTGGGCCGGCTGGGTAACTGAGAGACAACTTGCAAGAACACTGACAGATTGACAGTGGGAGCAGTCTGGGCCGGCTGGGTAACTGAGAGACAACAGCAAGGACACTGACAGACTGACAGTGGGAGCAGTCTGAGCCGGATGGGTAACTGAGAGACAACAGCAAGGACAGTGACAGAGTGACAGTGGGAGCAGTCTGGACCGGCTGGGTAACTGAGAGACAACAGTAAGGACACTGACAGAGTGACAGTGGGAGCAGTCTGGGACGGCTGGGTAACTGAGAGACAACAACAAGGACACTGACAGAGTGACAATGGTGGGAGCAGTCTGGGCCGGCTGGGGAACTGAGAGACAACAGCAAGGACACTGACAGAGTGACAGTGAGAGCAGTCTGGGCCGGCTGGGTAACTGAGAGACAACAGCAAGGACACTGACAGAGTGACAGTGGGAGCAGTCTGGGCCGGCTGGGTAACTGATAGACAACAGCAAGGACACTGACAGAGAGACAGTGGGAGCAATCTGGGCCGGCTGGTTAACTGAGAGACAACAGCAAGGACGCTGACAGAGTGACAGTGGGAGCAGTCTGGGCCGGCTGGGTAACTTTGAGACAACAGCAACGACACTGACAGAGTGACAGTGGTGTGAGCAGTCTGGACCGGCTGGGTAACTGAGAGACAACAGCAAGGACACTGACAGAGTGACAGTGGGAGCAGTCTGGGCCGGCTGGGTAGCTGAGAGACAACAGCAAGGACACTGACAGAGTGACAGTGGGAGCAGTGTGGGCCGGCTGGGTAACTGAGAGACAACAGCAAGGACACTGACAGAGTGACAGTGGGAGCAGTAGGGGCCGGCTGGGTAACTGAGAGACAACAGCAAGGACACTGACAGAGTGACAGTGGGAGCAGTCTGGGCCGGCTGGGTAACTGAGAGACAACAGCAAAGACAGTGACAGAGTGACAGCGGGAGCAGTAGGGGCCGGCTGGGTAACTGAGGGGCAACAGCAAGGACTCTGACAGAGTGACAGTGAGAGCAGTCTGGGCCGGCCGGGTAACTGAGAGACAACAGCAAGGGCAGTGACAGAGTGACAGTGGGAGCAGTCTGGGCCGGCTGGGTATCTGAGAGACAACAGCAAGGACACTGACAGAGTGACAGTGGGAGCAGTCAGGGCCGGCTGGGTAACTGAGAGACAACAGCAAGGACACTGACAGAGTGACAGTGGGAGCAGTCTGGGCCGGCTGGGTAACTGAGAGACAACAGCAAGGACACTGACAGAGTGACAGTGGGAGCAGTCTGGGCCGGCTGGATAACTGAGAGACAACAGCAAGGACACTGACAGAGTGACAGTGGGAGCAGTCTGGGCCGGCTGGGTAACAGAGAGACAGCAGCAAAGACACTGACAGAGTGACAGTGGGAGCAGTCTGGGCCGGCTGGGTAACTGAGAGACTACAGCAAGGACAGTGACAGAGTGACAGTGGGAACAGTCTGGGCCGTCTGGGCAACTGAGAGACAACAGCAAGGACAGTGACAGAGTGACAGTGGGAGCAGTCTGGGCCGGCTGGGTAACTGAGAGACAACAGCAAGGACACTGACAGAGTGACAGTGGGAGCAGTCTGGGTGGATGGGTAACTGAGAAACAACAGCAAGGACACTGACAGAGTGACAGTGGGAGCAGTCTGGGCCGGCTGGGTAACTTTGAGACAACAGCAAGGACGCAGACAGAGTGATAGTGGGAGCTGTCTGGGACGGCTGGTTAACTGAGAGACAACAGCAAGGACGCTGACAGAGTGACAGTGGGAGCAGTCTGGGGCTGCTGGGTAACTTTGAGACAACAGCAACGGCACTGACGGAGTGACAGTGGTGTGAGCAGTCTGGACCGGCTGGGTAACTGAGAGACAACAGCAAGGACACTGACAGAGTGACAGTGGGAGCAGTCAGGGCCGGCTGGGTAACTGAGAGACAACAGCAAGGACAGTGACAGAGTGACAGTGGGAGCAGTCTGGGCCGGCTGGATAACTGAGATACAACAGCAAGGACACTGACAGAGTGACAGTGGGAGTAGTCTGGGCCGGCTGGTAACTGAGAGACAACAGCAAGGACAGTGACAGAGTGACAGTGGGAGCAGTCTGGGCCGGCTGGGTAACTGAGAGACTACAGCAAGGACAGTGACAGAGTGACAGTGGGAGCAGTCTGAGCCGGCTGGGTAACTGAGAGACAACAGCAAGGACACTGACAGAGTGACAGTGGGAGTTGTCTGGGCCGGCTGGTAACTGAGAGACAACAGCAAGGACAGTGACAGAGTGACAGTGGGAGCAGTCTGGGCCGGCTGGGTAACTGAGAGACTACAGCAAGGACAGTGACAGAGTGACAGTGGGAACAGTCTGGGCCGTCTAGGCAACTGAGAGACAACAGCAAGGACAGTGACAGAGTGACAGTGGGAGCAGTCTGGGCCGGCTGGGTAACTGAGAGACAACAGCAAGGACACTGACAGAGTGACAGTGGGAGCAGTCTGGGTGGATGGGTAACTGAGAAACAACAGCAAGGACACTGACAGAGTGACAGTGGGAGCAGTCTGGGCCGGCTGGATAACTGAGAGACAACAGCAAGGACACTGACAGAGTGACAGTGGGAGCAGTCTGGGCCGGCTGGGTAACTGAGAGACTACAGCAAGGACAGTGACAGAGTGACAGTGGGAGCAGTCTGGGCCGGCTGGGTAACTGAGGGACAACAGCAAGGTCACTGACAGAGTGAAAGTGGGAGCAGTCTGGGCCGGCTGGGTAACTGAGAGACTACAGCAAGGACAGTGACAGAGTGACAGTGGGAGCAGTCTGGTCCGTCTGGGTAACTGAGAGACAACAGCAAGGACAGTGACAGAGTGAAAGTGGGAGCAGTCTGGGCCGGCTGGGTAACTGAGAGACAACAGCAAGGACACTGACAGAGTGACAGTGGGAGCAGTCTGGGTGGATGGGTAACTGAGAAACAACAGCAAGGACACTGACAGAGTGACAGTGGGAGCAGTCTGGGCCGAATGGGCAACTGAGAGACAACAGCAAGGACACTGACAGAGTGACAGTGAGAGCAGTCTGGGCCGGCTGGGTAACTGAGAGACAACAGCAAGGGCACTGACAGAGTGACAGTGGGAGCAGTCTGGACCGGCTGGGTAACAGAGAGACAATAGCAAGGACATTGACTGAGTGACAGTGGGATCAGCCTGGGCTGGCTGGGTAACTCAGCGAAAACCGCAAGGACACTGACAGAGTGACAGTGGGAGCAATCTGGGCCGGCTGGGTAACTGAGAGACAACAGCAAGGACAGTGACACAGTGACAGTGAGAGCAGTCTGGGCCGGCTGGGTAACTGAGAGACAACATGCAAGAACACTGACAGAGTGACAGTGGGAGCAGTCTGGGCCGGCTGGGTAACTGAGAGACAACAGCAAGGACAGTGACAGAGTGACAGTGGGAGCAGTCTGGGCCGGCTGGGTAACTGAGAGACAACTTGCAAGAACACTGACAGAGTGACAGTGGGAGCAGTCTGGGCCGGCTGGGTAACTGAGAGACAACAGCAAGGACACTGACAGACTGACAGTGGGAGCAGTCTGAGCCGGATGGGTAACTGAGAGACAACAGCAAGGACAGTGACAGAGTGACAGTATGAGCAGTCTGGACCGGCTGGGTAACTGAGAGACAACAGCAAGGACACTGACAGAGTGACAGTGGGAGCAGTCTGGGGCGGCTGGGTAACTGAGAGACAACAGCAAGGACACTGACAGAGTGACAATGGTGGGAGCAGTCTGGGCCGGCTGGGGAACTGAGAGACAACAGCAAGGACACTGACAGAGTGACAGTGAGAGCAGTCTGGGCCGGCTGGGTAACTGAGAGACAACAGCAAGGACACTGACAGAGTGACAGTGGGAGCAGTCTGGGCCGGCTGGGTAACTGATAGACAACAGCAAGGACACTGACAGAGAGACAGTGGGAGCAGTCTGGGCCGGCTGGTTAACTGAGAGACAACAGCAAGGACGCTGACAGAGTGACAGTGGGAGCAGTCTGGGCCGGCTTGGTAACTTTGAGACAACAGCAACGACACTGACAGAGTGACAGTGGTGTGAGCAGTCTGGACCGGCTGGGTAACTGAGAGACAACAGCAAGGACACTGACAGAGTGACAGTGGGAGCAGTCTGGGCCGGCTGGGTAACTGAGAGACAACAGCAAGGACACTTACAGAGTGACAGTGGGAGCAGTGTGGGCCGGCTGGGTAACTGAGAGACAACAGCAAGGACACTGACAGAGTGACAGTGGGAGCAGTAGGGGCCGGCTGGGTAACTGAGAGACAACAGCAAGGACACTGACAGAGTGACAGTGGGAGCAGTCTGGGCCGGCTGGGTAACTGAGAGACAACAGCAAAGACAGTGACAGAGTGACAGCGGGAGCAGTAGGGGCCGGCTGGGTAACTGAGGGGCAACAGCAAGGACTCTGACAGAGTGACAGTGAGAGCAGTCTGGGCCGGCCGGGTAACTGAGAGACAACAGCAAGGGCAGTGACAGAGTGACAGTGGGAGCAGTCTGGGCCGGCTGGGTATCTGAGAGACAACAGCAAGGACACTGACAGAGTGAAAGTGGGAGCAGTCTGGGCCGGCTGGGTAACTGAGAGACTACAGCAAGGACACTGACAGATTGACAGTGGGAGCAGTCTGGTCCGGCTGGGTAACTGAGAGACAACAGCAAGGACAGTGACAGAGTGACAGTGGGAGCAGTCTGGGCCGGCTGGGTAACTGAGAGACAACAGCAAGGACACTGACAGAGTGACAGTGGGAGCAGTCTGGGTGGATGGGTAACTGAGAAACAACAGCAAGGACACTGACAGAGTGACAGTGGGAGCAGTCTGGGCCGGATGGGCAACTGAGAGACAACAGCAAGGACACTGACAGAGTGACAGTGAGAGCAGTCTGGGCCGGCTGGGTAACTGAGAGACAACAGCAAGGGCACTGACAGAGTGACAGTGGGAGCAGTCTGGACCGGCTGGGTAACAGAGAGACAACAGCAAGGATATTGACTGAGTGACGGTGGTAGCAGTCTGGGCCGGCTGGGTAACTGAGAGACAACAGCAAGGACAGTGACAGAGTGACAGTGAGAGCAGTCTGGGCCGGCTGGGTAACTTCGAGACAACAGCAAGGACGCAGACAGAGTGATAGTGGGAGCAGTCTGGGACGGCTGGTTAACTGAGAGACAACAGCAAGGACGCTGACAGAGTGACAGTGGGAGCAGTCTGGGGCTGCTGGGTAACTTTGAGACAACAGCAACGACACTGACGGAGTGACAGTGGTGTGAGCAGTCTGGACCGGCTGGGTAACTGAGAGACAACAGCAAGGACACTGACAGAGTGACAGTGGGAGCAGTCAGGGACCGGCTGGGTAACTGAGAGACAACAGCAAGGACAGTGACAGAGTGACAGTGGGAGCAGTCTGGGCCGGCTGGATAACTGAGATACAACAGCAAGGACACTGACAGAGTGACAGTGGGAGTAGTCTGGGCCGGCTGGTAACTGAGAGACAACAGCAAGGACAGTGACAGAGTGACAGTGGGAGCAGTCTGGGCCGGCTGGGTAACTGAGAGACTACAGCAAGGACAGTGACAGAGTGACAGTGGGAGCAGTCTGAGCCGGCTGGGTAACTGAGAGACAACAGCAAGGACACTGACAGAGTGACAGTGGGAGTTGTCTGGGCCGGCTGGTAACTGAGAGACAACAGCAAGGACAGTGACAGAGTGACAGTGGGAGCAGTCTGGGCCGGCTGGGTAACTGAGAGACTACAGCAAGGACAGTGACAGAGTGACAGTGGGAACAGTCTGGGCCGTCTAGGCAACTGAGAGACAACAGCAAGGACAGTGACAGAGTGACAGTGGGAGCAGTCTGGGCCGGCTGGGTAACTGAGAGACAACAGCAAGGACACTGACAGAGTGACAGTGGGAGCAGTCTGGGTGGATGGGTAACTGAGAAACAACAGCAAGGACACTGACAGAGTGACAGTGGGAGCAGTCTGGGCCGGCTGGATAACTGAGAGACAACAGCAAGGACACTGACAGAGTGACAGTTGGAACAGTCTGGGCCGGCTGGGTAACAGAGAGACAGCAGCAAAGACACTGACAGAGTGACAGTGGGAGCAGTCTGGGCCGGCTGGGTAACTGAGAGACTACAGCAAGGACAGTGACAGAGTGACAGTGGGAGCAGTCTGGGCCGGCTGGGTAACTGAGGGACAACAGCAAGGTCACTGACAGAGTGAATGTGGGAGCAGTCTGGGCCGGCTGGGTAACTGAGAGACTACAGCAAGGACAGTGACAGAGTGACAGTGGGAGCAGTCTGGTCCGGCTGGGTAACTGAGAGACAACAGCAAGGACAGTGACAGAGTGAAAGTGGGAGCAGTCTGGGCCGGCTGGGTAACTGAGAGACAACAGCAAGGACACTGACAGAGTGACAGTGGGAGCAGTCTGGGTGGATGGGTAACTGAGAAACAACAGCAAGGACACTGACAGAGTGACAGTGGGAGCAGTCTGGGCCGAATGGGCAACTGAGAGACAACAGCAAGGACACTGACAGAGTGACAGTGAGAGCAGTCTGGGCCGGCTGGGTAACTGAGAGACAACAGCAAGGGCACTGACAGAGTGACAGTGGGAGCAGTCTGGACCGGCTGGGTAACAGAGAGACAACAGCAAGGACATTGACTGAGTGACAGTGGGATCAGTCTGGGCTGGCTGGGTAACTCAGCGAAAACCGCAAGGACACTGACAGAGTGACAGTGGAAGCAATCTGGGCCGGCTGGGTAACTGAGAGACAACAGCAAGGACAGTGACACAGTGACAGTGAGAGCAGTCTGGGCCGGCTGGGTAACTGAGAGACAACATGCAAGAACACTGACAGAGTGACAGTGGGAGCAGTCTGGGCCGGCTGGGTAACTGAGAGACAACAGCAAGGACAGTGACAGAGTGACAGTGGGAGCAGTCTGGGCCGGCTGGGTAACTGAGAGACAACTTGCAAGAAAACTGACAGAGTGACAGTGGGAGCAGTCTGGGCCGGCTGGGTAACTGAGAGACAACAGCAAGGACACTGACAGACTGACAGTGGGAGCAGTCTGAGCCGGATGGGTAACTGAGAGACAACAGCAAGGACAGTGACAGAGTGACAGTGGGAGCAGTCTGGACCGGCTGGGTAACTGAGAGACAACAGCAAGGACACTGACAGAGTGACAGTGAGAGCAGTCTGGGCCGGCTGGGTAACTGAGAGACAACAGCAAGGACACTGACAGAGTGACAGTGGGAGCAGTGTGGGCAGGCTGGGTAACTGAGAGACAACAGCAAGGACACTGACAGAGTGACAGTGGGAGCAGTAGGGGCCGGCTGGGTAACTGAGAGACAATAGCAAGGACATTGACTGAGTGACAGTGGGATCAGTCTGGGCTGGCTGGGTAACTCAGCGAAAACCGCAAGGACACTGACAGAGTGACAGTGGGAGCAATCTGGGCCGGCTGGGTAACTGAGAGACAACAGCAAGGACAGTGACACAGTGACAGTGAGAGCAGTCTGGGCCGGCTGGGTAACTGAGAGACAACATGCAAGAACACTGACAGAGTGACAGTGGGAGCAGTCTGGGCCGGCTGGGTAACTGAGAGACAACAGCAAGGACAGTGACAGAGTGACAGTGGGAGCAGTCTGGGCCGGCTGGGTAACTGAGAGACAACTTGCAAGAACACTGACAGAGTGACAGTGGGAGCAGTCTGGGCCGGCTGGGTAACTGAGAGACAACAGCAAGGACACTGACAGACTGACAGTGGGAGCAGTCTGAGCCGGATGGGTAACTGAGAGACAACAGCAAGGACAGTGACAGAGTGACAGTGGGAGCAGTCTGGACCTGCTGGGTAACTGAGAGACAACAGCAAGGACACTGACAGAGTGACAGTGGGAGCAGTCTGGGGCGGCTGGGTAACTGAGAGACAACAGCAAGGACACTGACAGAGTGACAATGGTGGGAGCAGTCTGGGCCGGCTGGGGAACTGAGAGACAACAGCAAGGACACTGACAGAGTGACAGTGAGAGCAGTCTGGGCCGGCTGGGTAACTGAGAGACAACAGCAAGGACACTGACAGAGTGACAGTGGGAGCAGTCTGGGCCGGCTGGGTAACTGATAGACAACAGCAAGGACACTGACAGAGAGACAGTGGGAGCAGTCTGGGCCGGCTGGTTAACTGAGAGACAACAGCAAGGACGCTGACAGAGTGACAGTGGGAGCAGTCTGGGCCGGCTTGGTAACTTTGAGACAACAGCAACGACACTGACAGAGTGACAGTGGTGTGAGCAGTCTGGACCGGCTGGGTAACTGAGAGACAACAGCAAGGACACTGACAGAGTGACAGTGGGAGCAGTCTGGGCCGGCTGGTTAACTGAGAGACAACAGCAAGGACACTGACAGAGTGACAGTGGGAGCAGTGTGGGCCGGCTGGGTAACTGAGAGACAACAGCAAGGACACTGACAGAGTGACAGTGGGAGCAGTAGGGGCCGGCTGGTTAACTGAGAGACAACAGCAAGGACACTGACAGAGTGACAGTGGGAGCAGTCTGGGCCGGCTGGGTAACTGAGAGACAACAGCAAAGACAGTGACAGAGTGACAGCGGGAGCAGTAGGGGCCGGCTGGGTAACTGAGGGGCAACAGCAAGGACTCTGACAGAGTGACAGTGAGAGCAGTCTGGGCCGGCCGGGTAACTGAGAGACAACAGCAAGGGCAGTGACAGAGTGACAGTGGGAGCAGTCTGGGCCGGCTGGGTATCTGAGAGACAACAGCAAGGACACTGACAGAGTGAAAGTGGGAGCAGTCTGGGCCGGCTGGGTAACTGAGAGACTACAGCAAGGACACTGACAGAGTGACAGTGGGAGCAGTCTGGTCCGGCTGGGTAACTGAGAGACAACAGCAAGGACAGTGACAGAGTGACAGTGGGAGCAGTCTGGGCCGGCTGGGTAACTGAGAGACAACAGCAAGGACACTGACAGAGTGACAGTGGGAGCAGTCTGGGTGGATGGGTAACTGAGAAACAACAGCAAGGACACTGACAGAGTGACAGTGGGAGCAGTCTGGGCCGGATGGGCAACTGAGAGACAACAGCAAGGACACTGACAGAGTGACAGTGAGAGCAGTCTGGGCCGGCTGGGTAACTGAGAGACAACAGCAAGGGCACTGACAGAGTGACAGTGGGAGCAGTCTGGACCGGCTGGGTAACAGAGAGACAACAGCAAGAATATTGACTGAGTGACGGTGGATGCAGTCTGGGCCGGCTGGGTAACTGAGAGACAACAGCAAGGACAGTGACAGAGTGACAGTGAGAGCAGTCTGGGCCGGCTGGGTAACTTTGAGACAACAGCAAGGACGCAGACAGAGTGATAGTGGGAGCAGTCTGGGACGGCTGGTTAACTGAGAGACAACAGCAAGGACGCTGACAGAGTGACAGTGGGAGCAGTCTGGGGCTGCTGGGTAACTTTGAGACAACAGCAACGACACTGACGGAGTGACAGTGGTGTGAGCAGTCTGGACCGGCTGGGTAACTGAGAGACAACAGCAAGGACACTGACAGAGTGACAGTGGGAGCAGTCAGGGCCGGCTGGGTAACTGAGAGACAACAGCAAGGACAGTGACAGAGTGACAGTGGGAGCAGTCTGGGCCGGCTGGATAACTGAGATACAACAGCAAGGACACTGACAGAGTGACAGTGGGAGTAGTCTGGGCCGGCTGGTAACTGAGAGACAACAGCAAGGACAGTGACAGAGTGACAGTGGGAGCAGTCTGGGCCGGCTTGGTAACTTTGAGACAACAGCAACGACACTGACAGAGTGACAGTGGTGTGAGCAGTCTGGACCGGCTGGGTAACTGAGAGACAACAGCAAGGACACTGACAGAGTGACAGTGGGAGCAGTCTGGGCCGGCTGGGTAACTGAGAGACAACAGCAAGGACACTTACAGAGTGACAGTGGGAGCAGTGTGGGCCGGCTGGGTAACTGAGAGACAACAGCAAGGACACTGACAGAGTGACAGTGGGAGCAGTAGGGGCCGGCTGGGTAACTGAGAGACAACAGCAAGGACACTGACAGAGTGACAGTGGGAGCAGTCTGGGCCGGCTGGGTAACTGAGAGACAACAGCAAAGACAGTGACAGAGTGACAGCGGGAGCAGTAGGGGCCGGCTGGGTAACTGAGGGGCAACAGCAAGGACTCTGACAGAGTGACAGTGAGAGCAGTCTGGGCCGGCCGGGTAACTGAGAGACAACAGCAAGGGCAGTGACAGAGTGACAGTGGGAGCAGTCTGGGCCGGCTGGGTATCTGAGAGACAACAGCAAGGACACTGACAGAGTGAAAGTGGGAGCAGTCTGGGCCGGCTGGGTAACTGAGAGACTACAGCAAGGACACTGACAGATTGACAGTGGGAGCAGTCTGGTCCGGCTGGGTAACTGAGAGACAACAGCAAGGACAGTGACAGAGTGACAGTGGGAGCAGTCTGGGCCGGCTGGGTAACTGAGAGACAACAGCAAGGACACTGACAGAGTGACAGTGGGAGCAGTCTGGGTGGATGGGTAACTGAGAAACAACAGCAAGGACACTGACAGAGTGACAGTGGGAGCAGTCTGGGCCGGATGGGCAACTGAGAGACAACAGCAAGGACACTGACAGAGTGACAGTGAGAGCAGTCTGGGCCGGCTGGGTAACTGAGAGACAACAGCAAGGGCACTGACAGAGTGACAGTGGGAGCAGTCTGGACCGGCTGGGTAACAGAGAGACAACAGCAAGGATATTGACTGAGTGACGGTGGTAGCAGTCTGGGCCGGCTGGGTAACTGAGAGACAACAGCAAGGACAGTGACAGAGTGACAGTGAGAGCAGTCTGGGCCGGCTGGGTAACTTCGAGACAACAGCAAGGACGCAGACAGAGTGATAGTGGGTGCAGTCTGGGACGGCTGGTTAACTGAGAGACAACAGCAAGGACGCTGACAGAGTGACAGTGGGAGCAGTCTGGGGCTGCTGGGTAACTTTGAGACAACAGCAACGACACTGACGGAGTGACAGTGGTGTGAGCAGTCTGGACCGGCTGGGTAACTGAGAGACAACAGCAAGGACACTGACAGAGTGACAGTGGGAGCAGTCAGGGCCGGCTGGGTAACTGAGAGACAACAGCAAGGACAGTGACAGAGTGACAGTGGGAGCAGTCTGGGCCGGCTGGATAACTGAGATACAACAGCAAGGACACTGACAGAGTGACAGTGGGAGTAGTCTGGGCCGGCTGGTAACTGAGAGACAACAGCAAGGACAGTGACAGAGTGACAGTGGGAGCAGTCTGGGCCGGCTGGGTAACTGAGAGACTACAGCAAGGACAGTGACAGAGTGACAGTGGGAGCAGTCTGAGCCGGCTGGGTAACTGAGAGACAACAGCAAGGACACTGACAGAGTGACAGTGGGAGTTGTCTGGGCCGGCTGGTAACTGAGAGACAACAGCAAGGACAGTGACAGAGTGACAGTGGGAGCAGTCTGGGCCGGCTGGGTAACTGAGAGACTACAGCAAGGACAGTGACAGAGTGACAGTGGGAACAGTCTGGGCCGTCTAGGCAACTGAGAGACAACAGCAAGGACAGTGACAGAGTGACAGTGGGAGCAGTCTGGGCCGGCTGGGTAACTGAGAGACAACAGCAAGGACACTGACAGAGTGACAGTGGGAGCAGTCTGGGTGGATGGGTAACTGAGAAACAACAGCAAGGACACTGACAGAGTGACAGTGGGAGCAGTCTGGGCCGGCTGGATAACTGAGAGACAACAGCAAGGACACTGACAGAGTGACAGTTGGAACAGTCTGGGCCGGCTGGGTAACAGAGAGACAGCAGCAAAGACACTGACAGAGTGACAGTGGGAGCAGTCTGGGCCGGCTGGGTAACTGAGAGACTACAGCAAGGACAGTGACAGAGTGACAGTGGGAGCAGTCTGGGCCGGCTGGGTAACTGAGGGACAACAGCAAGGTCACTGACAGAGTGAATGTGGGAGCAGTCTGGGCCGGCTGGGTAACTGAGAGACTACAGCAAGGACAGTGACAGAGTGACAGTGGGAGCAGTCTGGTCCGGCTGGATAACTGAGAGACAACAGCAAGGACAGTGACAGAGTGAAAGTGGGAGCAGTCTGGGCCGGCTGGGTAACTGAGAGACAACAGCAAGGACACTGACAGAGTGACAGTGGGAGCAGTCTGGGTGGATGGGTAACTGAGAAACAACAGCAAGGACACTGACAGAGTGACAGTGGGAGCAGTCTGGGCCGAATGGGCAACTGAGAGACAACAGCAAGGACACTGACAGAGTGACAGTGAGAGCAGTCTGGGCCGGCTGGGTAACTGAGAGACAACAGCAAGGGCACTGACAGAGTGACAGTGGGAGCAGTCTGGACCGGCTGGGTAACAGAGAGACAACAGCAAGGACATTGACTGAGTGACAGTGGGATCAGTCTGGGCTGGCTGGGTAACTCAGCGAAAACCGCAAGGACACTGACAGAGTGACAGTGGAAGCAATCTGGGCCGGCTGGGTAACTGAGAGACAACAGCAAGGACAGTGACACAGTGACAGTGAGAGCAGTCTGGGCCGGCTGGGTAACTGAGAGACAACATGCAAGAACACTGACAGAGTGACAGTGGGAGCAGTCTGGGCCGGCTGGGTAACTGAGAGACAACAGCAAGGACAGTGACAGAGTGACAGTGGGAGCAGTCTGGGCCGGCTGGGTAACTGAGAGACAACTTGCAAGAAAACTGACAGAGTGACAGTGGGAGCAGTCTGGGCCGGCTGGGTAACTGAGAGACAACAGCAAGGACACTGACAGACTGACAGTGGGAGCAGTCTGAGCCGGATGGGTAACTGAGAGACAACAGCAAGGACAGTGACAGAGTGACAGTGGGAGCAGTCTGGACCGGCTGGGTAACTGAGAGACAACAGCAAGGACACTGACAGAGTGACAGTGAGAGCAGTCTGGGCCGGCTGGGTAACTGAGAGACAACAGCAAGGACACTGACAGAGTGACAGTGGGAGCAGTGTGGGCAGGCTGGGTAACTGAGAGACAACAGCAAGGACACTGACAGAGTGACAGTGGGAGCAGTAGGGGCCGGCTGGGTAACTGAGAGACAATAGCAAGGACATTGACTGAGTGACAGTGGGATCAGTCTGGGCTGGCTGGGTAACTCAGCGAAAACCGCAAGGACACTGACAGAGTGACAGTGGGAGCAATCTGGGCCGGCTGGGTAACTGAGAGACAACAGCAAGGACAGTGACACAGTGACAGTGAGAGCAGTCTGGGCCGGCTGGGTAACTGAGAGACAACATGCAAGAACACTGACAGAGTGACAGTGGGAGCAGTCTGGGCCGGCTGGGTAACTGAGAGACAACAGCAAGGACAGTGACAGAGTGACAGTGGGAGCAGTCTGGGCCGGCTGGGTAACTGAGAGACAACTTGCAAGAACACTGACAGAGTGACAGTGGGAGCAGTCTGGGCCGGCTGGGTAACTGAGAGACAACAGCAAGGACACTGACAGACTGACAGTGGGAGCAGTCTGAGCCGGATGGGTAACTGAGAGACAACAGCAAGGACAGTGACAGAGTGACAGTGGGAGCAGTCTGGACCTGCTGGGTAACTGAGAGACAACAGCAAGGACACTGACAGAGTGACAGTGGGAGCAGTCTGGGGCGGCTGGGTAACTGAGAGACAACAGCAAGGACACTGACAGAGTGACAATGGTGGGAGCAGTCTGGGCCGGCTGGGGAACTGAGAGACAACAGCAAGGACACTGACAGAGTGACAGTGAGAGCAGTCTGGGCCGGCTGGGTAACTGAGAGACAACAGCAAGGACACTGACAGAGTGACAGTGGGAGCAGTCTGGGCCGGCTGGGTAACTGATAGACAACAGCAAGGACACTGACAGAGAGACAGTGGGAGCAGTCTGGGCCGGCTGGTTAACTGAGAGACAACAGCAAGGACGCTGACAGAGTGACAGTGGGAGCAGTCTGGGCCGGCTTGGCAACTTTGAGACAACAGCAACGACACTGACAGAGTGACAGTGGTGTGAGCAGTCTGGACCGGCTGGGTAACTGAGAGACAACAGCAAGGACACTGACAGAGTGACAGTGGGAGCAGTCTGGGCCGGCTGGTTAACTGAGAGACAACAGCAAGGACACTGACAGAGTGACAGTGGGAGCAGTGTGGGCCGGCTGGGTAACTGAGAGACAACAGCAAGGACACTGACAGAGTGACAGTGGGAGCAGTAGGGGCCGGCTGGGTAACTGAGAGACAACAGCAAGGACACTGACAGAGTGACAGTGGGAGCAGTCTGGGCCGGCTGGGTAACTGAGAGACAACAGCAAAGACAGTGACAGAGTGACAGCGGGAGCAGTAGGGGCCGGCATGGTAACTGAGGGGCAACAGCAAGGACTCTGACAGAGTGACAGTGAGAGCAGTCTGGGCCGGCCGGGTAACTGAGAGACAACAGCAAGGGCAGTGACAGAGTGACAGTGGGAGCAGTCTGGGCCGGCTGGGTATCTGAGAGACAACAGCAAGGACACTGACAGAGTGAAAGTGGGAGCAGTCTGGGCCGGCTGGGTAACTGAGAGACTACAGCAAGGACACTGACAGAGTGACAGTGGGAGCAGTCTGGTCCGGCTGGGTAACTGAGAGACAACAGCAAGGACAGTGACAGAGTGACAGTGGGAGCAGTCTGGGCCGGCTGGGTAACTGAGAGACAACAGCAAGGACACTGACAGAGTGACAGTGGGAGCAGTCTGGGTGGATGGGTAACTGAGAAACAACAGCAAGGACACTGACAGAGTGACAGTGGGAGCAGTCTGGGCCGGATGGGCAACTGAGAGACAACAGCAAGGACACTGACAGAGTGACAGTGAGAGCAGTCTGGGCCGGCTGGGTAACTGAGAGACAACAGCAAGGGCACTGACAGAGTGACAGTGGGAGCAGTCTGGACCGGCTGGGTAACAGAGAGACAACAGCAAGAATATTGACTGAGTGACGGTGGATGCAGTCTGGGCCGGCTGGGTAACTGAGAGACAACAGCAAGGACAGTGACAGAGTGACAGTGAGAGCAGTCTGGGCCGGCTGGGTAACTTTGAGACAACAGCAAGGACGCAGACAGAGTGATAGTGGGAGCAGTCTGGGACGGCTGGTTAACTGAGAGACAACAGCAAGGACGCTGACAGAGTGACAGTGGGAGCAGTCTGGGGCTGCTGGGTAACTTTGAGACAACAGCAACGACACTGACGGAGTGACAGTGGTGTGAGCAGTCTGGACCGGCTGGGTAACTGAGAGACAACAGCAAGGACACTGACAGAGTGACAGTGGGAGCAGTCAGGGCCGGCTGGGTAACTGAGAGACAACAGCAAGGACAGTGACAGAGTGACAGTGGGAGCAGTCTGGGCCGGCTAGATAACTGAGATACAACAGCAAGGACACTGACAGAGTGACAGTGGGAGTAGTCTGGGCCGGCTGGTAACTGAGAGACAACAGCAAGGACAGTGACAGAGTGACAGTGGGAGCAGTCTGGGCCGGCTGAGTAACTGAGAGACTACAGCAAGGACAGTGACAGAGTGACAGTGGGAGCAGTCTGAGCCGGCTGGGTAACTGAGAGACAACAGCAAGGACACTGACAGAGTGACAGTGGGAGTTGTCTGGGCCGGCTGGTAACTGAGAGACAACAGCAAGGACAGTGACAGAGTGACAGTGGGAGCAGTCTGGGCCGGCTGGGTAACTGAGAGACTACAGCAAGGACAGTGACAGAGTGACAGTGGGAACAGTCTGGGCCGTCTAGGCAACTGAGAGACAACAGCAAGGACAGTGACAGAGTGACAGTGGGAGCAGTCTGGGCCGGCTGGGTAACTGAGAGACAACAGCAAGGACACTGACAGAGTGACAGTGGGAGCAGTCTGGGTGGATGGGTAACTGAGAAACAACAGCAAGGACACTGACAGAGTGACAGTGGGAGCAGTCTGGGCCGGCTGGATAACTGAGAGACAACAGCAAGAACACTGACAGAGTGACAGTTGGAACAGTCTGGGCCGGCTGGGTAACAGAGAGACAGCAGCAAATACACTGACAGAGTGACAGTGGGAGCAGTCTGGGCCGGCTGGGTAACTGAGAGACTACAGCAAGGACAGTGACAGAGTGACAGTGGGAGCAGTCTGGGCCGGCTGGGTAACTGAGGGACAACAGCAAGGTCACTGACAGAGTGAAAGTGGGAGCAGTCTGGGCCGGCTGGGTAACTGAGAGACTACAGCAAGGACAGTGACAGAGTGACAGTGGGAGCAGTCTGGTCCGGCTGGGTAACTGAGAGACAACAGCAAGGACAGTGACAGAGTGAAAGTGGGAGCAGTCTGGGCCGGCTGGGTAACTGAGAGACAACAGCAAGGACACTGACAGAGTGACAGTGGGAGCAGTCTGGGTGGATGGGTAACTGAGAAACAACAGCAAGGACACTGACAGAGTGACAGTGGGAGCAGTCTGGGCCGAATGGGCAACTGAGAGACAACAGCAAGGACACTGACAGAGTGACAGTGAGAGCAGTCTGGGCCGGCTGGGTAACTGAGAGACAACAGCAAGGGCACTGACAGAGTGACAGTGGGAGCAGTCTGGACCGGCTGGGTAACAGAGAGACAACAGCAAGGACATTGACTGAGTGACAGTGGGATCAGTCTGGGCTGGCTGGGTAACTCAGCGAAAACCGCAAGGACACTGACAGAGTGACAGTGGAAGCAATCTGGGCCGGCTGGGTAACTGAGAGACAACAGCAAGGACAGTGACACAGTGACAGTGAGAGCAGTCTGGGCCGGCTGGGTAACTGAGAGACAACATGCAAGAACACTGACAGAGTGACAGTGGGAGCAGTCTGGGCCGGCTGGGTAACTGAGAGACAACAGCAAGGACAGTGACAGAGTGACAGTGGGAGCAGTCTGGGCCGGCTGGGTAACTGAGAGACAACTTGCAAGAACACTGACAGAGTGACAGTGGGAGCAGTCTGGGCCGGCTGGGTAACTGAGAGACAACAGCAAGGACACTGACAGACTGACAGTGGGAGCAGTCTGAGCCGGCTGGGTAACTGAGAGACAACAGCAAGGACAGTGACAGAGTGACAGTGGGAGCAGTCTGGGCCGGCTGGGTAACTGAGAGACAACAGCAAGGACACTGACAGAGTGACAGTGGGAGCAGTCTGGGCCGGCTGGGTAACTGAGAGACAACAGCAAGGACAGTGACAGAGTGACAGTGGGAGCAGTCTGGGCCGGCTGGGTAACTGAGAGACAACAGCAAAGACAGTGACAGAGTGACAGCGGGAGCAGTAGGGGCCGGCTGGGTAACTGAGGGGCAACAGCAAGGACTCTGACAGAGTGACAGTGAAAGCAGTCTGGGCCGGCTGGGTAACTGAGAGACAACAGCAAGGACAGTGACAGAGTGACAGTGGGAGCAGTCTGGGCCGGCTGGGTAACTGAGAGACAACAGCAAGGACACTGACAGAGTGACAGTAGGAGCAGTCTGGGTGGATGGGTAACTGAGAAACAACAGCAAGGACACTGACAGAGTGACAGTGGGAGCAGTCTGGGCCGGATGGGCAACTGAGAGACAACAGCAAGGACACTGACAGAGTGACAGTGAGAGCAGTCTGGGCCGGCTGGGTAACTGAGAGACAACAGCAAGGGCACTGACAGAGTGACAGTGGGAGCAGTCTGGACCGGCTGGGTAACAGAGAGACAACAGCAAGGTTATTGAATGAGTGACGGTGGATGCAGTCTGGGCCGGCTGGGTAACTGAGAGACAACAGCAAGGACAGTGACAGAGTGACAGTGAGAGCAGTCTGGGCCGGCTGGGTAACTTTGAGACAACAGCAAGGACGCAGACAGAGTGATAGTGGGAGCAGTCTGGGACGGCTGGTTAACTGAGAGACAACAGCAAGGACGCTGACAGAGTGACAGTGGGAGCAGTCTGGGGCTGCTGGGTAACTTTGAGACAACAGCAACGACACTGACGGAGTGACAGTGGTGTGAGCAGTCTGGACCGGCTGGGTAACTGAGAGACAACAGCAAGGACACTGACAGAGTGACAGTGGGAGCAGTCAGGGCCGGCTGGGTAACTGAGAGACAACAGCAAGGACAGTGACAGAGTGACAGTGGGAGCAGTCTGGGCCGGCTGGATAACTGAGATCCAACAGCAAGGACACTGACAGAGTGACAGTGGGAGTAGTCTGGGCCGGCTCATAACTGAGAGACAACAGCAAGGACAGTGACAGAGTGACAGTGGGAGCAATCTGGGCCGGCTGGGTAACTGAGAGACTACAGCAAGGACATTGACAGAGTGACAGTGGGAGCAGTCTGAGCCGGCTGGGTAACTGAGAGACAACAGCAAGGACACTGACAGAGTGACAGTGGGAGTTGTCTGGGCCGGCTGGTAACTGAGAGACAACAGCAAGGACAGTGACAGAGTGACAGTGGGAGCAGTCTGGGCCGGCTGGGTAACTGAGAGACTACAGCAAGGACAGTGACAGAGTGACAGTGGGAACAGTCTGGGCCGTCTAGGCAACTGAGAGACAACAGCAAGGACAGTGACAGAGAGACAGTGGGAGCAGTCTGGGCCGGCTGGGTAACTGAGAGACAACAGCAAGGACACTGACAGAGTGACAGTGGGAGCAGTCTGGGTGGATGGGTAACTGAGAAACAACAGCAAGGACACTGACAGAGTGACAGTGGGAGCAGTCTGGGCCGGCTGGATAACTGAGAGACAACAGCAAAGACACTGACAGAGTGACAGTGGGAGCAGTCTGGGCCGGCTGGGTAACTGAGAGACTATAGCAAGGACAGTGACAGAGTGACAGTGGGAGCAGTCTGGGCCGGCTGGGTAACTGAGGGACAACAGCAAGGTCACTGACAGAGTGAAAGTGGGAGCAGTCTGGGCCGGCTGGGTAACTGAGAGACTACAGCAAGGACAGTGACAGAGTGACAGTGGGAGCAGTCTGGTCCGGCTGGGTAACTGAGAGACAACAGCAAGGACAGTGACAGAGTGAAAGTGGGAGCAGTCTGGGCCGGCTGGGTAACTGAGAGACAACAGCAAGGACACTGACAGAGTGACAGTGGGAGCAGTCTGGGTGGATGGGTAACTGAGAAACAACAGCAAGGACACTGACAGAGTGACAGTGGGAGCAGTCTGGGCCGAATGGGCAACTGAGAGACAACAGCAAGGACACTGACAGAGTGACAGTGAGAGCAGTCTGGGCCGGCTGGGTAACTGAGAGACAACAGCAAGGGCACTGACAGAGTGACAGTGGGAGCAGTCTGGACCGGCTGGGTAACAGAGAGACAACAGCAAGGACATTGACTGAGTGACAGTGGGATCAGTCTGGGCTGGCTGGGTAACTCAGCGAAAACCGCAAGGACACTGACAGAGTGACAGTGGAAGCAATCTGGGCCGGCTGGGTAACTGAGAGACAACAGCAAGGACAGTGACACAGTGACAGTGAGAGCAGTCTGGGCCGGCTGGGTAACTGAGAGACAACATGCAAGAACACTGACAGAGTGACAGTGGGAGCAGTCTGGGCCGGCTGGGTAACTGAGAGACTACAGCAAGGACACTGACAGAGTGACAGTGGGAGCAGTCTGGGCCGGCTGGGTAACTGAGAGACAACTTGCAAGAACACTGACAGAGTGACAGTGGGAGCAGTCTGGGCCGGCTGGGTAACTGAGAGACAACAGCAAGGACACTGACAGACTGACAGTGGGAGCAGTCTGAGCCGGATGGGTAACTGAGAGACAACAGCAAGGACAGTGACAGAGTGACAGTGGGAGCAGTCTGGACCGGCTGGGTAACTGAGAGACAACAGCAAGGACACTGACAGAGTGACAGTGGGAGCAGTCTGGGCCGGCTGGGTAACTGAGAGACAACAGCAAGGACACTGACAGAGTGACAGTGGGAGCAGTCTGGGCCGGCTGGGTAACTGAGAGACAACAGCAAGGACAGTGACAGAGTGACAGTGGGAGCAGTCTGGGCCGGCTGGGTAACTGAGAGACAACAGCAAAGACAGTGACAGAGTGACAGCGGGAGCAGTAGGGGCCGGCTGGGTAACTGAGGGGCAACAGCAAGGACTCTGACAGAGTGACAGTGAGAGCAGTCTGGGCCGGCCGGGTAACTGAGAGACAACAGCAAGGGCAGTTACAGAGTGACAGTGGGAGCAGTCTGGGCCGGCTGGGTAACTGAGAGACAACAGCAAGGACACTGACAGAGTGACAGTGGGAGCAGTCAGGGCCGGCTGGGTAACTGAGAGACAACAGCAAGGACACTGACAGAGTGACAGTGGGAGCAGTCTGGGCCGGCTGGGTAACTGAGAGACAACAGCAAGGACACTGACAGAGTGACAGTGGGAGCAGTCTGGGCCGGCTGGATAACTGAGGGACAACAGCAAGGACACTGACAGAGTGACAGTGGGAGCAGTCTGGGCCGGCTGGGTAACAGAGAGACAGCAGCAAAGACACTGACAGAGTGACAGTGGGAGCAGTCTGGGCCGGCTGGGTAACTGAGAGACTACAGCAAGGACAGTGACAGAGTGACAGTGGGAACAGTCTGGGCCGTCTGGGCAACTGAGAGACAACAGCAAGGACAGTGACAGAGTGACAGTGGGAGCAGTCTGGGCCGGCTGGGTAACTGAGAGACAACAGCAAGGACACTGACAGAGTGACAGTGGGAGCAGTCTGGGCCGGCTGGATAACTGAGAGACAACAGCAAGGACACTGACAGAGTGACAGTGGGAGCAGTCTGGGCCGGCTGGGTAAAAGAGAGACAGCAGCAAAGACACTGACAGAGTGACAGTGGGAGCAGTCTGGGCCGGCTGGGTAACTGAGAGACTACAGCAAGGACAGTGACAGAGTGACAGTGGGAGCAGTCTGGGCCGGCTGGGTAACTGAGGGACAACAGCAAGGTCACTGACAGAGTGAAAGTGGGAGCAGTCTGGGCCGGCTGGGTAACTGAGAGACTACAGCAAGGACACTGACAGAGTGACAGTGGGAGCAGTCTGGTCCGGCTGGGTAACTGAGAGACAACAGCAAGGACAGTGACAGAGTGACAGTGGGAGCAGTCTGGGCCGGCTGGGTAACTGAGAGACAACAGCAAGGACACTGACAGAGTGACAGTGGGAGCAGTCTGGGTGGATGGGTAACTGAGAAACAACAGCAAGGACACTGACAGAGTGACAGTGGGAGCAGTCTGGGCCGGATGGGCAACTGAGAGACAACAGCAAGGACACTGACAGAGTGACAGTGAGAGCAGTCTGGGCCGGCTGGGTAACTGAGAGACAACAGCAAGGGCACTGACAGCGTGACAGTGGGAGCAGTCTGGACCGGCTGGGTAACAGAGAGACAACAGCAAGGATATTGACTGAGTGACGGTGGTAGCAGTCTGGGCCGGCTGGGTAACTGAGAGACAACAGCAAGGACAGTGACAGAGTGACAGTGAGAGCAGTCTGGGCCGGCTGGGTAACTGAGAGACAACATGCAAGAACACTGACAGAGTGACAGTGGGAACAGTCTGGGCCGGCTGGGTAACTGAGAGACAACAGCAAGGACACTGACAGACTGACAGTGGGAGCAGTCTGTGCCGGATGGGTAACTGAGAGACAACAGCAAGGACACTGACAGAGTGACAGTGGGAGCAGTCTGGACCGGCTGGGTAACTGAGAGACAACAGCAAGGACACTGAAAGAGTGACAGTGGGAGTAGTCTGGGGCGGCTGGGTAACTGAGAGACAACAGCAAGGGCACTGACAGAGTGACAGTGGGAGCAGTCTGGGCCGGCTGGGTAACTGAGAGACAACAGCAAGGACACTGACAGAGTGACAGTGGGAGCAGTGTGGGCCGGCTGGGTAACTGAGAGACAACAGCAAGGGCACTGACAGAGTGATAGTGGGAGCAGTCTGGGACGGCTGGTTAACTGAGAGACAACAGCAAGGACGCTGACAGAGTGACAGTGGGAGCAGTCTGGGGCTGCTGGGTAACTTTGAGACAACAGCAACGACACTGACAGAGTGACAGTGGTGTGAGCAGTCTGGACAGGCTGGGTAACTGAGAAACAACAGCAAGGACAGTGACAGAGTGACAGTGGGAGCAGTCTGGCCGGCTGGGTAACTTTGAGACAACAGCAAGGACACAGACAGAGTGACAGTGGGAGCAGTCTGGGACGGCTGGTTAACTGAGAGACAACAGCAAGGACGCTGACAGAGTGACAGTGGGAGCAGTCTGGGCCGGCTGGGTAACTGAGAGACAACAGCAAGGACACTGACAGAGTGACAGTGGGAGCAGTCTGGGCCGTCTGGGTAACTTTGAGACAACAGCAACGACACTGACAGAGTGACAGTGGTGTGAGCAGTCTGGACCGGCTGGGTAACTGAGAAACAACAGCAAGGACAGTGACAGAGTGACAGTGGGATCCGTCTGGCCCGGCTGGGTAACTGAGAGACAACAGCAAGGACACTGACAGAGTGACAGTGGGAGCAGTCTGGGCCGGCTGGGTAACTGAGAGACAACAGCAAGGACACTGACAGAGTGACAGTGGGAGCAGTGTGGGCCGGCTTGGTAACTGAGAGACAACAGCAAAGACAGTGACAGAGTGACAGTGGGAGCAGTCTGGGCCGGCTGGGTAACTGAGGGACAACAGCAAGGACTCTGACAGAGTGACAGTGAGAGCAGTCTGGGCCGGCCGGGTAACTGAGAGACAACAGCAAGGACACTGACAGAGTGACAGTGGGAGCAGTCTGGGCCGGCTGGATAACTGAGAGACAACAGCATGGACAGTGACAGAGTGACAGTGGGAGCAGTCTGGCCCGGCTGGGTAACTGAGAGACAACAGCAAGGACAGTGACAGAGTGACAGTGGGAGCAGTCTGGGCCGGCTGGGTAACTGAGAGACAACAGCAAGGACACTGACAGAGTGACAGTGGGAGCAGTGTGGGCCGGCTGGGTAACTGAGAGACAACAGCAAGGACACTGACAGAGTGACAGTTGGAGCAGTCAGGGCCGGCTGGGTAACTGAGAGACAACAGCAAGGACACTGACAGAGTGACAGTGGGAGCAGTCTGGGCCGGCTGGGTAACTGAGAGACAACAGCAAGGACACTGACAGAGTGACAGTGGGAGCAGTCTGGGCCGGCTGGGTAACAGAGAGACAGCAGCAAAGACACTGACAGAGTGACAGTGGGAGCAGTCTGAGCCGGCTGGGTAACTGAGAGACTACAGCAAGGACAGTGACAGAGTGACAGTGGGGACAGTCTGGGCCGTCTGGGCAACTGAGAGACAACAGCAAGGACAGTGACAGAGTGACAGTGGGAGCAGTCTGGGCCGGCTGGGTAACTGAGAGACAACAGCAAGGACACTGACAGAGTGACAGTGGGAGCAGTCTGGGTGGATGGGTAACTGAGAAACAACAGCAAGGACACTGACAGAGTGACAGTGGGAGCAGTCTGGGCCGGCTGGGTAACTGAGAGACAACAGCAAGGACACTGACAGAGTGACAGTGGGAGCAGTCTGGGCCGGCTGGGTAACAGAAAGACAGCAGCAAAGACACTGACAGAGTGACAGTGGGAGCAGTCTGGGCCGGCTGGGTAACTGAGAGACTACAGCAAGGACAGTGACAGAGTGACAGTGGGAGCAGTCTGGGCCGGCTGGGTAACTGAGGGACAACAGCAAGGTCACTGACAGAGTGAAAGTGGGAGCAGTCTGGGCCGGCTGGGTAACTGAGAGACTACAGCAAGGACAGTGACAGAGTGACAGTGGGAGCAGTCTGGTCCGGCTGGGTAACTGAGAGACAACAGCAAGGACACTGACAGACTGACAGTGGGAGCAGTCTGAGCCGGCTGGGTAACTGAGAGACAACAGCAAGGACAGTGACAGAGTGACAGTGGGAGCAGTCTGGGCCGGCTGGGTAACTGAGAGACAACAGCAAGGACACTGACAGAGTGACAGTGGGAGCAGTCTGGGCCGGCTGGGTAACTGAGAGACAACAGCAAGGACAGTGACAGAGTGACAGTGGGAGCAGTCTGGGCCGGCTGGGTAATTGAGAGACAACAGCAAAGACAGTGACAGAGTGACAGCGGGAGCAGTAGGGGCCGGCTGGGTAACTGAGGGGCAACAGCAAGGACTCTGACAGAGTGACAGTGAAAGCAGTCTGGGCCGGCTGGGTAACTGAGAGACAACAGCAAGGACACTGACAGAGTGACAGTAGGAGCAGTCTGGGTGGATGGGTAACTGAGAAACAACAGCAAGGACACTGACAGAGTGACAGTGGGAGCAGTCTGGGCCGGATGGGCAACTGAGAGACAACAGCAAGGACACTGACAGAGTGACAGTGAGAGCAGTCTGGGCCGGCTGGGTAACTGAGAGACAACAGCAAGGGCACTGACAGAGTGACAGTGGGAGCAGTCTGGACCGGCTGGGTAACAGAGAGACAACAGCAAGGTTATTGACTGAGTGACGGTGGATGCAGTCTGGGCCGGCTGGGTAACTGAGAGACAACAGCAAGGACAGTGACAGAGTGACAGTGAGAGCAGTCTGGGCCGGCTGGGTAACTTTGAGACAACAGCAAGGACGCAGACAGAGTGATAGTGGGAGCAGTCTGGGACGGCTGGTTAACTGAGAGACAACAGCAAGGACGCTGACAGAGTGACAGTGGGAGCAGTCTGGGGCTGCTGGGTAACTTTGAGACAACAGCAACGACACTGACGGAGTGACAGTGGTGTGAGCAGTCTGGACCGGCTGGGTAACTGAGAGACAACAGCAAGGACAATGACAGAGTGACAGTGGGAGCATCAGGGCCGGCTGGGTAACTGAGAGACAACAGCAAGGACAGTGACAGAGTGACAGTGGGAGCAGTCTGGGCCGGCTGGATAACTGAGATCCAACAGCAAGGACACTGACAGAGTGACAGTGGGAGTAGTCTGGGCCGGCTCATAACTGAGAGACAACAGCAAGGACAGTGACAGAGTGACAGTGGGAGCAATCTGGGCCGGCTGGGTAACTGAGAGACTACAGCAAGGACATTGACAGAGTGACAGTGGGAGCAGTCTGAGCCGGCTGGGTAACTGAGAGACAACAGCAAGGACACTGACAGAGTGACAGTGGGAGTTGTCTGGGCCGGCTGGTAACTGAGAGACAACAGCAAGGACAGTGACAGAGTGACAGTGGGAGCAGTCTGGGCCGGCTGGGTAACTGAGAGACTACAGCAAGGACAGTGACAGAGTGACAGTGGGAACAGTCTGGGCCGTCTAGGCAACTGAGAGACAACAGCAAGGACAGTGACAGAGAGACAGTGGGAGCAGTCTGGGCCGGCTGGGTAACTGAGAGACAACAGCAAGGACACTGACAGAGTGACAGTGGGAGCAGTCTGGGTGGATGGGTAACTGAGAAACAACAGCAAGGACACTGACAGAGTGACAGTGGGAGCAGTCTGGGCCGGCTGGATAACTGAGAGACAACAGCAAGGACACTGACAGAGTGACAGTTGGAACAGTCTGGGCCGGCTGGGTAACAGAGAGACAGCAGCAAAGACACTGACAGAGTGACAGTGGGAGCAGTCTGGGCCGGCTGGGTAACTGAGAGACTATAGCAAGGACAGTGACAGAGTGACAGTGGGAGCAGTCTGGGCCGGCTGGGTAACTGAGGGACAACAGCAAGGTCACTGACAGAGTGAAAGTGGGAGCAGTCTGGGCCGGCTGGGTAACTGAGAGACTACAGCAAGGACAGTGACAGAGTGACAGTGGGAGCAGTCTGGTCCGGCTGGGTAACTGAGAGACAACAGCAAGGACAGTGACAGAGTGAAAGTGGGAGCAGTCTGGGCCGGCTGGGTAACTGAGAGACAACAGCAAGGACACTGACAGAGTGACAGTGGGAGCAGTCTGGGTGGATGGGTAACTGAGAAACAACAGCAAGGACACTGACAGAGTGACAGTGGGAGCAGTCTGGGCCGAATGGGCAACTGAGAGACAACAGCAAGGACACTGACAGAGTGACAGTGAGAGCAGTCTGGGCCGGCTGGGTAACTGAGAGACAACAGCAAGGGCACTGACAGAGTGACAGTGGGAGCAGTCTGGACCGGCTGGGTAACAGAGAGACAACAGCAAGGACATTGACTGAGTGACAGTGGGATCAGTCTGGGCTGGCTGGGTAACTCAGCGAAAACCGCAAGGACACTGACAGAGTGACAGTGGAAGCAATCTGGGCCGGCTGGGTAACTGAGAGACAACAGCAAGGACAGTGACACAGTGACAGTGAGAGCAGTCTGGGCCGGCTGGGTAACTGAGAGACAACATGCAAGAACACTGACAGAGTGACAGTGGGAGCAGTCTGGGCCGGCTGGGTAACTGAGAGACTACAGCAAGGACACTGACAGAGTGACAGTGGGAGCAGTCTGGGCCGGCTGGGTAACTGAGAGACAACTTGCAAGAACACTGACAGAGTGACAGTGGGAGCAGTCTGGGCCGGCTGGGTAACTGAGAGACAACAGCAAGGACACTGACAGACTGACAGTGGGAGCAGTCTGAGCCGGATGGGTAACTGAGAGACAACAGCAAGGACAGTGACAGAGTGACAGTGGGAGCAGTCTGGACCGGCTGGGTAACTGAGAGACAACAGCAAGGACACTGACAGAGTGACAGTGGGAGCAGTCTGGGCCGGCTGGGTAACTGAGAGACAACAGCAAGGACACTGACAGAGTGACAGTGGGAGCAGTCTGGGCCGGCTGGGTAACTGAGAGACAACAGCAAGGACAGTGACAGAGTGACAGTGGGAGCAGTCTGGGCCGGCTGGGTAACTGAGAGACAACAGCAAAGACAGTGACAGAGTGACAGCGGGAGCAGTAGGGGCCGGCTGGGTAACTGAGGGGCAACAGCAAGGACTCTGACAGAGTGACAGTGAGAGCAGTCTGGGCCGGCCGGGTAACTGAGAGACAACAGCAAGGGCAGTTACAGAGTGACAGTGGGAGCAGTCTGGGCCGGCTGGGTAACTGAGAGACAACAGCAAGGACACTGACAGAGTGACAGTGGGAGCAGTCAGGGCCGGCTGGGTAACTGAGAGACAACAGCAAGGACACTGACAGAGTGACAGTGGGAGCAGTCTGGGCCGGCTGGGTAACTGAGAGACAACAGCAAGGACACTGACAGAGTGACAGTGGGAGCAGTCTGGGCCGGCTGGATAACTGAGGGACAACAGCAAGGACACTGACAGAGTGACAGTGGGAGCAGTCTGGGCCGGCTGGGTAACAGAGAGACAGCAGCAAAGACACTGACAGAGTGACAGTGGGAGCAGTCTAGGCCGGCTGGGTAACTGAGAGACTACAGCAAGGACAGTGACAGAGTGACAGTGGGAACAGTCTGGGCCGTCTGGGCAACTGAGAGACAACAGCAAGGACAGTGACAGAGTGACAGTGGGAGCAGTCTGGGCCGGCTGGGTAACTGAGAGACAACAGCAAGGACACTGACAGAGTGACAGTGGGAGCAGTCTGGGCCGGCTGGATAACTGAGAGACAACAGCAAGGACACTGACAGAGTGACAGTGGGAGCAGTCTGGGCCGGCTGGGTAAAAGAGAGACAGCAGCAAAGACACTGACAGAGTGACAGTGGGAGCAGTCTGGGCCGGCTGGGTAACTGAGAGACTACAGCAAGGACAGTGACAGAGTGACAGTGGGAGCAGTCTGGGCCGGCTGGGTAACTGAGGGACAACAGCAAGGTCACTGACAGAGTGAAAGTGGGAGCAGTCTGGGCCGGCTGGGTAACTGAGAGACTACAGCAAGGACACTGACAGAGTGACAGTGGGAGCAGTCTGGTCCGGCTGGGTAACTGAGAGACAACAGCAAGGACAGTGACAGAGTGACAGTGGGAGCAGTCTGGGCCGGCTGGGTAACTGAGAGACAACAGCAAGGACACTGACAGAGTGACAGTGGGAGCAGTCTGGGTGGATGGGTAACTGAGAAACAACAGCAAGGACACTGACAGAGTGACAGTGGGAGCAGTCTGGGCCGGATGGGCAACTGAGAGACAACAGCAAGGACACTGACAGAGTGACAGTGAGAGCAGTCTGGGCCGGCTGGGTAACTGAGAGACAACAGCAAGGGCACTGACAGCGTGACAGTGGGAGCAGTCTGGACCGGCTGGGTAACAGAGAGACAACAGCAAGGATATTGACTGAGTGACGGTGGTAGCAGTCTGGGCCGGCTGGGTAACTGAGAGACAACAGCAAGGACAGTGACAGAGTGACAGTGAGAGCAGTCTGGGCCGGCTGGGTAACTGAGAGACAACATGCAAGAACACTGACAGAGTGACAGTGGGAACAGTCTGGGCCGGCTGGGTAACTGAGAGACAACAGCAAGGACACTGACAGACTGACAGTGGGAGCAGTCTGTGCCGGATGGGTAACTGAGAGACAACAGCAAGGACACTGACAGAGTGACAGTGGGAGCAGTCTGGACCGGCTGGGTAACTGAGAGACAACAGCAAGGACACTGAAAGAGTGACAGTGGGAGTAGTCTGGGGCGGCTGGGTAACTGAGAGACAACAGCAAGGGCACTGACAGAGTGACAGTGGGAGCAGTCTGGGCCGGCTGGGTAACTGAGAGACAACAGCAAGGACACTGACAGAGTGACAGTGGGAGCAGTGTGGGCCGGCTGGGTAACTGAGAGACAACAGCAAGGGCACTGACAGAGTGATAGTGGGAGCAGTCTGGGACGGCTGGTTAACTGAGAGACAACAGCAAGGACGCTGACAGAGTGACAGTGGGAGCAGTCTGGGGCTGCTGGGTAACTTTGAGACAACAGCAACGACACTGACAGAGTGACAGTGGTGTGAGCAGTCTGGACAGGCTGGGTAACTGAGAAACAACAGCAAGGACAGTGACAGAGTGACAGTGGGAGCAGTCTGGCCGGCTGGGTAACTTTGAGACAACAGCAAGGACACAGACAGAGTGACAGTGGGAGCAGTCTGGGACGGCTGGTTAACTGAGAGACAACAGCAAGGACGCTGACAGAGTGACAGTGGGAGCAGTCTGGGCCGGCTGGGTAACTGAGAGACAACAGCAAGGACACTGACAGAGTGACAGTGGGAGCAGTCTGGGCCGTCTGGGTAACTTTGAGACAACAGCAACGACACTGACAGAGTGACAGTGGTGTGAGCAGTCTGGACCGGCTGGGTAACTGAGAAACAACAGCAAGGACAGTGACAGAGTGACAGTGGGATCCGTCTGGCCCGGCTGGGTAACTGAGAGACAACAGCAAGGACACTGACAGAGTGACAGTGGGAGCAGTCTGGGCCGGCTGGGTAACTGAGAGACAACAGCAAGGACACTGACAGAGTGACAGTGGGAGCAGTGTGGGCCGGCTTGGTAACTGAGAGACAACAGCAAAGACAGTGACAGAGTGACAGTGGGAGCAGTCTGGGCCGGCTGGGTAACTGAGGGACAACAGCAAGGACTCTGACAGAGTGACAGTGAGAGCAGTCTGGGCCGGCCGGGTAACTGAGAGACAACAGCAAGGACACTGACAGAGTGACAGTGGGAGCAGTCTGGGCCGGCTGGATAACTGAGAGACAACAGCATGGACAGTGACAGAGTGACAGTGGGAGCAGTCTGGCCCGGCTGGGTAACTGAGAGACAACAGCAAGGACAGTGACAGAGTGACAGTGGGAGCAGTCTGGGCCGGCTGGGTAACTGAGAGACAACAGCAAGGACACTGACAGAGTGACAGTGGGAGCAGTGTGGGCCGGCTGGGTAACTGAGAGACAACAGCAAGGACACTGACAGAGTGACAGTTGGAGCAGTCAGGGCCGGCTGGGTAACTGAGAGACAACAGCAAGGACACTGACAGAGTGACAGTGGGAGCAGTCTGGGCCGGCTGGGTAACTGAGAGACAACAGCAAGGACACTGACAGAGTGACAGTGGGAGCAGTCTGGGCCGGCTGGGTAACAGAGAGACAGCAGCAAAGACACTGACAGAGTGACAGTGGGAGCAGTCTGAGCCGGCTGGGTAACTGAGAGACTACAGCAAGGACAGTGACAGAGTGACAGTGGGGACAGTCTGGGCCGTCTGGGCAACTGAGAGACAACAGCAAGGACAGTGACAGAGTGACAGTGGGAGCAGTCTGGGCCGGCTGGGTAACTGAGAGACAACAGCAAGGACACTGACAGAGTGACAGTGGGAGCAGTCTGGGTGGATGGGTAACTGAGAAACAACAGCAAGGACACTGACAGAGTGACAGTGGGAGCAGTCTGGGCCGGCTGGGTAACTGAGAGACAACAGCAAGGACACTGACAGAGTGACAGTGGGAGCAGTCTGGGCCGGCTGGGTAACAGAAAGACAGCAGCAAAGACACTGACAGAGTGACAGTGGGAGCAGTCTGGGCCGGCTGGGTAACTGAGAGACTACAGCAAGGACAGTGACAGAGTGACAGTGGGAGCAGTCTGGGCCGGCTGGGTAACTGAGGGACAACAGCAAGGTCACTGACAGAGTGAAAGTGGGAGCAGTCTGGGCCGGCTGGGTAACTGAGAGACTACAGCAAGGACAGTGACAGAGTGACAGTGGGAGCAGTCTGGTCCGGCTGGGTAACTGAGAGACAACAGCAAGGACAGTGACAGAGTGACAGTGGGAGCAGTCTGGGCCGGCTGGGTAACTGAGAGACAACAGCAAGGACACTGGCAGAGTGACAGTGGGAGCAGTCTGGGTGGATGGGTAACTGAGAGACAACAGCAAGGACACTGACAGAGTGACAGTGAGAGCAGTCTGGGCCGGCTGGGTAACTGAGAGACAACAGCAAGGGCACTGACAGAGTGACAGTGGGAGCAGTCTGGACCGGCTGGGTAACAGAGAGACAACAGCAAGGACATTGACTGAGTGACAGTGGGAGCAGTCTGGGCTGGCTGGGTAACTCAGAGAAAACCGCAAGGACACTGACAGAGTGACAGTGGGAGCAGTCTGGGCCGGCTGTGTAACTGAGAGACAACAGCAAGGACAGTGACAGAGTGACAGTGAGAGCAGTCTGGGCCGGCTGGGTAACTGAGAGACAACATGCAAGAACACTGACAGAGTGACAGTGGGAGCAGTCTGGGCCGGCTGGGTAACTGAGAGACAACAGCAAGGACACTGACAGACTGACAGTGGGAGCAGTCTGAGCCGGATGGGTAACTGAGAGACAACAGCAAGGACACTGACAGAGTGACAGTGGGAGCAGTCTGGAGCGGCTGGGTAACTGAGAGACAACAGCAAGGACACTGAAAGAGTGACAGTGGGAGTAGTCTGGGGCGGCTGGGTAACTGAGAGACAACAGCAAGGGCACTGACAGAGTGACAGTGGGAGCAGTCTGGAACGGCTGGTTAACTGAGAGACAACAGCAAGGACACTGACAGAGTGACAGTGAGAGCAGTCTGGGCCGGCTGGGTAACTGAAAGACAACAGCAAGGACACTGACAGAGTGACAGTGGGAGCAGTCTGGGCCGGCTGGGTAACTGAGAGACAACAGCAAGGACAGTGACAGAGTGACAGTGGGAGCAGCATGGTCCGTCTGGATAACTGAGAGACAACAGCAAGGACACTGACAGAGTGACAGTGGGAGCAGTCTGGGCCGGCTGGGTAACTTTGAGACAACAGCAAGGACACAGACAGAGTGATAGTGGGAGCAGTCTGGGACGGCTGGTTAACTGAGAGACAACAGCAAGGACGCTGACAGAGTGACAGTGGGAGCAGTCTGGGGCTGCTGGGTAACTTTGAGACAACAGCAACGACACTGACAGAGTGACAGTGGTGTGAGCAGTCTGGACCGGCTGGGTAACTGAGAAAGAACAGCAAGGACACTGACAGATTGACAGTTGGAGCAGTCTGGGCCGGCTGGGAAACTGAGAGACAACAGCAAGGACAGTGACAGAGTGACAGTGGGATCCGTCTGGCCCGGCTGGGTAACTGAGAGACAACAGCAAGGACACTGACAGAGTGACAGTGGGAGCAGTCTGGACCGGCTGGGTAACTGAGAGACAACAGCAAGGACACTGACAGAGTGACAGTGGGAGCAGTAGGGGCCGGCTGGGTAACTGAGAGACAACAGCAAGGACAGTGACAGAGTGACAGCGGGAGCAGTAGGGGCCGGCTGGGTAACTGAGGGACAACAGCAAGGACACTGACAGCGTGACAGTGGGAGAAGTCAGGGCCGGCTGGGTTACTGAGAGACAACAGCAAGGACTCTGACAGAGTGACAGTGAGAGCAGTCTGGGCCGGCCGGGTAACTGAGAGACAACAGCAAGGGCAGTGACAGAGTGACAGTTGGAGCAGTCTGGGCCGGCTGGTTAACTGAGAGACAACAGCAAGGACACTGACAGAGTGACAGTGGGAGCAGTCAGGGCCGGCTGGGTAACTGAGAGACAACAGCAAGGACACTGACAGAGTGACAGTGGGAGCAGTCTGGGCCGGCTGGGTAACTGAGAGACAACAGCAAGGACACTGACAGAGTGACAGTGGGAGCAGTCTGGGCCGGCTGGGTAACAGAGAGACAGCAGCAAAGACACTGACAGAGTGACAGTGGGAGCAGTCTGGGCCGGCTGGGTAACTGAGAGACTACAGCAAGGACAGTGACAGAGTGACAGTGGGAGCAGTCTGGGCCGGCTGGGTAACTGAGGGACAACAGCAAGGTCACTGACAGAGTGAAAGTGGGAGCAGTCTGGGCCGGCTGGGTAACTGAGAGACTACAGCAAGGACAGTGACAGAGTGACAGTGGGAGCAGTCTGGTCCGGCTGGTTAACTGAGAGACAACAGCAAGGACAGTGACAGAGAGACAGTGGGAGCAGTCTGGGCCGGCTGGGTAACTGAGAGACAACAGCAAAGACACTGACAGAGTGACAGTGGGAGCAGTCTGGGTGGATGGGTAACTGAGAAACAACAGCAAGGACACTGACAGATTGACAGTGGGAGCAGTCTGGGCCGGATGGGCAACTGAGAGACAACAGCAAGGACACTGACAGAGTGACAGTGAGAGCAGTCTGGGCCGGCTGGGTAACTGAGAGACAACAGCAAGGGCACTGACAGAGTGACAGTGGGAGCAGTCTGGACCGGCTGGGTAACAGAGAGACAACAGCAAGGACATTGACTGAGTGACAGTGGGAGCAGTCTGGGCTGGCTGGGTAACTCAGAGAAAACCGCAAGGACACTGACAGAGTGACAGTGGGAGCAGTCTGGGCCGGCTGGGTAACTGAGAGACAACAGCAAGGACACTGACAGAGTGACAGTGGGAGCAGTCTGAGCCGGCTGGGTAACTGAGAGACAACAGCAAGGACACTGACAGAGTGACAGTGGGAGCAGTCTGGGCCGGCTGGGTAACTGAGAGACAACAGCAAGGACACTGACAGAGTGACAGTGGGAGCAGTCTGGACCGGCTGGGTAACTGAGAAACAACAGCAAGGACACTGACAGATTGACAGTGGGAGCAATCTGGGCCGGCTGGGTAACTGAGAGACAACAGCAAGGACACTGACAGAGTGACAGTGGGAGCAGTCTGGACCGGCTGGGTAACTGAGAGACAACAGCAAGGACACTGACAGAGTGACAGTGGGAGCAGTCTGGGCCGGCTGCGTAACTGAGAGACAACAGCAAGGACACTGACAGAGTGACAGTGGGAGCAGTCTGGACCGGCTGGGTAACTGAGAGACAACAGCAAGGACACTGACAGATTGACAGTGGGAGCAATCTGGGCCGGCTGGGTAACTGAGAGACAACAGCAAGGACACTGACAGAGTGACAGTGGGAGCAGTCTGGACCGGCTGGGAAACTGAGAGACAACAGCAAGGACACTGACAGACTGACAGTGGGAGCAGTCTGAGCCGGATGGGTTACTGAGAGACAACAGCAAGGACACTGACAGAGTGACAGTGGGAGCAGTCTGGACCGGCTGGGTAACTGAGAGACAACAGCAAGGACACTGAAAGAGTGACAGTGGGAGTAGTCTGGGGCGGCTGGGTAACTGAGAGACAACAGCAAGGGCACTGACAGAGTGACAGTGGGAGCAGTCTGGGCCGGCTGGGTAACTGAGAGACAACAGCAAGGACACTGACAGAGTGACAGTGGGAGCAGTGTGGGCCGGCTGGGTAACTGAGAGACAACAGCAAGGGCACTGACAGAGTGATAGTGGGTGCAGTCTGGGACGGCTGGTTAACTGAGAGACAACAGCAAGGACGCTGACAGAGTGACAGTGGGAGCAGTCTGGGGCTGCTGGGTAACTTTGAGACAACAGCAACGACACTGACAGAGTGACAGTGGTGTGAGCAGTCTGGACAGGCTGGGTAACTGAGAAACAACAGCAAGGACAGTGACAGAGTGACAGTGGGAGCAGTCTGGCCGGCTGGGTAACTTTGAGACAACAGCAAGGACACAGACAGAGTGACAGTGGGAGCAGTCTGGGACGGCTGGTTAACTGAGAGACAACAGCAAGGACGCTGACAGAGTGACAGTGGGAGCAGTCTGGGCCGGCGGGGTAACTGAGAGACAACAGCAAGGACACTGACAGAGTGACAGTGGGAGCAGTCTGGACCGGCTGGGTAACTGAGAGACAACAGCAAGGACACTGAAAGAGTGACAGTGGGAGTAGTCTGGGGCGGCTGGGTAACTGAGAGACAACAGCAAGGGCACTGACAGAGTGACAGTGGGAGCAGTCTGGGCCGGCTGGGTAACTGAGAGACAACAGCAAGGACACTGACAGAGTGACAGTGGGAGCAGTGTGGGCCGGCTGGGTAACTGAGAGACAACAGCAAGGGCACTGACAGAGTGATAGTGGGTGCAGTCTGGGACGGCTGGTTAACTGAGAGACAACAGCAAGGACGCTGACAGAGTGACAGTGGGAGCAGTCTGGGGCTGCTGGGTAACTTTGAGACAACAGCAACGACACTGACAGAGTGACAGTGGTGTGAGCAGTCTGGACAGGCTGGGTAACTGAGAAACAACAGCAAGGACAGTGACAGAGTGACAGTGGGAGCAGTCTGGCCGGCTGGGTAACTTTGAGACAACAGCAAGGACACAGACAGAGTGACAGTGGGAGCAGTCTGGGACGGCTGGTTAACTGAGAGACAACAGCAAGGACGCTGACAGAGTGACAGTGGGAGCAGTCTGGGCCGGCTGGGTAACTGAGAGACAACAGCAAGGACACTGACAGAGTGACAGTGGGAGCAGTCTGGGCCGTCTGGGTAACTTTGAGACAACAGCAACGACACTGACAGAGTGACAGTGGTGTGAGCAGTCTGGACCGGCTGGGTAACTGAGAAACAACAGCAAGGACAGTGACAGAGTGACAGTGGGATCCCTCTGGCCCGGCTGGGTAACTGAGAGACAACAGCAAGGACACTGACAGAGTGACAGTGGGAGCAGTCTGGGCCGGCTGGGTAACTGAGAGACAACAGCAAGGACACTGACAGAGTGACAGTGGGAGCAGTGTGGGCCGGCTTGGTAACTGAGAGACAACAGCAAAGACAGTGACAGAGTGACAGTGGGAGCAGTCTGGGCCGGCTGGGTAACTGAGGGACAACAGCAAGGACTCTGACAGAGTGACAGTGAGAGCAGTCTGGGCCGGCCGGGTAACTGAGAGACAACAGCAAGGACACTGACAGAGTGACAGTGGGAGCAGTCTGGGCCGGCTGGATAACTGAGAGACAACAGCATGGACAGTGACAGAGTGACAGTGGGAGCAGTCTGGCCCGGCTGGGTAACTGAGAGACAACAGCAAGGACAGTGACAGAGTGACAGTGGGAGCAGTCTGGGCCGGCTGGGTAACTGAGAGACAACAGCAAGGACACTGACAGAGTGACAGTGGGAGCAGTGTGGGCCGGCTGGGTAACTGAGAGACAACAGCAAGGACACTGACAGAGTGACAGTTGGAGCAGTCAGGGCCGGCTGGGTAACTGAGAGACAACAGCAAGGACACTGACAGAGTGACAGTGGGAGCAGTCTGGGCCGGCTGGGTAACTGAGAGACAACAGCAAGGACACTGACAGAGTGACAGTGGGAGCAGTCTGGGCCGGCTGGGTAACAGAGAGACAGCAGCAAAGACACTGACAGAGTGACAGTGGGAGCAGTCTGGGCCGGCTGGGTAACTGAGAGACTACAGCAAGGACAGTGACAGAGTGACAGTGGGGACAGTCTGGGCCGTCTGGGCAACTGAGAGACAACAGCAAGGACAGTGACAGAGTGACAGTGGGAGCAGTCTGGGCCGGCTGGGTAACTGAGAGACAACAGCAAGGACACTGACAGAGTGACAGTGGGAGCAGTCTGGGTGGATTGGTAACTGAGAAACAACAGCAAGGACACTGACAGAGTGACAGTGGGAGCAGTCTGGGCCGGCTGGGTAACTGAGAGACAACAGCAAGGACACTGACAGAGTGACAGTGGGAGCAGTCTGGGCCGGCTGGGTAACAGAAAGACAGCAGCAAAGACACTGACAGAGTGACAGTGGGAGCAGTCTGGGCCGGCTGGGTAACTGAGAGACTACAGCAAGGACAGTGACAGAATGACAGTGGGAGCAGTCTGGGCCGGCTGGGTAACTGAGGGACAACAGCAAGGTCACTGACAGAGTGAAAGTGGGAGCAGTCTGGGCCGGCTGGGTAACTGAGAGACTACAGCAAGGACAGTGACAGAGTGACAGTGGGAGCAGTCTGGTCCGGCTGGGTAACTGAGAGACAACAGCAAGGACAGTGACAGAGTGACAGTGGGAGCAGTCTGGGCCGGCTGGGTAACTGAGAGACAACAGCAAGGACACTGGCAGAGTGACAGTGGGAGCAGTCTGGGTGGATGGGTAACTGAGAGACAACAGCAAGGACACTGACAGAGTGACAGTGAGAGCAGTCTGGGCCGGCTGGGTAACTGAGAGACAACAGCAAGGGCACTGACAGAGTGACAGTGGGAGCAGTCTGGACCGGCTGGGTAACAGAGAGACAACAGCAAGGACATTGACTGAGTGACAGTGGGAGCAGTCTGGGCTGGCTGGGTAACTCAGAGAAAACCGCAAGGACACTGACAGAGTGACAGTGGGAGCAGTCTGGGCCGGCTGTGTAACTGAGAGACAACAGCAAGGACAGTGACAGAGTGACAGTGAGAGCAGTCTGGGCCGGCTGGGTAACTGAGAGACAACATGCAAGAACACTGACAGAGTGACAGTGGGAGCAGTCTGGGCCGGCTGGGTAACTGAGAGACAACAGCAAGGACACTGACAGACTGACAGTGGGAGCAGTCTGAGCCGGATGGGTAACTGAGAGACAACAGCAAGGACACTGACAGAGTGACAGTGGGAGCAGTCTGGACCGGCTGGGTAACTGAGAGACAACAGCAAGGACACTGAAAGAGTGACAGTGGGAGTAGTCTGGGGCGGCTGGGTAACTGAGAGACAACAGCAAGGGCACTGACAGAGTGACAGTGGGAGCAGTCTGGAACGGCTGGTTAACTGAGAGACAACAGCAAGGACACTGACAGAGTGACAGTGAGAGCAGTCTGGGCCGGCTGGGTAACTGAGAGACAACAGCAAGGACACTGACAGAGTGACAGTGGGAGCAGTCTGGGCCGGCTGGGTAACTGAGAGACAACAGCAAGGACAGTGACAGAGTGACAGTGGGAGCAGCATGGTCCGTCTGGATAACTGAGAGACAACAGCAAGGACACTGACAGAGTGACAGTGGGAGCAGTCTGGGCCGGCTGGGTAACTTTGAGACAACAGCAAGGACACAGACAGAGTGATAGTGGGAGCAGTCTGGCACGGCTGTTTAACTGAGAGACAACAGCAAGGACGCTGACAGAGTGACAGTGGGAGCAGTCTGGGGCTGCTGGGTAACTTTGAGACAACAGCAACGACACTGACAGAGTGACAGTGGTGTGAGCAGTCTGGACCGGCTGGGTAACTGAGAAACAACAGCAAGGACACTGACAGATTGACAGTTGGAGCAGTCTGGGCCGGCTGGGAAACTGAGAGACAACAGCAAGGACAGTGACAGAGTGACAGTGGGATCCGTCTGGCCCGGCTGGGTAACTGAGAGACAACAGCAAGGACACTGACAGAGTGACAGTGGGAGCAGTCTGGACCGGCTGGGTAACTGAGAGACAACAGCAAGAACACTGACAGAGTGACAGTGGGAGCAGTGTGGGCCGGCTGGGTAACTGAGAGACAACAGCAAGGACACTGACAGAGTGACAGTGGGAGCAGTAGGGGCCGGATGGGTAACTGAGAGACAACAGCAAGGACAGTGACAGAGTGACAGCGGGAGCAGTAGGGGCCGGCTGGGTAACTGAGGGACAACAGCAAGGACACTGACAGCGTGACAGTGGGAGAAGTCAGGGCCGGCTGGGTTACTGAGAGACAACAGCAAGGACTCTGACAGAGTGACAGTGAGAGCAGTCTGGGCCGGCCGGGTAACTGAGAGACAACAGCAAGGGCAGTGACAGAGTGACAGTTGGAGCAGTCTGGGCCGGCTGGTTAACTGAGAGACAACAGCAAGGACACTGACAGAGTGACAGTGGGAGCAGTCAGGGCCGGCTGGGTAACTGAGAGACAACAGCAAGGACACTGACAGAGTGACAGTGGGAGCAGTCTGGGCCGGCTGGGTAACTGAGAGACAACAGCAAGGACACTGACAGAGTGACAGTGGGAGCAGTCTGGGCCGGCTGGGTAACAGAGAGACAGCAGCAAAGACACTGACAGAGTGACAGTGGGAGCAGTCTGGGCCGGCTGGGTAACTGAGAGACTACAGCAAGGACAGTGACAGAGTGACAGTGGGAGCAGTCTGGGCCGGCTGGGTAACTGAGGGACAACAGCAAGGTCACTGACAGAGTGAAAGTGGGAGCAGTCTGGGCCGGCTGGGTAACTGAGAGACTACAGCAAGGACAGTGACAGAGTGACAGTGGGAGCAGTCTGGTCCGGCTGGGTAACTGAGAGACAACAGCAAGGACAGTGACAGAGTGACAGTGGGAGCAGTCTGGGCCGGCTGGGTAACTGAGAGACAACAGCAAAGACACTGACAGAGTGACAGTGGGAGCAGTCTGGGTGGATGGGTAACTGAGAAACAACAGCAAGGACACTGACAGATTGACAGTGGGAGCAGTCTGGGCCGGATGGGCAACTGAGAGACAACAGCAAGGACACTGACAGAGTGACAGTGAGAGCAGTCTGGGCCGGCTGGGTAACTGAGAGACAACAGCAAGGGCACTGACAGAGTGACAGTGGGAGCAGTCTGGACCGGCTGGGTAACAGAGAGACAACAGCAAGAACATTGACTGAGTGACAGTGGGAGCAGTCTGGGCTGGCTGGGTAACTCAGAGAAAACCGCAAGGACACTGACAGAGTGACAGTGGGAGCAGTCTGGGCCGGCTGGGTAACTGAGAGACAACAGCAAGGACACTGACAGAGTGACAGTGGGAGCAGTCTGAGCCGGCTGGGTAACTGAGAGACAACAGCAAGGACACTGACAGAGTGACAGTGGGAGCAGTCTGGGCCGGCTGGGTAACTGAGAGACAACAGCAAGGACACTGACAGAGTGACAGTGGGAGCAGTCTGGACCGGCTGGGTAACTGAGAGACAACAGCAAGGACACTGACAGATTGACAGTGGGAGAAATCTGGGCCGGCTGGGTAACTGAGAGACAACAGCAAGGACACTGACAGAGTGACAGTGGGAGCAGTCTGGACCGGCTGGGTAACTGAGAGACAACAGCAAGGACACTGACAGAGTGACAGTGGGAGCAGTCTGGGCCGGCTGCGTAACTGAGAGACAACAGCAAGGACACTGACAGAGTGACAGTGGGAGCAGTCTGGACCGGCTGGGTAACTGAGAGACAACAGCAAGGACACTGACAGATTGACAGTGGGAGCAATCTGGGCCGGCTGGGTAACTGAGAGACAACAGCAAGGACACTGACAGAGTGACAGTGGGAGCAGTCTGGACCGGCTGGGAAACTGAGAGACAACAGCAAGGACACTGACAGAGTGACAGTGAGAGCAGTCTGGACCGGCTGGGTAACTGAGAGACAACAGCAAGGACACTGACAGAGTGACAGTGGTGTGAGCAGTCTGGACCAGCTGGGTAACTGAGAAACAACAGCAAGGACACTGACAGATTGACAGTGGGAGCAGTCTGGGCCGGCCGGGTAACTGAGAGACAACAGCAAGGACACTGACAGAGTGACTGTGGGAGCAGTCTGGGCCGTCTGGGTAACTGAGAGACAACAGCAACGACACTGATAGAGTGACAGTGAGAGCAGTCTGGGCCGGCTGGGTAAATGAGAGACTACAGCAAGGACACTGACAGAGTGACAGTGAGAGCAGTCTGGGCCGGCTGGGTAACTGAGAGACAACAGCAAGGACAGTGACAGAGTGACAGTGGGAGCAATCTGGGCCGTCTGGGTAACTGAGAGACAACAGCAAGGACACTGACAGAGTGACAGTGGGAGCAGTCTGGGACGGCTGGGTAACAGAGAGACAGCAGCAAAGACACTGACAGAGTGACAGTGGGAGCAGTCTGGGCCGGCTGGGTAACTGAGAGACTACAGCAAGGACAGTGACAGAGTGACAGTGGGAACAGTCTGGGCCGTCTGGGCAACTGAGAGACAACAGCAAGGACAGTGACAGAGTGACAGAGGGAGCAGTCTGGGCCGGCTGGGTAACTGAGAGACAACAGCAAGGACACTGACAGAGTGACAGTGGGAGCAGTCTGGGTGGATGGGTAACTGAGAAACAACAGCAAGAACACTGACAGAGTGACAGTGGGAGCAGTCTGGGCCGGCTGGATAACTGAGAGACAAGAGCAAGGGCACTGACAGAGTGACAGTGGGAGCAGTCTGGGCCGGCTGGGTAACAGAGAGACAGCAGCAAAGACACTGACAGAGTGACAGTGGGAGCAGTCTGGGCGGGCTGGCTAACTGAGAGACAACAGCAAGGACAGTGACAGAGTGACAGTGGGAGCAGTCTGGGCCGGCTGGGTAACTGAGGGACAACAGCAAGGTCACTGACAGAGTGAAAGTGGGAGCAGTCTGGGCCGGCTGGGTAACTGAGAGACTACAGCAAGGACAGTGACAGAGTGACAGTGGGAGCAGTCTGGTCCGGCTGGGTAACTGAGAGACAACAGCAAGGACAGTGACAGAGTGACAGTGGGAGCAGTCTGGGCCGGCTGGGGAACTGAGAGACAACAGCAAGGACACTGACAGAGTGACAGTGGGAGCAGTCTGGGTGGATGGGTAACTGAGAAACAACAGCAAGGACACTGACAGAGTTACAGTGGGAACAGTCTGGGCCGGATGGGCAACTGAGAGACAACAGCAAGGACAATGACAGAGTGACAGTGAGAGCAGTCTGGGCCGGCTGGGTAACTGAGAGACAACAGCAAGGGCACTGACAGAGTGACAGTGGGAGCAGTCTGGGCCTGCTGGGTAACAGAGAGACAACAGCAAGGACATTGACTGAGTGACAGTGGGAGCAGTCTGGGCTGGCTGGGTAACTCAGAGAAATCCGCAAGGACACTGACAGAGTGACAGTGGGAGCAGTCTGGGCCGGCTGGGTAACTGAGAGACAACAGCAAGGACAGTGACAGAGTGACAGTGAGAGCAGTCTGGGCCGGCTGGGTAACTGAGAGACAACATGCAAGAAGACTGACAGAGTGACAGTGGGAGCAGTCTGGGCCGGCTGGGTAACTGAGAGACAACAGCAAGGACACTGACAGAGTGACAGTGGGAGCAGTCTGGACCGGCTGGGTAACTGAGAGACAACAGCAAGGACACTGACAGATTGACAGTGGGAGCAATCTGGGCCGGCTGGGTAACTGAGATACAACAGCAAGGACACTGACAGAGTGACAGTGGGAGCAGTCTGGACCGGCTGGGTAACAGAGAGACAACAGCAAGGACATTGACTGAGTGACAGTGGGAGCAGTCTGGGCTGGCTGGGTTACTCAGAGAAAACCGAAAGGACACTGACAGAGTGACAGTGGGAGCAGTCTGGGCCGGAAGGGTAACTGAGAGACAACAGCAAGGACAGTGACAGAGTGACAGTGAGAGCAGTCTGGGCCGGCTGGGTAACTGAGATACAACTTGCAAGAACACTGACAGAGTGACAGTGGGAGCAGTCTGGGCCGGCTGGGTAACTGAGAGACAACAGCAAGGACACTGACAGAGTGACAGTGGGAGCAGTCTGGACCGGCTGGGTAACTGAGAGACAACAGCAAGGACACTGACAGAGTGACAGTGGTGAGAGCAGTCTGGACCGGCTGGGTAACTGAGAAACAACAGCAAGGACACTGACAGATTGACAGTGGGAGCAGTAGGGGCCGGCTGGGTAACTGAGAGACAACAGCAAGGACACTGACAGAGTGACAGCGGGAGCAGTGAGGGCCGGCTGGGTAACTGAGAGACAACAGCAAGGACACTGACTGAGTGACAGTGGTGTGAGCAGTCTGGACCGGCTGGGTAACTGAGAAACAACAGCAAGGACACTGACAGATTGAAAGTGGGAGCAGTAGGGGCCGGCTGGTAACTGAGAGACAACAGCAAGGAGACTGACAGAGTGACAGCGGGAGCAGTGAGGGCCGGCTGGGTAACTGAGAGACTACAGCAAGGACACTGACAGAGTGACAGTGCGAGCAGTCTGGGTCGGCTGGGTAACTGAGAGACAACAGCAAGGACACTGACAGAGTGACAGTGGGAGCAGTCTGGGCCGGTTGGGTAACTGAGAGACAACAGTAAGGACACTGACAGAGTGACAGTGGGAGCAGTCTGGGCCTGCTGTGTAACTGAGAGACAACAGCAAGGACACTGACAGAGTGACAGTGGTGGGAGCAGTCTGGGCCGGCTGGGTAACTGAGAGACAACAGCAAGGACACTGACAGAGTGACAGTTGGAGCAGTCTGGGTCGGCAGGGGACTGATAGACAACAGCAAGGACACTGACAGAGTGACAGTGGGAGCAGTCTGGGCCGGCTGGGCAACTGAGAGACAACAGCAAGGACACTGACAGAGTGACAGTGGGAGCAGCATGGTCCGTCTGGATAACTGAGAGACAACAGCAAGGACACTGACAGAGTGACAGTGGGAGCAGTCTGGGGCTGCTGGGTAACTTTGAGACAACAGCAACGACACTGACGGAGTGACAGTGGTGTGAGCAGTCTGGACCGGCTGGGTAACTGAGAAACAACAGCAAGGACACTGACAGATTGACAGTGGGAGCAGTCTGGGCCGGCTGGGAACCTGAGAGACAACAGCAAGGACAGTGACAGAGTGACAGTGGGATCCGTCTGGGCCGTCTGGGTAAGACAGAGTGACAGTGGGAGCAGTGTGGGCCGGCTGGGTAACTGAGAGACAACAGCAAGGACACTGACAGAGTGACAGTCGGAGCAGTCTGGGTCGGCAGGGGACTGAGAGACAACAGCAAGGACACTGACAGAGTGACAGTGGGAGCAGTCTGGGCCGGCTGGGCAACTGAGAGACAACAGCAAGGACACTGACAGAGTGACAGTGGGACAAGTCTGGGCCGGCTGCGTAACTGAGAGACAACAGCAAGGACAGTGACAGAGTGACAGTGGGAGCAGTGTGGGCCGGCTGGGTAACTGAGAGACAACAGCAAGAACACTGACAGAGTGACAGTGGGAGCAGTCTGGGCCGGCTGGGTAACTGAGAGACAACAGCAAGGACACTGACAGAGTGACAGTGGGAGCAGCATGGTCCGTCTGGATAACTGAGAGACAACAGCAAGGACACTGACAGAGTGACAGTGGGAGCAGTCTGGGCCGGCTGGGTAACTTTGAGACAACAGCAAGGACACAGACAGAGTGATAGTGGGAGCAGTCTGGGACGGCTGGTTAACTGAGAGACAACAGCAAGGACGCTGACAGAGTGACAGTGGGAGCAGTCTGGTCCGGCTGGGTAACTGAGAGACAACAGCAAGGACAGTGACAGAGTGAAAGTGGGAGCAGTCTGGGCCGGCTGGGTAACTGAGAGACAACAGCAAGGACACTGAAAGAGTGACAGTGGGAGCAGTCTGGGTGGATGGGTAACTGAGAAACAACAGCAAGGACACTGACAGAGTGACAGTGGGAGCAGTCTGGGCCGAATGGGCAACTGAGAGACAACATCAAGGGCACTGACAGAGTGACAGTGGGAGCAGTCTGGACCGGCTGGGTAACAGAGAGACAACAGCAAGGACATTGACTGTGTGACAGTGGGAGCAGTCTGGGCTGGCTGGGTAACTCAGCGAAAACCGCAAGGACACTGACAGAGTGACAGTGAGAGCAGTCTGGGCCGGCTGGGTAAATGAGAGACTACAGCAAGGACACTGACAGAGTGACAGTGAGAGCAGTCTGGGCCGGCTGGGTAACTGAGAGACAACAGCAAGGACACTGACAGAGTGACACTGGGAGCAGTCTGGGACGGCTGGGCAACTGAGAGACAACAGCAAGGACACTGACAGAGTGACAGTGGGAGCAGCATGGTCCGTCTGGATAACTGAGAGACAACAGCAAGGACACTGACAGAGTGACAGTGGGAGCAGTCTGGGCCGGCTGGGCAACTGAGAGACAACAGCAAGGACACTGACAGAGTGACAGTGGGAGCAGTGTGGGCCGGCTGGGTAACTGAGAGACAACAGCAAGAACACTGACAGAGTGACAGTGGGAGCAGTCTGGGCCGGCTGGGTAACTGAGAGACAACTGCAAGGAGACTGACAGAGTGACAGTGGGAGCAGTCTGGGCCGGCTGGGTAACTTTGAGACAACAGCAAGGACGCAGACAGAGTGATAGTGGGAGCAGTCTGGGCCGGCTGGGTAACTGAGAGACAACAGCAAGGACACTGACAGAGTGACAGTGGGAGCAGTCTGGACCGGCTGGGTAACTGAGAAACAACAGCAAGGACACTGACAGATTGACAGTGGGAGCAGTCTGGGCCGGCTGGGAACCTGAGAGACAACAGCAAGGACACTGACAGAGTGGCAGTCGGAGCAGTCTGGGTCGGCAGGGGACTGAGAGACAACAGCACGGACACTGACAGAGTGACAGTGGGAGCAGTCTGGGCCGGCTGGGCAACTGAGAGACAACAGCAAGGACACTGACAGAGTGACAGTGGGAGCAATCTGGGCCGGCTGCGTAACTGAGAGACAACAGCAAGGACAGTGACAGAGTGACAGTGGGAGCAGTGTGGGCCGGCTGGGTAACTGAGAGACAACAGCAAGAACACTGACAGAGTGACAGTGGGAGCAGTCTGGGCCGGCTGGGTAACTGAGAGACAACAGCAAGGACACTGACAGAGTGACAGTGGGAGCAGCATGGTCCGGCTGGATAACTGAGAGACAACAGCAAGGACACTGACAGAGTGACAGTGGGAGCAGTCTGGGCCGGCTGGGTAACTTTGAGACAACAGCAAGGACACAGACAGAGTGATAGTGGGAGCAGTCTGGGACGGCTGGTTAACTGAGAGACAACATCAAGGACGCTGACAGAGTGACAGTGGGAGCAGTCTGGTCCGGCTGGGTAACTGAGAGACAACAGCAAGGACAGTGACAGAGTGAAAGTGGGAGCAGTCTGGGCCGGCTGGGTAACTGAGAGACAACAGCAAGGACACTGACAGAGTGACAGTGGGAGCAGTCTGGGTGGATGGGTAACTGAGAAACAACAGCAAGGACACTGACAGAGTGACAGTGGGAGCAGTCTGGGCCGAATGGGCAACTGAGAGACAACAGCAAGGACATTGACTGAGTGACAGTGGGAGCAGTCTGGGCTGGCTGGGTAACTCAGCGAAAACCGCAAGGACACTGACAGAGTGACAGTGAGAGCAGTCTGGGCCGGCTGGGTAAATGAGAGACTACAGCAAGGACACTGACAGAGTGACAGTGAGAGCAGTCTGGGCCGGCTGGGTAACTGAGAGACAACAGCAAGGACACTGACAGAGTGACACTGGGAGCAGTCTGGGACGGCTGGGCAACTGAGAGACAACAGCAAGGACACTGACAGAGTGACAGTGGGAGCAGCATGGTCCGTCTGGATAACTGAGAGACAACAGCAAGGACACTGACAGAGTGACAGTGGGAGCAGTCTGGGCCGGCTGGGCAACTGAGAGACAACAGCAAGGACACTGACAGAGTGACAGTGGGAGCAGTGTGGGCCGGCTGGGTAACTTTGAGACAACAGCAAGGACGCAGACAGAGTGATAGTGGGAGCAGTCTGGGCCGGCTGGGTAACTGAGAGACAACAGCAAGGACACTGACAGAGTGACAGTGGGAGCAGTCTGGACATGCTGGGTAACTGAGAAACAACAGCAAGGACACTGACAGATTGACAGTGGGAGCAGTCTGGGCCGGCTGGGAACCTGAGAGACAACAGCAAGGACACTGACAGAGTGGCAGTCGGAGCAGTCTGGGTCGGCAGGGGACTGAGAGACAACAGCACGGACACTGACAGAGTGACAGTGGGAGCAGTGTGGGCCGGCTGGGTAACTGAGAGACAACAGCAAGAACACTGACAGAGTGACAGTGGGAGCAGTCTGGGCCGGCTGGGTAACTGAGAGACAACAGCAAGGACACTGACAGAGTGACAGTGGGAGCAGCATGGTCCGGCTGGATAACTGAGAGACAACAGCAAGGACACTGACAGAGTGACAGTGGGAGCAGTCTGGGCCGGCTGGGTAACTTTGAGACAACAGCAAGGACACAGACAGAGTGATAGTGGGAGCAGTCTGGGACGGCTGGTTAACTGAGAGACAACATCAAGGACGCTGACAGAGTGACAGTGGGAGCAGTCTGGTCCGGCTGGGTAACTGAGAGACAACAGCAAGGACAGTGACAGAGTGAAAGTGGGAGCAGTCTGGGCCGGCTGGGTAACTGAGAGACAACAGCAAGGACACTGACAGAGTGACAGTGGGAGCAGTCTGGGTGGATGGGTAACTGAGAAACAACAGCAAGGACACTGACAGAGTGACAGTGGGAGCAGTCTGGGCCGAATGGGCAACTGAGAGACAACAGCAAGGACACTGACAGAGTGACAGTGAGAGCAGTCTGGGCCGGCTGGGTAACTGAGAGACAACAGCAAGGGCACTGACAGAGTGACAGTGGGAGCAGTCTGGACCGGCTGGGTAACAGAGAGACAACAGCAAGGACATTGACTGAGTGACAGTGGGAGCAGTCTGGGCTGGCTGGGTAACTCAGCGAAAACCGCAAGGACACTGACAGAGTGACAGTGGGAGCAATCTGGGCCGGCTGGGTAACTGAGAGACAACAGCAAGGACAGTGACAGAGTGACAGTGAGAGCAGTCTGGGCCGGCTGGGTAACTGAGAGATAACATGCAAGAACACTGACAGAGTGACAGTGGGAGCAGTCTGGGCCGGCTGGGTAACTGAGAGACAACAGCAAGGACAGTGACAGAGTGACAGTGGGAGCAGTCTGGGCCGGCTGGGTAACTGAGAGACAACATGCAAGAACACTGACAGAGTGACAGTGGGAGCAGTCTGGGCCGGCTGGGTAATTGAGAGACAACAGCAAGGACACTGACAGACTGACAGTGGGAGCAGTCTCAGCCGGATGGGTAACTGAGAGACAACAGCAAGGACAGTGACAGAGTGACAGTGGGAGCAGTCTGGACCGGCTGGGTAACTGAGAGACAACAGCAAGGACACTGACAGAGTGACAGTGGGAGCAGTCTGGGGCGGCTGGGTAACTGAGAGACAACAGCAAGGACACTGACAGAGTGACAATGGTGGGAGCAGTCTGGGCCGGCTGGGGAAATGAGAGACAACAGCAAGGACACTGACAGAGTGACAGTGGGAGAAGTCTGTGCCGGCTGGGTAACTGAGAGACAACAGCAAGGACACTGACAGAGTGACAGTGGGAGCAGTCTGGGCCGGCTGGGCAACTGAGAGACAACAGCAACGACACTGATAGAGTGACAGTGAGAGCAGTCTGGGCCGGCTGGGTAACTGAGAGACAACAGCAAGGACACTGACAGAGTGACAGTGGGAGCAGTCTGGGACGGCTGGGTAACAGAGAGACAGCAGCAAAGACACTGACAGAGTGACAGTGGGAGCAGTCTGGGCCGGCTGGGTAACTGAGAGACTACAGAAAGGACAGTGACAGAGTGACAGAGGGAGCAGTCTGGGCCGGCTGGGTAACTGAGAGACAACAGCAAGGACACTGACAGAGTGACAGTGGGAGCAGTCTGGGTGGATGGGTAACTGAGAAACAACAGCAAGGACACTGACAGAGTGACAGTGGGAGCAGTCTGGGCCGGCTGGATAACTGAGAGACAACAGCAAGGACACTGACAGAGTGACAGTGGGAGCAGTCTGGGCCGGCTGGGTAACAGAGAGACAGCAGCAAAGACACTGACAGAGTGACAGTGGGAGCAGTCTGGGCGGGCTGGCTAACTGAGAGACAACAGCAAGGACAGTGACAGAGTGACAGTGGGAGCAGTCTGGGCCGGCTGGGTAACTGAGGGACAACAGCAAGGTCACTGACAGAGTGAAAGTGGGAGCAGTCTGGGCCGGCTGGGTAACTGAGAGACTACAGCAAGGACAGTGACAGAGTGACAGTGGGAGCAGTCTGGTCCGGCTGGGTAACTGAGAGACAACAGCAAGGACAGTGACAGAGTGACAGTGGGAGCAGTCTGGGCCGGCTGGGGAACTGAGAGACAATAGCAAGGACACTGACAGAGTGACAGTGGGAGCAGTCTGGGTGGATGGGTAACTGAGAAACAACAGCAAGGACACTGACAGAGTGACAGTGGGAACAGTCTGGGCCGGATGGGCAACTGAGAGACAACAGCAAGGACACTGACAGAGTGACAGTGAGAGCAGTCTGGGCCGGCTGGGTAACTGAGAGACAACAGCAAGGGCACTGACAGAGTGACAGTGGGAGCAGTCTGGACCGGCTGGGTAACAGAGAGACAACAGCAAGTACATTGACTGAGTGACAGTGGGAGCAGTCTTGGCTGGCTGGGTAACTCAGAGAAAACCGCAAGGACACTGACCGAGTGACAGTGGGAGCAGTCTGGGCCGGCTGGGTAACTGAGAGACAACAGCAAGGACAGTGACAGAGTGACAGTGAGAGCAGTCTGGGCCGGCTGGGTAACTGAGAGACAACAGCAAGGACACTGACAGAGTGACAGTGGGAGCAGTCTGGACCGGCTGGGTAACTGAGAGACAACAGCAAAGACACTGACAGATTGACAGTGGGAGCAATCTGGGCCGGCTGGGTAACTGAGAGACAACAGCAAGGACACTGACAGAGTGACAGTGGGAGCAGTCTGGACCGGCTGGGTAACTGAGAGACAACAGCAAGGACACTGACAGAGTGACAGTGAGAGCAGTCTGGACCGGCTGGATAACTGAGAGACAACAGCAAGGACACTGACAGAGTGACAGTGGGAGCAGTCTGGGCCGGCTGGGTAACAGAGAGACAGCAGCAAAGACACTGACAGAGTGACAGTGGGAGCAGTCTGGGCGGGCTGGCTAACTGAGAGAAAACAGCAAGGACAGTGACAGAGTGACAGTGGGAGCAGTCTGGGCCGGCTGGGTAACTGAGGGACAACAGCAAGGTCACTGACAGAGTGAAAGTGGGAGCAGTCTGGGCCGGCTGGGTAACTGAGAGACTACAGCAAGGACAGTGACAGAGTGACAGTGGGAGCAGTCTGGTCCGGCTGGGTAACTGAGAGACAACAGCAAGGACAGTGACAGAGTGACAGTGGGAGCAGTCTGGGCCGGCTGGGGAACTGAGAGACAATAGCAAGGACACTGACAGAGTGACAGTGGGAGCAGTCTGGGTGGATGGGTAACTGAGAAACAACAGCAAGGACACTGACAGAGTGACAGTGGGAACAGTCTGGGCCGGATGGGCAACTGAGAGATAACAGCAAGGACACTGACAGAGTGACAGTGAGAGCAGTCTGGGCCGGCTGGGTAACTGAGAGACAACAGCAAGGGCACTGACAGAGTGACAGTGGGAGCAGTCTGGACCGGCTGGGTAACAGAGAGACAACAGCAAGGACATTGACTGAGTGACAGTGGGAGCAGTCTTGGCTGGCTGGGTAACTCAGAGAAAACCGCAAGGACACTGACAGAGTGACAGTGGGAGCAGTCTGGGCCGGCTGGGTAACTGAGAGACAACAGCAAGGACAGTAACAGAGTGACAGTGAGAGCAGTCTGGGCCGGCTGGTAACTGAGAGACAACATGCAAGAACAATGACAGAGTGACAGTGGGAGCAGTCTGGGCCGGCTGGGTAACTGAGAGACAACAGCAAGGACACTGACAGAGTGACAGTGGGAGCAGTCTGGACCGGCTGGGTAACTGAGAGACAACAGCAAAGACACTGACAGATTGACAGTGGGAGCAATCTGGGCCGGCTGGGTAACTGAGAGACAACAGCAAGGACACTGACAGAGTGACAGTGGGAGCAGTCTGGACCGGCTGGGTAACTGAGAGACAACAGCAAGGACACTGACAGAGTGACAGTGAGAGCAGTCTGGACCGGCTGGGTAACTGAGAGACAACAGCAAGGACACTGACAGAGTGATAGTGGTGTGAGCAGTCTGGACCGGCTGGGTAACTGAGAAACAACAGCAAGGACACTGACAGATTGACAGTGGGAGCAGTAGGGGCCGTCTGGGTAACTGAGAGACAACAGCAAGGACACTGACAGAGTGACAGTGGGAGCAGTCTGGGCCACCTGGGTAACTGAGAGACAACAGCAAGGACACTGACAGAGTGACAGTGGGAGCAGTCTGGGTGGATGGGTAACTGAGAAACAACAGCAAGGACACTGACAGAGTGACAGTGGGAGCAGTCTGGGCCGGATGGGCAACTGAGAGACAACAGCAAGGACACTGACAGAGTGACAGTGAGAGCAGTCTGGGCCGGCTGGGTAACTGAGAGACAACAGCAAGGGCACTGACAGAGTGACACTGGGAGCAGTCTGGACCGGCTGGGTAACAGAGAGACAACAGCAAGGATATTGACTGAGTGACAGTGGGAGCAGTCTGGGCCGGCTGGGTAACTGAGAGACAACAGCAAGGACAGTTACAGAGTGACAGTGAGAGCAGTCTGGGCCGGCTGGGTAACTGAGAGACAACATGCAAGAACACTGACAGAGTGACAGTGGGAGCAGTCTGGGCCGGCTGGGTAACTGAGAGACAACAGCAAGGACACTGACAGACTGACAGTGGGAGCAGTCTGAGCCGGATGGGTAACTGAGAGACAACAGCAAGGACACTGACAGAGTGACAGTGGGAGCAGTCTGGACCGGCTGGGTAACTGAGAGACAACAGCAAGGACACTGAAAGAGTGACAGTGGGAGTAGTCTGGGGCGGCTGGGTAACTGTGAGACAACAGCAAGGGCACTGACAGAGTGACAGTGGGAGCAGTCTGGGCCGTCTGGGTAACTGAGAGACAACAGCAAGGACACTGACAGAGTGACAGTGAGAGCAGTCTGGGCCGGCTGGGTAACTGAGAGACAACAGCAAGGACACTGACAGAGTGACAGTGGGAGCAGTGTGGGCCGGCTGGGTAACTGAGAGACAACAGCAAGGGCACTGACAGAGTGATAGTGGGAGCAGTCTGGGACGGCTGGTTAACTGAGAGACAACAGCAAGGACGCTGACAGAGTGACAGTGGGAGCAGTCTAGGGCTGCTGGGTAACTTTGAGTCAACAGCAACGACACTGACAGAGTGACAGTGGGAGCAGTCTGGGCCGGCTGAGTAACTGAGAGACAACAGCAAGGACAGTGACAGAGTGACAGTGGGAGCAGTCTGGGCCGGCTGGGTAACTTTGAGACAACAGCAAGGACACAGACAGAGTGACAGTGGGAGCAGTCTGGGACGGCTGGTTAACTGAGAGACAACAGCAAGGACGCTGACAGAGTGACAGTGTGAGCAGTCTGGACCGGCTGGGTAACTGAGAAACAACAGCAAGGACAGTGACAGAGTGACAGTGGGAGCAGTCTGGGCCGGCTGGGTAACTTTGAGACAACAGCAAGGACACAGACAGAGTGACAGTGGGAGCAGTCTGGGACGGCTGGTTAACTGAGAGACAACAGCAAGGACGCTGACAGAGTGACAGTGGGAGCAGTCTGGGCCGGCTGGGTAACTGAGAGACAACAGCAAGGACATTGACAGAGTGACAGTGGGAGCAGTCTGGGCCGGCTGGGTAACTTTGAGACAACAGCAACGACACTGACAGAGTGACAGTGGTGTGAGCAGTCTGGACCGGCTGGGTAACTGAGAACCAACAGCAAGGACAGTGACAGAGTGACAGTGGGAGCAGTCTGGGCCGGCTGGGTAACTGAGAGACAACAGCAAGGACACTGAGAGAGTGACAGTGGGAGCAGTGTGGGCCGGCTAGGTAATTGAGAGACAACAGCAAAGACAGTGACAGAGTGACAGTGGGAGCAGTCTGGGCCGGCTGGGTAACTGAGGGACAACAGCAAGGACTCTGACAGAGTGACAGTGAGAGCAGTCTGGGCCGGCCGGGTAACTGAGAGACAACAGCAAGGACACTGACAGAGTGACAGTGGGAGCAGTCTGGGCCGGCTGGGTAACTGAGAGACAACAGCATGGACAGTGACAGAGTGACAGTGGGAGCTGTCTGGGCCGGCTGGGTAACTGAGAGACAACAGCAAGGACAGTGACAGAGTGACAGTGGGAGCAGTCTGGGCCGGCTGATTAACTGAGAGACAACAGCAAGGACACTGACAGAGTGACAGTTGGAGCAGTCAGGGCCGGCTGGGTAACTGAGAGACAACAGCAAGGACACTGACAGAGTGACAGTGGGAGCAGTCTGGGCCGGCTGGGTAACTGAGAGACAACAGCAAGGACACTGACAGAGTGACAGTGGGAGCAGTCTGGGCCGGCTGGATAACTGAGAGACAACAGCAAGGACACTGACAGAGTGACAGTGGGAGCAGTCTGGGCCGGGTGGGTAACAGAGAGACAGCAGCAAAGACACTGACAGAGTGACAGTGGGAGCAGCCTGGGCCGGCTGGGTAACTGAGAGACTACAGCAAGGACAGTGACAGAGTGACAGTGGGAACAGTCTGGGCCGTCTGGGCAACTGAGAGAGAACAGCAAGGACAGTGACAGAGTGACAGTGGGAGCAGTCTGGGCCGGCTGGGTAACTGAGAGACAACAGCAAGGACACTGACAGAGTGACAGTGGGAGCAGTCTGGGTGGATGGGTAACTGAGAAACAACAGCAAGGACACTGACAGAGTGACAGTGGGAGCAGTCTGGGCCGGCTGGATAACTGAGAGACAACAGCAAGGACACTGACAGAGTGACAGTGGGAGCAGTCTGGGCCGGCTGGGTAACAGAAAGACAGCAGCAAAGACACTGACAGAGTGACAGTGGGAGCAGTCTGGGCCGGCTGGGTAACTGAGAGACTACAGCAAGGACAGTGACAGAGTGACAGTGGGAGCAGTCTGTGCCGGCTGGGTAACTGAGGGACAACAGCAAGGTCACTGACAGAGTGAAAGTGGGAGCAGTCTGGGCCGGCTGGGTAACTGAGAGACTACAGCAAGGACAGTGACAGAGTGACAGTGGGAGCAGTCTGGTCCGGCTGGGTAACTGAGAGACAACAGCAAGGACTGTGACAGAGTGACAGTGGGAGCAGTCTGGGACGGCTGGGTAACTGAGAGACAACAGCAAGGACACTGACAGAGTGACAGTGGGAGCAGTCTGGGTGGATGGGTAACTGAGAGACAACAGCAAGGACACAGACAGAGTGACAGTGAGAGCAGTCTGGGCCGGCTGGGTAACTGAGAGACAACAGCAAGGGCACTGACAGAGTGACAGTGGGAGCAGTCTGGACCGGCTGGGTAACAGAGAGACAACAGCAAGGACATTGACTGAGTGACAGTGGGAGCAGTCTGGGCTGGCTGGGTAACTCAGAGAAAACCGCAAGGACAATGACAGAGTGACAGTGGGAGCAGTCTGGGCCGGCTGGGTAACTGAGAGAAAACAGCAAGGACAGTGACAGAGTGACAGTGAGAGCAGTCTGGGCCGGCTGGGTAACTGAGAGACAACATGCAAGAACACTGACAGAGTGACAGTGGGAGCAGTCTGGGCCGGCTGGGTAACTGAGAGACAACAGCAAGGACACTGACAGACTGACAGTGGGAGCAGTCTGAGCCGGATGGGTAACTGAGAGACAACAGCAAGGACACTGACAGAGTGACAGTGGGAGCAGTCTGGACCGGCTGGGTAACTGAGAGACAACAGCAAGGACACTGAAAGAGTGACAGTGGGAGTAGTCTGGGGCGGCTGGGTAACTGAGAGACAACAGCAAGGGCACTGACAGAGTGACAGTGGGAGCAGTCTGGACCGGCAGGTTAACTGAGAGACAACAGCAAGGACACTGACAGAGTGACAGTGAGAGCAGTCTGGGCCGGCTGGGTAACTGAGAGACAACAGCAAGGACAGTGACAGAGTGACTGTGGGAGCAGCATGGTCCGTCTGGATAACTGAGAGACAACAGCAAGGACACTGACAGAGTGACAGTGGGAGCAGTCTGGGCCGGCTGGGTAACTTTGTGACAACAGCAAGGACACAGACAGAGTGATAGTGGGAGCAGTCTGGGACGGCTGGTTAACTGAGAGACAACAGCAAGGACGCTGACAGAGTGACAGTGGGAGCAGTCTGGGGCTGCTGGGTAACTTTGAGACAACAGCAACGACACTGACAGAGTGACAGTGTTGTGAGCAGTCTGGACCGGCTGGGTAACTGAGAAACAACAGCAAGGACACTGACAGATTGACAGTTGGAGCAGTCTGGGCCGGCTGGGAAACTGAGAGACAACAGCAAGGACAGTGACAGAGTGACAGTGGGATCCGTCTGGCCCGGCTGGGTAACTGAGAGACAACAGCAAGGACACTGACAGAGTGACAGTGGGAGCAGTCTGGGCCGGCTGGGTAACTGAGAGACAACAGCAAGAACACTGACAGAGTGACAGTGGGAGCAGTGTGGGCCGGCTGGGTAACTGAGAGACAACAGCAAGGACACTGACAGAGTGACAGTGGGAGCAGTAGGGGCCGGCTGGGTAACTGAGAGACAACAGCAAGGATAGTGACAGAGTGGCAGCGGGAGCAGTAGGGGCCGGCTGGGTAACTGAGGGACAACAGCAAGGACACTGACAGCGTGACAGTGGGAGAAGTCAGTGCCGGCTGGGTTATTGAGAGACAACAGCAAGGACTCTGACAGAGTGACAGTGAGAGCAGTCTGGGCCGGCCGGGTAACTGAGAGACAACAGCAAGGGCAGTGACAGAGTGACAGTTGGAGCAGTCTGGTCCAGCTGGTTAACTGAGAGACAACAGCAAGGACACTGACAGAGTGACAGTGGGAGCAGTCAGGGCCGGCTGGGTAACTGAGAGACAACAGCAAGAACACTGACAGAGTGACAGTGGGAGCAGTCTGGGCCGGCTGGGTAACTGAGAGACAACAGCAATGACACTGACAGAGTGACAGTGGGAGCAGTCTGGGCCGGCTGGGTAACAGAGAGACAGCAGCAAAGACACTGACAGAGTGACAGTGGGAGCAGTCTGGGCCGGCTGGGTAACTGAGAGACTACAGCAAGGACAGTGACAGAGTGACAGTGGGAGCAGTCTGGGCCGGCTGGGTAACTGAGGGACAACAGCAAGGTCACTGACAGAGTGAAAGTGGGAGCAGTCTGGGCCGGCTGGGTAACTGAGAGACAACAGCAAGGACACTGACAGAGTGACAGTGGGAGCAGTCTGGGTGGATGGGTAACTGAGAAACAACAGCAAGGACACTGACAGAGTGACAGTGGGAGCAGTCTGGGCCGGCTGGATAACTGAGAGACAACAGCAAGGACACTGACAGAGTGACAGTGGGAGCAGTCTGGGCCGGCTGGGTAACAGAAAGACAGCAGCAAAGACACTGACAGAGTGACAGTGGGAGCAGTCTGGGCCGGCTGGGTAACTGAGAGACTACAGCAAGGACAGTGACAGAGTGACAGTGGGAGCAATCTGTGCCGGCTGGGTAACTGAGGGACAACAGCAAGGTCACTGACAGAGTGAAAGTGGGAGCAGTCTGGGTCGGCTGGGTAACTGAGAGACTACAGCAAGGACAGTGACAGAGTGACAGTGGGAGCAGTCTGGTCCGGCTGGGTAACTGAGAGACAACAGCAAGGACTGTGACAGAGTGACAGTGGGAGCAGTCTGGGACGGCTGGGTAACTGAGAGACAACAGCAAGGACACTGATAGAGTGACAGTGAGAGCAGTCTGTGCCGGCTGGGTAACTGAGAGACAACAGCAAGGGCACTGACAGAGTGACAGTGGGAGCAGTCTGGACCGGCTGGGTAACAGAGAGACAACAGCAAGGACATTGACTGAGTGACAGTGGGAGCAGTCTGGGCTGGCTGGGTAACTCAGAGAAAACCGCAAGGACACTGACAGAGTGACAGTGGGAGCAGTCTGGGCCGGCTGGGTAACTGAGAGACAACAGCAAGGACAGTGACAGAGTGACAGTGAGAGCAGTCTGGGCCGGCTGGGTAACTGAGAGACAACATGCAAGAACACTGACAGAGTGACAGTGGGAGCAGTCTGGGCCGGCTGGGTAACTGAGAGACAACAGCAAGGACACTGACAGACTGACAGTGGAAGCAGTCTGAGCCGGATGGGTAACTGAGAGACAACAGCAAGGACACTGACAGAGTGACAGTGGGAGCAGTCTGGACCGGCTGGGTAACTGAGAGACAACAGCAAGGACACTGAAAGAGTGACAGTGGGAGTAGTCTGGGGCGGCTGGGTAACTGAGAGACAACAGCAAGGGCACTGACAGAGTGACAGTGGGAGCAGTCTGGACCGGCAGGTTAACTGAGAGACAACAGCAAGGACACTGACAGAGTGACAGTGAGAGCAGTCTGGGCCGGCTGGGTAACTGAGAGACAACAGCAAGGACACTGACAGAGTGACAGTGGGAGCAGTCTGGGCCGGCTGGGTAACTGAGAGACAACAGCAAGGACAGTGACAGAGTGACAGTGGGAGCAGCATGGTCCGTCTGGATAACTGAGAGACAACAGCAAGGACACTGACAGAGTGACAGTGGGAGCAGTCTGGGCCGGCTGGGTAACTTTGTGACAACAGCAAGGACACAGACAGAGTGATAGTGGGAGCAGTCTGGGACGGCTGGTTAACTGAGAGACAACAGCAAGGACGCTGACAGAGTGACAGTGGGAGCAGTCTGGGGCTGCAGGGTAACTTTGAGACAACAGCAACGACACTGACAGAGTGACAGTGGTGTGAGCAGTCTGGACCGGCTGGGTAACTGAGAAACAACAGCAAGGACACTGACAGATTGACAGTGGGAGCAGTCTGGGCCGGCTGGGAAACTGAGAGACAACAGCAAGGACAGTGACAGAGTGACAGTGGGATCCGTCTGGCCCGGCTGGGTAACTGAGAGACAACAGCAAGGACACTGACAGAGTGACAGTGGGAGCAGTCTGGGCCGGCTGGGTAACTGAGAGACAACAGCAAGAACACTGACAGAGTGACAGTGGGAGCAGTGTGGGCCGGCTGGGTAACTGAGAGACAACAGCAAGGACACTGACAGAGTGACAGTGGGAGCAGTAGGGGCCGGCTGGGTAACTGAGAGACAACAGCAAGGACAGTGACAGAGTGGCAGCGGGAGCAGTAGGGGCCGGCTGGGTAACTGAGGGACAACAGCAAGGACACTGACAGCGTGACAGTGGGAGAAGTCAGGGCCGGCTGGGTTACTGAGAGACAACAGCAAGGATTCTGACAGAGTGACAGTGAGAGCAGTCTGGGCCGGCCGGGTAACTGAGAGACAACAGCAAGGGCAGTGACAGAGTGACAGTTGGAGCAGTCTGGTCCAGCTGGTTAACTGAGAGACAACAGCAAGGACACTGACAGAGTGACAGTGGGAGCAGTCAGGGCCGGCTGGGTAACTGAGAGACAACAGCAAGAACACTGACAGAGTGACAGTGGGAGCAGTCTGGGCCGGCTGGGTAACTGAGAGACAACAGCAAGGACACTGACAGAGTGACAGTGGGAGCAGTCTGGGCCGGCTGGGTAACTGAAAGACAACAGCAAGGGCACTGACAGAGTGACACTGGGAGCAGTCTGGACCGGCTGGGTAACAGAGAGACAACAGCAAGGATATTGACTGAGTGACAGTGGGAGCAGTCTGGGCCGGCTGGGTAACTGAGAGACAACAGCAAGGACAGTGACAGAGTGACAGTGAGAGCAGTCTGGGCCGGCTGGGTAACTGAGAGACAACATGCAAGAACACTGACAGAGTGACAGTGGGAGCAGTCTGGGCCGGCTGGGTAACTGAGAGACAACAGCAAGGACACTGACAGACTGACAGTGGGAGCAGTCTGGGCCGGCTGGATAACTGAGAGACAACAGCAAGGACACTGACAGAGTGACAGTGGGAGCAGTCTGGGCCGGCTGGGTAACAGAAAGACAGCAGCAAAGACACTGACAGAGTGACAGTGGGAGCAGTCTGGGCCGGCTAGGTAACTGAGAGACTACAGCAAGGACAGTGACAGAGTGACAGTGGGAGCAGTCTGTGCCGGCTGGGTAACTGAGAGACAACAGCAAGGACTGTGACAGAGTGACAGTGGGAGCAGTCTGGGACGGCTGGGTAACTGAGAGACAACAGCAAGGACACTGACAGAGTGACAGTGAGAGCAGTCTGTGCCGGCTGGGTAACTGAGAGACAACAGCAAGGGCACTGACAGAGTGACAGTGGGAGCAGTCTGGACCGGCTGGGTAACAGAGAGACAACAGCAAGGACATTGACTGAGTGACAGTGGGAGCAGTCTGGGCTGGCTGGGTAACTCAGAGAAAACCGCAAGGACACTGACAGAGTGACAGTGGGAGCAGTCTGGGCCGGCTGGGTAACTGAGAGACAACAGCAAGGACAGTGACAGAGTGACAGTGAGAGCAGTCTGGGCCGGCTGGGTAACTGAGAGACAACATGCAAGAACACTGACAGAGTGACAGTGGGAGCAGTCTGGGCCGGCTGGGTAACTGAGAGACAACAGCAAGGACACTGACAGACTGACAGTGGGAGCAGTCTGAGCCGGATGGGTAACTGAGAGACAACAGCAAGGACACTGACAGAGTGACAGTGGGAGCAGTCTGGACCGGCTGGGTAACTGAGAGACAACAGCAAGGACACTGAAAGAGTGACAGTGGGAGTAGTCTGGGGCGGCTGGGTAACTGAGAGACAACAGCAAGGGCAGTGACAGAGTGACAGTGGGAGCAGTCTGGACCGGCAGGTTAACTGAGAGACAACAGCAAGGACACTGACAGAGTGACAGTGAGAGCAGTCTGGGCCGGCTGGGTAACTGAGAGACAACAGCAAGGACACTGACAGAGTGACAGTGGGAGCAGTCTGGGCCGGCTGGGTAACTGAGAGACAACAGCAAGGACAGTGACAGAGTGACAGTGGGAGCAGCATGGTCCGTCTGGATAACTGAGAGACAACAGCAAGGACACTGACAGAGTGACAGTGGGAGCAGTCTGGGCCGGCTGGGTAACTTTGTGACAACAGCAAGGACACAGACAGAGTGATAGTGGGAGCAGTCTGGGACGGCTGGTTAACTGAGAGACAACAGCAAGGACGCTGACAGAGTGACAGTGGGAGCAGTCTGGGGCTGCAGGGTAACTTTGAGACAACAGCAACGACACTGACAGAGTGACAGTGGTGTGAGCAGTCTGGACCGGCTGGGTAACTGAGAAACAACAGCAAGGACACTGACAGATTGACAGTGGGAGCAGTCTGGGCCGGCTGGGAAACTGAGAGACAACAGCAAGGACAGTGACAGAGTGACAGTGGGATCCGTCTGGCCCGGCTGGGTAACTGAGAGACAACAGCAAGGACACTGACAGAGTGACAGTGGGAGCAGTCTGGGCCGGCTGGGTAACTGAGAGACAACAGCAAGAACACTGACAGAGTGACAGTGGGAGCAGTGTGGGCCGGCTGGGTAACTGAGAGACAACAGCAAGGACACTGACAGAGTGACAGTGGGAGCAGTAGGGGCCGGCTGGGTAACTGAGAGACAACAGCAAGGACAGTGACAGAGTGGCAGCGGGAGCAGTAGGGGCCGGCTGGGTAACTGAGGGACAACAGCAAGGACACTGACAGCGTGACAGTGGGAGAAGTCAGGGCCGGCTGGGTTACTGAGAGACAACAGCAAGGATTCTGACAGAGTGACAGTGAGAGCAGTCTGGGCCGGCCGGGTAACTGAGAGACAACAGCAAGGGCAGTGACAGAGTGACAGTTGGAGCAGTCTGGTCCAGCTGGTTAACTGAGAGTCAACAGCAAGGACACTGACAGAGTGACAGTGGGAGCAGTCAGGGCCGGCTGGGTAACTGAGAGACAACAGCAAGAACACTGACAGAGTGACAGTGGGAGCAGTCTGGGCCGGCTGGGTAACTGAGAGACAACAGCAAGGACACTGACAGAGTGACAGTGGGAGCAGTCTGGGCCGGCTGGGTAACTGAAAGACAACAGCAAGGGCACTGACAGAGTGACACTGGGAGCAGTCTGGACCGGCTGGGTAACAGAGAGACAACAGCAAGGATATTGACTGAGTGACAGTGGGAGCAGTCTGGGCCGGCTGGGTAACTGAGAGACAACAGCAAGGACAGTGACAGAGTGACAGTGAGAGCAGTCTGGGCCGGCTGGGTAACTGAGAGACAACATGCAAGAACACTGACAGAGTGACAGTGGGAGCAGTCTGGGCCGGCTGGGTAACTGAGAGACAACAGCAAGGACACTGACAGACTGACAGTGGGAGCAGTCTGAGCCGGATGGGTAACTGAGAGACAACAGCAAGGACACTGACAGAGTGACAGTGGGAGCAGTCTGGACCGGCTGGGTAACTGAGAGACAACAGCAAGGACACTGAAAGAGTGACAGTGGGAGTAGTCTGGGGCGGCTGGGTGACTGACAGACAACAGCAAGGGCACTGACAGAGTGACAGTGGGAGCAGTCTGGGCCGTCTGGGTAACTGAGAGACAACAGCAAGGACACTGACAGAGTGACAGTGAGAGCAGTCTGGGCCGGCTGGGTAACTGAGAGACAACAGCAAGAACACTGACAGAGTGAAAGTGGGAGCAGTGTGGGCCGGCTGGGTAACTGAGAGACAACAGCAAGGGCACTGACAGAGTGATAGTGGGAGCAGTCTGGGACGGCTGGTTAACTGAGAGACAACAGCAAGGACGCTGACAGAGTGACAGTGGGAGCAGTCTGGGCCGTCTGGGTAACTGAGAGACAACAGCAAGGACACTGACAGAGTGACAGTGGGAGCAGTCTGGGCCGGCTGGGTAACTTTGGGACAACAGCAACGACACTGACAGAGTGAGTGGTGTGAGCAGTCTGGACCGGCTGGGTAACTGAGAAACAACAGCAAGGACAGTGACAGTGACAGTGGGATCCGTCTGGCCCGGCTGGGTAACTGAGAGACAACAGCAAGGACACTGACAGAGTGACAGTGGGAGCAGTCTGGGCCGGCTGGGTAACTGAGAGACAACAGCAAGGACACTGACAGAGTGACAGTGGGAGCAGTGTGGCCCGGCTGGGTAACTGAGAGACAACAGCAAAGACAGTGACAGAGTGACAGTGGGAGCAGTCTGGGCCGGCTGGGTAACTGAGGGACAACAGCAAGGACTCTGACAGAGTGACAGTGAGAGCAGTCTGGGCCGGCCGGGTAACTGAGAGACAACAGCAAGGACACTGACAGAGTGACAGTGGGAGCAGTCTGGGCCGGCTGGGTAACTGAGAGACAACAGCATGGACAGTGACAGAGTGACAGTGGGAGCAGTCTAGCCCGGCTGGGTAACTGAGAGACAACAGCAAGGATAGTGACAGAGTGACAGTGGGAGCAGTCTGGGCCGGCTGGGTAACTGAGAGACAACAGCAAGGACACTGACAGAGTGACAGTGGGAGCTGTCTGGGCCGGCTGGGTAACTGAGAGACAACAGCAAGGACAGTGACAGAGTGACAGTGGGAGCAGTCTGGGCCGGCTGGGTAACTGAGAGACAACAGCAAGGACACTGACAGAGTGACAGTTGGAGCAGTCAGGGCCGGCTGGGTAACTGAGAGACAACAGCAAGGACACTGACAGAGTGACAGTGGGAGCAGTCTGGGCCGGCTGGGTAACTGAGAGACAACAGCAAGGACACTGACAGAGTGACAGTGGGAGCAGTCTGGGCCGGCTGGGTAACTGAGAGACTACAGCAAGGACACTGACAGAGTGACAGTGGGAGCAGTCTGGGCCGGCTGGGTAACAGAGAGACAGCAGCAAAGACACTGACAGAGTGACAGTGGGAGCAGTCTGGGCCGGCTGGGTAACTGAGAGACTACAGCAAGGACAGTGACAGAGTGACAGTGGGAACAGTCTGGGCCGTCTGGGCAACTGAGAGACAACAGCAAGGACAGTGACAGAGTGACAGTGGGAGCAGTCTGGGCCGGCTGGGTAACTGAGAGACAACAGCAAGGACACTGACAGAGTGACAGTGGGAGCAGTCTGGGTGGATGGGTAACTGAGAAACAACAGCAAGGACACTGACAGAGTGACAGTGGTAGCAGTCTGGGCCGGCTGGATAACTGAGAGACAACAGCAAGGACACTGACAGAGTGACAGTGGGAGCAGTCTTGGCCGGCTGGGTAAACAGAAAGACAGCAGCAAAGACACTGACAGAGTGACAGTGGGAGCAGTCTGGGCCGGCTGGGTAACTGAGAGACTATAGCAAGGACAGTGACAGAGTGACAGTGGGAGCAGTCTGTGCCGGCTGGGTAACTGAGGGACAACAGCAAGGTCACTGACAGAGTGAAAGTGGGAGCAGTCTGGGCCGGCTGGGTAACTGAGAGACTACAGCAAGGACAGTGACAGAGTGACAGTGGGAGCAGTCTGGTCCGGCTGGGTAACTGAGAGACAACAGCAAGGACAGTGACAGAGTGACAGTGGGAGCAGTCGGGGCCGGCTGGGTAACTGAGAGACAACAGCAAGGACACTGACAGAGTGACAGTGGGAGCAGTCTGGGTGGATGGGTAACTGAGAGACAACAGCAAGGACACTGACAGAGTGACAGTGAGAGCAGTCTGGGCCGGCTGGGTAACTGAGAGACAACAGCAAGGGCACTGACAGAGTGACAGTGGGAGCAGTCTGGACCGGCTGGGTAACAGAGAGACAACAGCAAGGACATTGACTGAGTGACAGTGGGAGCAGTCTGGGCTGGCTGGGTAACTGAGAGACAACAGCAAGGACACTGACAGAGTGACAGTGGGAGCTGTCTGGGCCGGCTGGGTAACTGAGAGACAACAGCAAGGACAGTGACAGAGTTACAGTGGGAGCAGTCTGGGCCGGCTGGGTAACTGAGAGACAACAGCAAGGACACTGACAGAGTGACAGTTGGAGCAGTCAGGGCCGGCTGGGTAACTGAGAGACAACAGCAAGGACACTGACAGAGTGACAGTGGGAGCAGTCTGGGCCGGCTGGGTAACTGAGAGACAACAGCAAGGACACTGACAGAGTGACAGTGGGAGCAGTCTGGGCCGGCTGGGTAACTGAGAGACAACAGCAAGGACACTGACAGAGTGACAGTGGGAGCAGTCTGGGCCGGCTGGGTAACAGAGAGACAGCAGCAAAGACACTGACAGAGTGACAGTGGGAGCAGTCTGGGCCGGCTGGGTAACTGAGAGACTACAGCAAGGACAGTGACAGAGTGACAGTGGGAACAGTCTGGGCCGTCTGGGCAACTGAGAGACAACAGCAAGGACAGTGACAGAGTGACAGTGGGAGCAGTCTGGGCCGGCTGGGTAACTGAGAGACAACAGCAAGGACACTGACAGAGTGACAGTGGGAGCAGTCTGGGTGGATGGGTAACTGAGAAACAACAGCAAGGACACTGACAGAGTGACAGTGGGAGCAGTCTGGGCCGGCTGGATAACTGAGAGACAACAGCAAGGACACTGACAGAGTGACAGTGGGAGCAGTCTGGGCCGGCTGGGTAACAGAAAGACAGCAGCAAAGACACTGACAGAGTGACAGTGGGAGCAGTCTGGGCCGGCTGGGTAACTGAGAGACTATAGCAAGGACAGTGACAGAGTGACAGTGGGAGCAGTCTGTGCCGGCTGAGTAACTGAGGGACAACAGCAAGGTCACTGACAGAGTGAAAGTGGGAGCAGTCTGGGCCGGCTGGGTAACTGAGAGACTACAGCAAGGACAGTGACAGAGTGACAGTGGGAGCACTCTGGTCCGGCTGGGTAACTGAGAGACAACAGCAAGGACAGTGACAGAGTGACAGTGGGAGCAGTCTGGGCCGGCTGGGTAACTGAGAGACAACAGCAAGGACACTGACAGAGTGACAGTGGGAGCAGTCTGGGTGGATGGGTAACTGAGAGACAACAGCAAGGACACTGACAGAGTGACAGTGGGAGCAGTCTGGACCGGCTGGGTAACAGAGAGACAACAGCAAGGACATTGACTGAGTGACAGTGGGAGCAGTCTGGTCCGGCTGGGTAACTGAGAGACAACAGCAAGGACACTGACAGAGTGACAGTGGGAGCAGTCTGGGTGGATGGGTAACTGAGAGACAACAGCAAGGACACTGACAGAGTGACAGTGAGAGCAGTCTGGGCCGGCTGGGTAACTGAGAGACAACAGCAAGGACAGTGACAGAGTGACAGTGGGAGCAGTCTGGGCCGGCTGGGTAACTGAGAGACAACAGCAAGGACACTGACAGAGTGACAGTGGGAGCAGTCTGGGGCGGCTGGGTAACTGAGAGACAACAGCAAGGACACTGACAGAGTGACAATGGTGGGAGCAGTCTGGGCCGGCTGGGGAAATGAGAGACAACAGCAAGGACACTGACAGAGTGACAGTGGGAGAAGTCTGTGCCGGCTGGGTAACTGAGAGACAACAGCAAGGACACTGACAGAGTGACAGTTGGAGCAGTCTGGGCCGGCTGGGCAACTGAGAGACAACAGCAACGACACTGATAGAGTGACAGTGAGAGCAGTCTGGGCCGGCTGGGTAAATGAGAGACTACAGCAAGGACACTGACAGAGTGACAGTGAGAGCAGTCTGGGCCGGCTGGGTAACTGAGAGACAACAGCAAGGACACTGACAGAGTGACAGTGGGAGCAGTCTGGGACGGCTGGGTAACAGAGAGACAGCAGCAAAGACACTGACAGAGTGACAGTGGGAGCAGTCTGGGCCGGCTGGGTAACTGAGAGACTACAGCAAGGACAGTGACAGAGTGACAGTGGGAACAGTCTGGGCCGTCTGGGCAACTGAGAGACAACAGCAAGGACAGTGACAGAGTGACAGAGGGAGCAGTCTGGGCCGGCTGGGTAACTGAGAGACAACAGCAAGGACACTGACAGAGTGACAGTGGGAGCAGTCTGGGTGGATGGGTAACTGAGAAACAACAGCAAGGACACTGACAGAGTGACAGTGGGAGCAGTCTGGGCCGGCTGGATAACTGAGAGACAACAGCAAGGACACTGACAGAGTGACAGTGGGAGCAGTCTGGGTCGGCTGGGTAACAGAGAGACAGCAGCAAAGACACTGACAGAGTGACAGTGGGAGCAGTCTGGGCGGGCTGGCTAACTGAGAGACAACAGCAAGGACAGTGACAGAGTGACAGTGGGAGCAGTCTGGGCCGGCTGGGTAACTGAGGGACAACAGCAAGGTCACTGACAGAGTGAAAGTTGAGCAGTCTGGGCCGGCTGGGTAACTGAGAGACTACAGCAAGGACAGTGACAGAGTGACAGTGGGAGCAGTCTGGTCCGTCTGGGTAACTGAGAGACAACAGCAAGGACAGTGACAGAGTGACAGTGGGAGCAGTCTGGGCCGGCTGGGGAACTGAGAGACAATAGCAAGGACACTGACAGAGTGACAGTGGGAGCAGTCTGGGTGGATGGGTAACTGAGAAACAACAGCAAGGACACTGACAGAGTGACAGTGGGAACAGTCTGGGCCGGATGGGCAACTGAGAGACAACAGCAAGGACACTGACAGAGTGACAGTGAGAGCAGTCTGGGCCGGCTGGGTAACTGAGAGACAACAGCAAGGGCACTGACAGAGTGACAGTGGGAGCAGTCTGGACCGGCTGGGTAACAGAGAGACAACAGCAAGGACATTGACTGAGTGACAGTGGGAGCAGTCTTGGCTGGCTGGGTAACTCAGAGAAAACCGCAAGGACACTGACAGAGTGACAGTGGGAGCAGTCTGGGCCGGCTGGGTAACTGAGAGACAACAGCAAGGACAGTGACAGAGTGACAGTGAGAGCAGTCTGGGCCGGCTGGGTAACTGAGAGACAACATGCAAGAACAATGACAGAGTGACAGTGGGAGCAGTCTGGGCCGGCTGGGTAACTGAGAGACAACAGCAAGGACACTGACAGAGTGACAGTGGGAGCAGTCTGGACCGGCTGGGTAACTGAGAGACAACAGCAAAGACACTGACAGATTGACAGTGGGAGCAATCTGGGCCGGCTGGGTAACTGAGAGACAACAGCAAGGACACTGACAGAGTGACAGTGGGAGCAGTCTGGACCGGCTGGGTAACTGAGAGACAACAGCAAGGACACTGACAGAGTGACAGTGAGAGCAGTCTGGACCGGCTGGGTAACTGAGAGACAACAGCAAGGACACTGACAGAGTGATAGTGGTGTGAGCAGTCTGGACCGGCTGGGTAACTGAGAAACAACAGCAAGGACACTGACAGATTGACAGTGGGAGCAGTAGGGGCCGTCTGGGTAACTGAGAGACAACAGCAAGGACACTGACAGAGTGACAGTGGGAGCAGTCTGGGCCGGCTGGGTAACTGAGAGACAACAGCAAGGACACTGACAGAGTGACAGTGGGAGCAGTCTGGGTGGATGGGTAACTGAGAAACAACAGCAAGGACACTGACAGAGTGACAGTGGGAGCAGTCTGGGCCGGATGGGCAACTGAGAGACAACAGCAAGGACACTGACAGAGTGACAGTGAGAGCAGTCTGGGCCGGCTGGGTAACTGAGAGACTACAGCAAGGGCACTGACAGAGTGACACTGGGAGCAGTCTGGACCGGCTGGGTAACAGAGAGACAACAGCAAGGATATTGACTGAGTGACAGTGGGAGCAGTCTGGGCCGGCTGGGTAACTGAGAGACAACAGCAAGGACAGTTACAGAGTGACAGTGAGAGCAGTCTGGGCCGGCTGGGTAACTGAGAGACAACATGCAAGAACACTGACAGAGTGACAGTGGGAGCAGTCTGGGCCGGCTGGGTAACTGAGAGACAACAGCAAGGACACTGACAGACTGACAGTGGGAGCAGTCTGAGCCGGATGGGTAACTGAGAGACAACAGCAAGGACACTGACAGCGTGACAGTGGGAGCAGTCTGGACCGGCTGGGTAACTGAGAGACAACAGCAAGGACACTGAAAGAGTGACAGTGGGAGTAGTCTGGGGCGGCTGGGTAACTGTGAGACAACAGCAAGGGCACTGACAGAGTGACAGTGGGAGCAGTCTGGGCCGTCTGGGTAACTGAGAGACAACAGCAAGGACACTGACAGAGTGACAGTGAGAGCAGTCTGGGCCGGCTGGGTAACTGAGAGACAACAGCAAGGACACTGACAGAGTGACAGTGGGAGCAGTGTGGGCCGGCTGGGTAACTGAGAGACAACAGCAAGGGCACTGACAGAGTGATAGTGGGAGCAGTCTGGGACGGCTGGTTAACTGAGAGACAACAGCAAGGACGCTGACAGAGTGACAGTGGGAGCAGTCTAGGGCTGCTGGGTAACTTTGAGTCAACAGCAACGACACTGACAGAGTGACAGTGGGAGCAGTCTGGGCCGGCTGAGTAACTGAGAGACAACAGCAAGGACAGTGACAGAGTGACAGTGGGAGCAGTCTGGGCCGGCTGGGTAACTTTGAGACAACAGCAAGGACACAGAGACAGTGACAGTGGGAGCAGTCTGGGACGGCTGGTTAACTGAGAGACAACAGCAAGGACGCTGACAGAGTGACAGTGTGAGCAGTCTGGACCGGCTGGGTAACTGAGAAACAACAGCAAGGACAGTGACAGAGTGACAGTGGGAGCAGTCTGGGCCGGCTGGGTAACTTTGAGACAACAGCAAGGACACAGACAGAGTGACAGTGGGAGCAGTCTGGGACGGCTGGTTAACTGAGAGACAACAGCAAGGACGCTGACAGAGTGACAGTGGGAGCAGTCTGGGCCGGCTGGGTAACTGAGAGACAACAGCAAGGACACTGACAGAGTGACAGTGGGAGCAGTCTGGGCCGGCTGGGTAACTTTGAGACAACAGCAACGACACTGACAGAGTGACAGTGGTGTGAGCAGTCTGGACCGGCTGGGTAACTGAGAACCAACAGCAAGGACAGTGACAGAGTGACAGTGGGAGCAGTCTGGGCCGGCTGGGTAACTGAGAGACAACAGCAAGGACACTGACAGAGTGACAGTGGGAGCAGTGTGGGCCGGCTAGGTAATTGAGAGACAACAGCAAAGACAGTGACAGAGTGACAGTGGGAGCAGTCTGGGCCGGCTGGGTAACTGAGGGACAACAGCAAGGACTCTGACAGAGTGACAGTGAGAGCAGTCTGGGCCGGCCGGGTAACTGAGAGACAACAGCAAGGACACTGACAGAGTGACAGTGGGAGCAGTCTGGGCCGGCTGGGTAACTGAGAGACAACAGCATGGACAGTGACAGAGTGACAGTGGGAGCAGTCTGGCCCGGCTGGGTAACTGAGAGACAACAGCAAGGATAGTGACAGAGTGACAGTGGGAGCAGTCTGGGCCGGCTGGGTAACTGAGAGACAACAGCAAGGACACTGACAGAGTGACAGTGGGAGCTGTCTGGGCCGGCTGGGTAACTGAGAGACAACAGCAAGGACAGTGACAGAGTGACAGTGGGAGCAGTCTGGGCCGGCTGGGTAACTGAGAGACAACAGCAAGGACACTGACAGAGTGACAGTGGGAGCAGTCTGGGGCGGCTGGGTAACTGAGAGACAACAGCAAGGACACTGACAGAGTGACAATGGTGGGAGCAGTCTGGGCCGGCTGGGGAAATGAGAGACAACAGCAAGGACACTGACAGAGTGACAGTGGGAGAAGTCTGTGCCGGCTGGGTAACTGAGAGACAACAGCAAGGACACTGACAGAGTGACAGTTGGAGCAGTCTGGGCCGGCTGGGCAACTGAGAGACAACAGCAACGACACTGATAGAGTGACAGTGAGAGCAGTCTGGGCCGGCTGGGTAAATGAGAGACTACAGCAAGGACACTGACAGAGTGACAGTGAGAGCAGTCTGGGCCGGCTGGGTAACTGAGAGACAACAGCAAGGACACTGACAGAGTGACAGTGGGAGCAGTCTGGGACGGCTGGGTAACAGAGAGACAGCAGCAAAGACACTGACAGAGTGACAGTGGGAGCAGTCTGGGCCGGCTGGGTAACTGAGAGACTACAGCAAGGACAGTGACAGAGTGACAGTGGGAACAGTCTGGGCCGTCTGGGCAACTGAGAGACAACAGCAAGGACAGTGACAGAGTGACAGAGGGAGCAGTCTGGGCCGGCTGGGTAACTGAGAGACAACAGCAAGGACACTGACAGAGTGACAGTGGGAGCAGTCTGGGTGGATGGGTAACTGAGAAACAACAGCAAGGACACTGACAGAGTGACAGTGGGAGCAGTCTGGGCCGGCTGGATAACTGAGAGACAACAGCAAGGACACTGACAGAGTGACAGTGGGAGCAGTCTGGGCCGGCTGGGTAACAGAGAGACAGCAGCAAAGACACTGACAGAGTGACAGTGGGAGCAGTCTGGGCGGGCTGGCTAACTGAGAGACAACAGCAAGGACAGTGACAGAGTGACAGTGGGAGCAGTCTGGGCCGGCTGGGTAACTGAGGGACAACAGCAAGGTCACTGACAGAGTGAAAGTTGAGCAGTCTGGGCCGGCTGGGTAACTGAGAGACTACAGCAAGGACAGTGACAGAGTGACAGTGGGAGCAGTCTGGTCCGGCTGGGTAACTGAGAGACAACAGCAAGGACAGTGACAGAGTGACAGTGGGAGCAGTCTGGGCCGGCTGGGGAACTGAGAGACAATAGCAAGGACACTGACAGAGTGACAGTGGGAGCAGTCTGGGTGGATGGGTAACTGAGAGACAACAGCAAGGGCACTGACAGAGTGACAGTGGGAGCAGTCTGGACCGGCTGGGTAACAGAGAGACAACAGCAAGGACATTGACTGAGTGACAGTGGGAGCAGTCTTGGCTGGCTGGGTAACTCAGAGAAAACCGCAAGGACACTGACAGAGTGACAGTGGGAGCAGTCTGGGCCGGCTGGGTAACTGAGAGACAACAGCAAGGACAGTGACAGAGTGACAGTGAGAGCAGTCTGGGCCGGCTGGGTAACTGAGAGACAACATGCAAGAACAATGACAGAGTGACAGTGGGAGCAGTCTGGGCCGGCTGGGTAACTGAGAGACAACAGCAAGGACACTGACAGAGTGACAGTGGGAGCAGTCTGGACCGGCTGGGTAACTGAGAGACAACAGCAAAGACACTGACAGATTGACAGTGGGAGCAATCTGGGCCGGCTGGGTAACTGAGAGACAACAGCAAGGACACTGACAGAGTGACAGTGGGAGCAGTCTGGACCGGCTGGGTAACTGAGAGACAACAGCAAGGACACTGACAGAGTGACAGTGAGAGCAGTCTGGACCGGCTGGGTAACTGAGAGACAACAGCAAGGACACTGACAGAGTGATAGTGGTGTGAGCAGTCTGGACCGGCTGGGTAACTGAGAAACAACAGCAAGGACACTGACAGATTGACAGTGGGAGCAGTAGGGGCCGTCTGGGTAACTGAGAGACAACAGCAAGGACACTGACAGAGTGACAGTGGGAGCAGTCTGGGCCGGCTGGGTAACTGAGAGACAACAGCAAGGACACTGACAGAGTGACAGTGGGAGCAGTCTGGGTGGATGGGTAACTGAGAAACAACAGCAAGGACACTGACAGAGTGACAGTGGGAGCAGTCTGGGCCGGATGGGCAACTGAGAGACAACAGCAAGGACACTGACAGAGTGACAGTGAGAGCAGTCTGGGCCGGCTGGGTAACTGAGAGACTACAGCAAGGGCACTGACAGAGTGACACTGGGAGCAGTCTGGACCGGCTGGGTAACAGAGAGACAACAGCAAGGATATTGACTGAGTGACAGTGGGAGCAGACTGGGCCGGCTGGGTAACTGAGAGACAACAGCAAGGACAGTTACAGAGTGACAGTGAGAGCAGTCTGGGCCGGCTGGGTAACTGAGAGACAACATGCAAGAACACTGACAGAGTGACAGTGGGAGCAGTCTGGGCCGGCTGGGTAACTGAGAGACAACAGCAAGGACACTGACAGACTGACAGTGGGAGCAGTCTGAGCCGGATGGGTAACTGAGAGACAACAGCAAGGACACTGACAGAGTGACAGTGGGAGCAGTCTGGACCGGCTGGGTAACTGAGAGACAACAGCAAGGACACTGAAAGAGTGACAGTGGGAGTAGTCTGGGGCGGCTGGGTAACTGTGAGACAACAGCAAGGGCACTGACAGAGTGACAGTGGGAGCAGTCTGGGCCGTCTGGGTAACTGAGAGACAACAGCAAGGACACTGACAGAGTGACAGTGAGAGCAGTCTGGGCCGGCTGGGTAACTGAGAGACAACAGCAAGGACACTGACAGAGTGACAGTGGGAGCAGTGTGGGCCGGCTGGGTAACTGAGAGACAACAGCAAGGGCACTGACAGAGTGATAGTGGGAGCAGTCTGGGACGGCTGGTTAACTGAGAGACAACAGCAAGGACGCTGACAGAGTGACAGTGGGAGCAGTCTAGGGCTGCTGGGTAACTTTGAGTCAACAGCAACGACACTGACAGAGTGACAGTGGGAGCAGTCTGGGCCGGCTGAGTAACTGAGAGACAACAGCAAGGACAGTGACAGAGTGACAGTGGGAGCAGTCTGGGCCGGCTGGGTAACTTTGAGACAACAGCAAGGACACAGACACAGTGACAGTGGGAGCAGTCTGGGACGGCTGGTTAACTGAGAGACAACAGCAAGGACGCTGACAGAGTGACAGTGTGAGCAGTCTGGACCGGCTGGGTAACTGAGAAACAACAGCAAGGACAGTGACAGAGTGACAGTGGGAGCAGTCTGGGCCGGCTGGGTAACTTTGAGACAACAGCAAGGACACAGACAGAGTGACAGTGGGAGCAGTCTGGGACGGCTGGTTAACTGAGAGACAACAGCAAGGACGCTGACAGAGTGACAGTGGGAGCAGTCTGGGCCGGCTGGGTAACTGAGAGACAACAGCAAGGACACTGACAGAGTGACAGTGGGAGCAGTCTGGGCCGGCTGGGTAACTTTGAGACAACAGCAACGACACTGACAGAGTGACAGTGGTGTGAGCAGTCTGGACCGGCTGGGTAACTGAGAACCAACAGCAAGAACAGTGACAGAGTGACAGTGGGAGCAGTCTGGGCCGGCTGGGTAACTGAGAGACAACAGCAAGGACACTGACAGAGTGACAGTGGGAGCAGTGTGGGCCGGCTAGGTAATTGAGAGACAACAGCAAAGACAGTGACAGAGTGACAGTGGGAGCAGTCTGGGCCGGCTGGGTAACTGAGGGACAACAGCAAGGACTCTGACAGAGTGACAGTGAGAGCAGTCTGGGCCGGCCGGGTAACTGAGAGACAACAGCAAGGACACTGACAGAGTGACAGTGGGAGCAGTCTGGGCCGGCTGGGTAACTGAGAGACAACAGCATGGACAGTGACAGAGTGACAGTGGGAGTAGTCTGGCCCGGCAGGGTAACTGAGAGACAACAGCAAGGATAGTGACAGAGTGACAGTGGGAGCAGTCTGGGCCGGCTGGGTAACTGAGAGACAACAGCAAGGACACTGACAGAGTGACAGTGGGAGCTGTCTGGGCCGGCTGGGTAACTGAGAGACAACAGCAAGGACAGTGACAGAGTGACAGTGGGAGCAGTCTGGGCCGGCTGGTTAACTGAGAGACAACAGCAAGGACACTGACAGAGTGACAGTTGGAGCAGTCAGGGCCGGCTGGGTAACTGAGAGACAACAGCAAGGACACTGACAGAGTGACAGTGGGAGCAGTCTGGGCCGGCTGGGTAACTGAGAGACAACAGCAAGGACACTGACAGAGTGACAGTGGGAGCAGTCTGGGCCGGCTGGATAACTGAGAGACAACAGCAAGGACACTGACAGAGTGACAGTGGGAGCAGTCTGGGCCGGGTGGGTAACAGAGAGACAGCAGCAAAGACACTGACAGAGTGACAGTGGGAGCAGCCTGGGCCGGCTGGGTAACTGAGAGACTACAGCAAGGACAGTGACAGAGTGACAGTGGGAACAGTCTGGGCCGTCTGGGCAACTGAGAGAGAACAGCAAGGACAGTGACAGAGTGACAGTGGGAGCAGTCTGGGCCGGCTGGGTAACTGAGAGACAACAGCAAGGACACTGACAGAGTGACAGTGGGAGCAGTCTGGGTGGATGGGTAACTGAGAAACAACAGCGAGGACACTGACAGAGTGACAGTGGGAGCAGTCTGGGCCGGCTGGATAACTGAGAGACAACAGCAAGGACACTGACAGAGTGACAGTGGGAGCAGTCTGGGCCGGCTGGGTAACAGAAAGACAGCAGCAAAGACACTGACAGAGTGACAGTGGGAGCAGTCTGGGCCGGCTGGGTAACTGAGAGACTACAGCAAGGACAGTGACAGAGTGACAGTGGGAGCAGTCTGTGCCGGCTGGGTAACTGAGGGACAACAGCAAGGTCACTGACAGAGTGAAAGTGGGAGCAGTCTGGGCCGGCTGGGTAACTGAGAGACTACAGCAAGGACAGTGACAGAGTGACAGTGGGAGCAGTCTGGTCCGGCTGGGTAACTGAGAGACAACAGCAAGGACTGTGACAGAGTGACAGTGGGAGCAGTCTGGGACGGCTGGGTAACTGAGAGACAACAGCAAGGACACTGACAGAGTGACAGTGGGAGCAGTCTGGGTGGATGGGTAACTGAGAGACAACAGCAAGGACACTGACAGAGTGACAGTGAGAGCAGTCTGGGCCGGCTGGGTAACTGAGAGACAACAGCAAGGGCACTGACAGAGTGACAGTGGGAGCAGTCTGGACCGGCTGGGTAACAGAGAGACAACAGCAAGGACATTGCCTGAGTGACAGTGGGAGCAGTCTGGGCTGGCTGGGTAACTCAGAGAAAACCGCAAGGACACTGACAGAGTGACAGTGGGAGCAGTCTGGGCCGGCTGGGTAACTGAGAGACAACAGCAAGGACAGTGACAGAGTGACAGTGAGAGCAGTCTGGGCCGGCTGGGTAACTGAGAGACAACATGCAAGAACACTGACAGAGTGACAGTGGGAGCAGTCTGGGCCGGCTGGGTAACTGAGAGACAACAGCAAGGACACTGACAGACTGACAGTGGGAGCAGTCTGAGCCGGATGGGTAACTGAGAGACAACAGCAAGGACACTGACAGAGTGACAGTGGGAGCAGTCTGGACCGGCTGGGTAACTGAGAGACAACAGCAAGGACACTGACAGAGTGACAGTGGGAGCAGTCTGGACCGGCAGGTTAACTGAGAGACAACAGCAAGGACACTGACAGAGTGACAGTGAGAGCAGTCTGGGCCGGCTGGGTAACTGAGAGACAACAGCAAGGACAGTGACAGAGTGACAGTGGGAGCAGCATGGTCCGTCTGGATAACTGAGAGACAACAGCAAGGACACTGACAGAGTGACAGTGGGAGCAGTCTGGGCCGGCTGGGTAACTTTGTGACAACAGCAAGGACACAGACAGAGTGATAGTGGGAGCAGTCTGGGACGGCTGGTTAACTGAGAGACAACAGCAAGGACGCTGACAGAGTGACAGTGGGAGCAGTCTGGGGCTGCTGGGTAACTTTGAGACAACAGCAATGACACTGACAGAGTGACAGTGTTGTGAGCAGTCTGGACCGGCTGGGTAACTGAGAAACAACAGCAAGGACACTGACAGATTGACAGTTGGAGCAGTCTGGGCCGGCTGGGAAACTGAGAGACAACAGCAAGGACAGTGACAGAGTGACAGTGGGATCCGTCTGGCCCGGCTGGGTAACTGAGAGACAACAGCAAGGACACTGACAGAGTGACAGTGGGAGCAGTCTGGGCCGGCTGGGTAACTGAGAGACAACAGCAAGAACACTGACAGAGTGACAGTGGGAGCAGTGTGGGCCGGCTGGGTAACTGAGAGACAACAGCAAGGACACTGACAGAGTGACAGTGGGAGCAGTAGGGGCCGGCTGGGTAACTGAGAGACAACAGCAAGGATAGTGACAGAGTGGCAGCGGGAGCAGTAGGGGCCGGCTGGGTAACTGAGGGACAACAGCAAGGACACTGACAGCGTGACAGTGGGAGAAGTCAGGGCCGGCTGGGTTATTGAGAGACAACAGCAAGGACTCTGACAGAGTGACAGTGAGAGCAGTCTGGGCCGGCCGGGTAACTGAGAGACAACAGCAAGCGCAGTGACAGAGTGACAGTTGGAGCAGTCTGGTCCAACTGGTTAACTGAGAGACAACAGCAAGGACACTGACAGAGTGACAGTGGGAGCAGTCAGGGCCGGCTGGGTAACTGAGAGACAACAGCAAGAACACTGACAGAGTGACAGTGGGAGCAGTCTGGGCCGGCTGGGTAACTGAGAGACAACAGCAATGACACTGACAGAGTGACAGTGGGAGCAGTCTGGGCCGGCTGGGTAACAGAGAGACAGCAGCAAAGACACTGACAGAGTGACAGTGGGAGCAGTCTGGGCCGGCTGGGTAACTGAGAGACTACAGCAAGGACAGTGACAGAGTGACAGTGGGAGCAGTCTGGGCCGGCTGGGTAACTGAGGGACAACAGCAAGGTCACTGACAGAGTGAAAGTGGGAGCAGTCTGGGCCGGCTGGGTAACTGAGAGACAACAGCAAGGACACTGACAGAGTGACAGTGGGAGCAGTCTGGGTGGATGGGTAACTGAGAAACAACAGCAAGGACACTGACAGAGTGACAGTGGGAGCAGTCTGGGCCGGCTGGATAACTGAGAGACAACAGCAAGGACACTGACAGAGTGACAGTGGGAGCAGTCTGGGCCGGCTGGGTAACAGAAAGACAGCAGCAAAGACACTGACAGAGTGACAGTGGGAGCAGTCTGGGCCGGCTGGGTAACTGAGAGACTACAGCAAGGACAGTGACAGAGTGACAGTGGGAGCAGTCTGTGCCGGCTGGGTAACTGAGGGACAACAGCAAGGTCACTGACAGAGTGAAAGTGGGAGCAGTCTGGGTCGGCTGGGTAACTGAGAGACTACAGCAAGGACAGTGACAGAGTGACAGTGGGAGCAGTCTGGTCCGGCTGGGTAACTGAGAGACAACAGCAAGGACTGTGACAGAGTGACAGTGGGAGCAGTCTGGGACGGCTGGGTAACTGAGAGACAACAGCAAGGACACTGACAGAGTGACAGTGAGAGCAGTCTGTGCCGGCTGGGTAACTGAGAGACAACAGCAAGGGCACTGACAGAGTGACAGTGGGAGCAGTCTGGACCGGCTGGGTAACAGAGAGACAACAGCAAGGACATTGACTGAGTGACAGTGGGAGCAGTCTGGGCTGGCTGGGTAACTCAGAGAAAACCGCAAGGACACTGACAGAGTGACAGTGGGAGCAGTCTGGGCCGGCTGGGTAACTGAGAGACAACAGCAAGGACAGTGACAGAGTGACAGTGAGAGCAGTCTGGGCCGGCTGGGTAACTGAGAGACAACATGCAAGAACACTGACAGAGTGACAGTGGGAGCAGTCTGGGCCGGCTGGGTAACTGAGAGACAACAGCAAGGACACTGACAGACTGACAGTGGGAGCAGTCTGAGCCGGATGGGTAACTGAGAGACAACAGCAAGGACACTGACAGAGTGACAGTGGGAGCAGTCTGGACCGGCTGGGTAACTGAGAGACAACAGCAAGGACACTGAAAGAGTGACAGTGGGAGTCGTCTGGGGCGGCTGGGTAACTGAGAGACAACAGCAAGGGCACTGACAGAGTGACAGTGGGAGCAGTCTGGACCGGCAGGTTAACTGAGAGACAACAGCAAGGACACTGACAGAGTGACAGTGAGAGCAGTCTGGGCCGGCTGGGTAACTGAGAGGCAACAGCAAGGACACTGACAGAGTGACAGTGGGAGCAGTCTGGGCCGGCTGGGTAACTGAGAGACAACAGCAAGGACAGTGACAGAGTGACAGTGGGAGCAGCATGGTCCGTCTGGATAACTGAGAGACAACAGCAAGGACACTGACAGAGTGACAGTGGGAGCAGTCTGGGCCGGCTGGGTAACTTTGTGACAACAGCAAGGACACAGACAGAGTGATAGTGGGAGCAGTCTGGGACGGCTGGTTAACTGAGAGACAACAGCAAGGACGCTGACAGAGTGACAGTGGGAGCAGTCTGGGGCTGCAGGGTAACTTTGAGACAACAGCAACGACACTGACAGAGTGACAGTGGTGTGAGCAGTCTGGACCGGCTGGGTAACTGAGAAACAACAGCAAGGACACTGACAGATTGACAGTGGGAGCAGTCTGGGCCGGCTGGGAAACTGAGAGACAACAGCAAGGACAGTGACAGAGTGACAGTGGGATCCGTCTGGCCCGGCTGGGTAACTGAGAGACAACAGCAAGGACACTGACAGAGTGACAGTGGGAGCAGTCTGGGCCGGCTGGGTGACTGAGAGACAACAGCAAGAACACTGACAGAGTGACAGTGGGAGCAGTGTGGGCCGGCTGGGTAACTGAGAGACAACAGCAAGGACACTGACAGAGTGACAGTGGGAGCAGTAGGGGCCGGCTGGGTAACTGAGAGACAACAGCAAGGACAGTGACAGAGTGGCAGCGGGAGCAGTAGGGGCCGGCTGGGTAACTGAGGGACAACAGCAAGGACACTGACAGCGTGACAGTGGGAGAAGTCAGGGCCGGCTGGGTTACTGAGAGACAACAGCAAGGATTCTGACAGAGTGACAGTGAGAGCAGTCTGGGCCGGCCGGGTAACTGAGAGACAACAGCAAGGGCAGTGACAGAGTGACAGTTGGAGCAGTCTGGTCCAGCTGGTTAACTGAGAGACAACAGCAAGGACACTGACAGAGTGACAGTGGGAGCAGTCAGGGCCGGCTGGGTAACTGAGAGACAACAGCAAGGGCACTGACAGAGTGACACTGGGAGCAGTCTGGACCGGCTGGGTAACAGAGAGACAACAGCAAGGATATTGACTGAGTGACAGTGGGAGCAGTCTGGGCCGGCTGGGTAACTGAGAGACAACAGCAAGGACAGTGACAGAGTGACAGTGAGAGCAGTCTGGGCCGGCTGGGTAACTGAGAGACAACATGCAAGAACACTGACAGAGTGACAGTGGGAGCAGTCTGGGCCGGCTGGGTAACTGAGAGACAACAGCAAGGACACTGACAGACTGACAGTGGGAGCAGTCTGAGCCGGATGGGTAACTGAGAGACAACAGCAAGGACACTGACAGAGTGACAGTGGGAGCAGTCTGGACCGGCTGGGTAACTGAGAGACAACAGCAAGGACACTGAAAGAGTGACAGTGGGAGTAGTCTGGGGCGGCTGGGTAACTGACAGACAACAGCAAGGGCACTGACAGAGTGACAGTGGGAGCAGTCTGGGCCGTCTGGGTAACTGAGAGACAACAGCAAGGACACTGACAGAGTGACAGTGAGAGCAGTCTGGGCCGGCTGGGTAACTGAGAGACAACAGCAAGGACACTGACAGAGTGAAAGTGGGAGCAGTGTGGGCCGGCTGGGTAACTGAGAGACAACAGCAAGGGCACTGACAGGGTGATAGTGGGAGCAGTCTGGGACGGCTGGTTAACTGAGAGACAGCAGCAAGGACGCTGACAGAGTGACAGTGGGAGCAGTCTGGGCCGGCTGGGTAACTGAGAGACAACAGCAAGGACACTGACAGAGTGACAGTGGGAGCAGTCTGGGCCGGCTGGGTAACTATGGGACAACAGCAACGACACTGACAGAGTGAGTGGTGTGAGCAGTCTGGACCGGCTGGGTAACTGAGAAACAACAGCAAGGACAGTGACAGAGTGACAGTGGGATCCGTCTGGCCCGGCTGGGTAACTGAGAGACAACAGCAAGGACACTGACAGAGTGACAGTGGGAGCAGTCTGGGCCGGCTGGGTAACTGAGAGACAACAGCAAGGACACTGACAGAGTGACAGTGGGAGCAGTGTGGGCCGTCTGGGTAACTGAGAGACAACAGCAAAGACAGTGACAGAGTGACAGTGGGAGCAGTCTGGGCCGGCTGGGTAACTGAGGGACAACAGCAAGGACTCTGACAGAGTGACAGTGAGAGCAGTCTGGGCCGGCCGGGTAACTGAGAGACAACAGCAAGGACACTGACAGAGTGACAGTGGGAGCAGTCTGGGCCGGCTGGGTAACTGAGAGACAACAGCATGGACAGTGACAGAGTGACAGTGGGAGCAGTCTAGCCCGGCTGGGTAACTGAGAGACAACAGCAAGGATAGTGACAGAGTGACAGTGGGAGCAGTCTGGGCCGGCTGGGTAACTGAGAGACAACAGCAAGGACACTGACAGAGTGACAGTGGGAGCTGTCTGGGCCGGCTGGGTAACTGAGAGACAACAGCAAGGACAGTGACAGAGTGACAGTGGGAGCAGTCTGGGCCGGCTGGGTAACTGAGAGACAACAGCAAGGACACTGACAGAGTGACAGTTGGAGCAGTCAGGGCCGGCTGGGTATCTGAGAGACAACAGCAAGGACACTGACAGAGTGACAGTGGGAGCAGTCTGGGCCGGCTGGGTAACTGAGAGACAACAGCAAGGACACTGACAGAGTGACAGTGGGAGCAGTCTAGGCCGGCTGGGTAACTGAGAGACAACAGCAAGGACACTGACAGAGTGACAGTGGGAGCAGTCTGGGCCGGCTGGGTAACAGAGAGACAGCAGCAAAGACACTGACAGAGTGACAGTGGGAGCAGTCTGGGCCGGCTGGGTAACTGAGAGACTACAGCAAGGACAGTGACAGAGTGACAGTAGGAACAGTCTGGGCCGTCTGGGCAACTGAGAGACAACAGCAAGGACAGTGACAGAGTGACAGTGGGAGCAGTCTGGGCCGGCTGGGTAACTGAGAGACAACAGCAAGGACACTGACAGAGTGACAGTGGGAGCAGTCTGGGTGGATGGGTAACTGAGAAACAACAGCAAGGACACTGACAGAGTGACAGTGGTAGCAGTCTGGGCCGGCTGGATAACTGAGAGACAACAGCAAGGACACTGACAGAGTGACAGTGGGAGCAGTCTTGGCCGGCTGGGTAACAGAAAGACAGCAGCAAAGACACTGACAGACTGACAGTGGGAGCAGTCTGGGCCGGCTGGGTAACTGAGAGACTATAGCAAGGACAGTGACAGAGTGACAGTGGGAGCAGTCTGTGCCGGCTGGGTAACTGAGGGACAACAGCAAGGTCACTGACAGAGTGAAAGTGGGAGCAGTCTGGGCCGGCTGGGTAACTGAGAGACTACAGCAAGGACAGTGACAGAGTGACAGTGGGAGCAGTCTGGTCCGGCTGGGTAACTGAGAGACAACAGCAAGGACAGTGACAGAGTGACAGTGGGAGCAGTCTGGGCCGGCTGGGTAACTGAGAGACAACAGCAAGGACACTGACAGAGTGACAGTGGGAGCAGTCTGGGTGGATGGGTAACTGAGAGACAACAGCAAGGACACTGACAGAGTGACAGTGAGAGCAGTCTGGGCCGGCTGGGTAACTGAGAGACAACAGCAAGGGCACTGACAGAGTGACAGTGGGAGCAGTCTGGACCGGCTGGGTAACAGAGAGACAACAGCAAGGATATTGACTGAGTGACAGTGGGAGCAGTCTGGGCTGGCTGGGTAACTGAGAGACAACAGCAAGGACACTGACAGAGTGACAGTGGGAGCTGTCTGGGCCGGCTGGGTAACTGAGAGACAACAGCAAGGACAGTGACAGAGTTACAGTGGGAGCAGTCTGGGCCGGCTGGGTAACTGAGAGACAACAGCAAGGACACTGACAGAGTGACAGTTGGAGCAGTCAGGGCCGGCTGGGTAACTGAGAGACAACAGCAAGGACACTGACAGAGTGACAGTGGGAGCAGTCTGGGCCGGCTGGGTAACTGAGAGACAACAGCAAGGACACTGACAGAGTGACAGTGGGAGCAGTCTGGGCCGGCTGGGTAACTGAGAGACAACAGCAAGGACACTGACAGAGTGACAGTGGGAGCAGTCTGGGCCGGCTGGGTAACAGAGAGACAGCAGCAAAGACACTGACAGAGTGACAGTGGGAGCAGTCTGGGCCGGCTGGGTAACTGAGAGACTACAGCAAGGACAGTGACAGAGTGACAGTGGGAACAGTCTGGGCCGTCTGGGCAACTGAGAGACAAAAGCAAGGACAGTGACAGAGTGACAGTGGGAGCAGTCTGGGCCGGCTGGGTAACTGAGAGACAACAGCAAGGACACTGACAGAGTGACAGTGGGAGCAGTCTGGGTGGATGGGTAACTGAGAAACAACAGCAAGGACACTGACAGAGTGACAGTGGGAGCAGTCTGGGCCGGCTGGATAACTGAGAGACAACAGCAAGGACACTGACAGAGTGACAGTGGGAGCAGTCTGGGCCGGCTGGGTAACAGAAAGACAGCAGCAAAGACACTGACAGAGTGACAGTGGGAGCAGTCTGGGCCGGCTGGGTAACTGAGAGACTATAGCAAGGACAGTGACAGAGTGACAGTGGGAGCAGTCTGTGCCGGCTGAGTAACTGAGGGACAACAGCAAGGTCACTGACAGAGTGAAAGTGGGAGCAGTCTGGGCCGGCTGGGTAACTGAGAGACTACAGCAAGGACAGTGACAGAGTGACAGTGGGAGCAGTCTGGTCCGGCTGGGTAACTGAGAGACAACAGCAAGGACAGTGACAGAGTGACAGTGGGAGCAGTCTGGGCCGGCTGGGTAACTGAGAGACAACAGCAAGGACACTGACAGAGTGACAGTGGGAGCAGTCTGGGTGGATGGGTAACTGAGAGACAACAGCAAGGACACTGACAGAGTGACAGTGGGAGCAGTCTGGACCGGCTGGGTAACAGAGAGACAACAGCAAGGACATTGACTGAGTGACAGTGGGAGCAGTCTGGTCCGGCTGGGTAACTGAGAGACAACAGCAAGGACACTGACAGAGTGACAGTGGGAGCAGTCTGGGTGGATGGGTAACTGAGAGACAACAGCAAGGACACTGACAGAGTGACAGTGAGAGCAGTCTGGGCCGGCTGGGTAACTGAGAGACAACAGCAAGGGCACTGACAGAGTGACAGTGGGAGCAGTCTGGACCGGCTGGGTAACAGAGAGACAACAGCAAGGACATTGACTGAGTGACAGTGGGAGCAGTCTGGGCTGGCTGGGTAACTGAGAGACAACAGCAAGGACACTGACAGAGTGACAGTGGGAGCTGTCTGGGCCGGCTGGGTAACTGAGAGACAACAGCAAGGACAGTGACAGAGTTACAGTGGGAGCAGTCTGGGCCGGCTGGGTAACTGAGAGACAACAGCAAGGACACTGACAGAGTGACAGTTGGAGCAGTCAGGGCCGGCTGGGTAACTGAGAGACAACAGCAAGGACACTGACAGAGTGACAGTGGGAGCAGTCTGGGCCGGCTGGGTAACTGAGAGACAACAGCAAGGACACTGACAGAGTGACAGTGGGAGCAGTCTGGGCCGGCTGGGTAACTGAGAGACAACAGCAAGGACACTGACAGAGTGACAGTGGGAGCAGTCTGGGCCGGCTGGGTAACAGAGAGACAGCAGCAAAGACACTGACAGAGTGACAGTGGGAGCAGTCTGGGCCGGCTGGGTAACTGAGAGACTACAGCAAGGACAGTGACAGAGTGACAGTGGGAACAGTCTGGGCCGTCTGGGCAACTAAGAGACAACAGCAAGGACAGTGACAGAGTGGCAGTGGGAGCAGTCTGGGCCGGCTGGGTAACTGAGAGACAACAGCAAGGACACTGACAGAGTGACAGTGGGAGCAGTCTGGGTGGATGGGTAACTGAGAAACAACAGCAAGGACACTGACAGAGTGACAGTGGGAGCAGTCTGGGCCGGCTGGATAACTGAGAGACAACAGCAAGGACACTGACAGAGTGACAGTGGGAGCAGTCTGGGCCGGCTGGGTAACAGAAAGACAGCAGCAAAGACACTGACAGAGTGACAGTGGGAGCAGTCTGGGCCGGCTGGGTAACTGAGAGACTATAGCAAGGACAGTGACAGAGTGACAGTGGGAGCAGTCTGTGCCGGCTGAGTAACTGAGGGACAACAGCAAGGTCACTGACAGAGTGAAAGTGGGAGCAGTCTGGGCCGGCTGGGTAACTGAGAGACTACAGCAAGGACAGTGACAGAGTGACAGTGGGAGCAGTCTGGGCCGGCTGGGTAACTGAGAGACAACAGCAAGGACAGTGACAGAGTGACAGTGGGAGCAGTCTGGGCCGGCTGGGTAACTGAGAGACAACAGCAAGGACACTGACAGAGTGACAGTGGGAGCAGTCTGGGTGGATGGGTAACTGAGAGACAACAGCAAGGACACTGACAGAGTGACAGTGAGAGCAGTCTGGGCCGGCTGGGTAACTGAGAGACAACAGCAAGGGCACTGACAGAGTGACAGTGGGAGCAGTCTGGACCGGCTGGGTAACAGAGAGACAACAGCAAGGACATTGACTGAGTGACAGTGGGTGCAGTCTGGGCTGGCTGGGTAACTCAGAGAAAACCGCAAGGACACTGACAGAGTGACAGTGGGAGCAGTCTGGGCCGGCTGGGTAACTGAGAGACAACAGCAAGGACAGTGACAGAGTGACAGTGAGAGCAGTCTGGGCCGGCTGGGTAACTGAGAGACAACATGCAAGAACACTGACAGAGTGACAGTGGGAGCAGTCTGGGCCGGCTGGGTAACTGAGAGACAACAGCAAGGACACTGACAGACTGACAGTGGGAGCAGTCTGAGCCGGATGGGTAACTGAGAGACAACAGCAAGGACACTGACAGAGTGACAGTGGGAGCAGTCTGGACCGGCTGGGTAACTGAGAGACAACTGCAAGGACACTGAAAGAGTGACAGTGGGAGTAGTCTGGGGCGGCTGGGGAGCTGAGAGACAACAGCAAGGGCACTGACAGAGTGACAGTGGGAGCAGTCTGGACCGGCTGGTTAACTGAGAGACAACAGCAAGGACACTGACAGAGTGACAGTGAGAGCAGTCTGGGCCGGCTGGGTAACTGAGAGACAACAGCAAGGACACTGACAGAGTGACAGTGGGAGCAGTCTGGGCCGGCTGGGTAACTGAGAGACAACAGCAAGGACAGTGACAGAGTGACTGTGGGAGCAGCATGGTCCGTCTGGATAACTGAGAGACAACAGCAAGGACACTGACAGAGTGACAGTGGGAGCAGTCTGGGCCGGCTGGGTAACTTTGTGACAACAGCAAGGACACAGACAGAGTGATAGTGGGAGCAGTCTGGGACGGCTGGTTAACTGAGAGACAACAGCAAGGACGCTGACAGAGTGACAGTGGGAGCAGTCTGGGGCTGCTGGGTAACTTTGAGACAATAGCAACGACACTGACAGAGTGACAGTGGTGTGAGCAGTCTGGACCGGCTGGGTAACTGAGAAACAACAGCAAGGTCACTGACAGATTGACAGTTGGAGCAGTCTGGGCCGGCTGGGAAACTGAGAGACAACAGCAAGGACAGTGACAGAGTGACAGTGGGATCCGTCTGGCCCGGCTGGGTAACTGAGAGACAACAGCAAGGACACTGACAGAGTGACAGTGGGAGCAGTCTGGGCCGGCTGGGTAACTGAGAGACAACAGCAAGAACACTGACAGAGTGACAGTGGGAGCAGTGTGGGCCGGCTGGGTAACTCAGAGACAACAGCAAGGACACTGACAGAGTGACAGTGGGAGCAGTAGGGGCCGGCTGGGTAACTGAGAGACAACAGCAAGGACAGTGACAGAGTGACAGCGGGAGCAGTAGGGGCCGGCTGGGTAACTGAGGGACAACAGCAAGGACACTGACAGCGTGACAGTGGGAGCAGTCTGGACCGGCTGGGTAACAGAGAGACAACAGCAAGGATATTGACTGAGTGACAGTGGGAGCAGTCTGGGCTGGCTGGGTAACTGAGAGACAACAGCAAGGACACTGACAGAGTGACAGTGGGAGCTGTCTGGGCCGGCTGGGTAACTGAGAGACAACAGCAAGGACAGTGACAGAGTTACAGTGGGAGCAGTCTGGGCCGGCTGGGTAACTGAGAGACAACAGCAAGGACACTGACAGAGTGACAGTTGGAGCAGTCAGGGCCGGCTGGGTAACTGAGAGACAACAGCAAGGACACTGACAGAGTGACAGTGGGAGCAGTCTGGGCCGGCTGGGTAACTGAGAGACAACAGCAAGGACACTGACAGAGTGACAGTGGGAGCAGTCTGGGCCGGCTGGGTAACTGAGAGACAACAGCAAGGACACTGACAGAGTGACAGTGGGAGCAGTCTGGGCCGGCTGGGTAACAGAGAGACAGCAGCAAAGACACTGACAGAGTGACAGTGGGAGCAGTCTGGGCCGGCTGGGTAACTGAGAGACTACAGCAAGGACAGTGACAGAGTGACAGTGGGAACAGTCTGGGCCGTCTGGGCAACTGAGAGACAAAAGCAAGGACAGTGACAGAGTGACAGTGGGAGCAGTCTGGGCCGGCTGGGTAACTGAGAGACAACAGCAAGGACACTGACAGAGTGACAGTGGGAGCAGTCTGGGTGGATGGGTAACTGAGAAACAACAGCAAGGACACTGACAGAGTGACAGTGGGAGCAGTCTGGGCCGGCTGGATAACTGAGAGACAACAGCAAGGACACTGACAGAGTGACAGTGGGAGCAGTCTGGGCCGGCTGGGTAACAGAAAGACAGCAGCAAAGACACTGACAGAGTGACAGTGGGAGCAGTCTGGTCCGGCTGGGTAACTGAGAGACAACAGCAAGGACAGTGACAGAGTGACAGTGTGAGCAGTCTGGGCCGGCTGGGTAACTGAGAGACAACAGCAAAGACACTGACAGAGTGACAGTGGGAGCAGTCTGGGCTGGCTGGGTAACTCAGAGAAAACCGCAAGGACACTGACAGAGTGACAGTGGGAGCAGTCTGGGCCGGCTGGGTAACTGAGAGACAACAGCAAGGACAGTGACAGAGTGAGAGTGAGAGCAGTCTGGGCCGGCTGGGTAACTGAGAGACAATATGCAAGAACACTGACAGAGTGACAGTGGGAGCAGTCTGGGCCGGCTGGATAACTGAGAGACAACAGCAAGGACACTGACAGAGTGACAGTGGGAGCAGTCTGAGCCGGCTGGGTAACTGAGAGACAACAGCAAGGACACTGACAGAGTGACAGTGGGAGCAGTCTGGGCCGGCTGGGTAACTGAGAGACAACAGCAAGGACACTGACAGAGTGACAGTGGGAGCAGTCTGGACCGGCTGGGTAACTGAGAGACAACAGCAAGGACACTGACAGATTAACAGTGGGAGCAATCTGGGCCGGCTGGGTAACTGAGAGACAACAGCAAGGACACTGACAGAGTGACAGTGGGAGCAGTCTGGGCCGGCTGGGTAACTGAGAGACAACAGCAAGGACACTGACAGATTGACAGTGGGAGCAATCTGGGCCGGCTGGGTAACTGAGAGACAACAGCAAGGACACTGACAGAGTGACTGTGGGAGCAGTCTGGGCCGACTGGGAAACTGAGAGACAACAGCAAGGACAGTGACAGAGTGACAGTGGGATCCGTCTGGCCCGGCTGGGTAACTGAGAGACAACAGCAATGACACTGACAGAGTGACAGTGGGAGCAGTCTGGGCCGGCTGGGTAACTGAGAGACAACAGCAAGAACACTGACAGAGTGACAGTGGGAGCAGTGTGGGCCGGCTGGGTAACTGAGAGACAACAGCAATGACACTGACAGAGTGACAGTGGGAGCAGTAGGGGCCGGCTGGGTAACTGAGAGACAACAGCAAGGACAGTGACAGAGTGACAGCGGGAGCAGTAGGGGCCGGCTGGGTAACTGAGGGACAACAGCAAGGACACTGACAGCGTGACAGTGGGAGAAGTCAGGGCCGGCTGGGTTACTGAGAGACAACAGCAAGGACTCTGACAGAGTGACAGTGAGAGCAGTCTGGGCCGGCCGGGTAACTGAGAGACAACAGCAAGGGCAGTGACAGAGTGACAGTTGGAGCAGTCTGGGCCGGCTGGTTAACTGAGAGACAACAGCAAGGACACTGACAGAGTGACAGTGGGAGCAGTCAGGGCCGGCTGGGTAACTGAGAGACAACAGCAAGGACACTGACAGAGTGACAGTGGGAGCAGTCTGGGCCGGCTGGGTAACTGAGAGACAACAGCAAGGACACTGACAGAGTGACAGTGGGAGCAGTCTGGGCCGGCTGGGTAACAGAGAGACAGCAGCAAAGACACTGACAGAGTGACAGTGGGAGCAGTCTGGGCCGGCTGGGTAACTGAGAGACTACAGCAAGGACAGTGACAGAGTGACAGTGGGAGCAGTCTGGTCCGGCTGGGTAACTGAGAGACAACAGCAAGGACAGTGACAGAGTGACAGTGGGAGCAGTCTGGGCCGGCTGCGTAACTGAGAGACAACAGCAAAGACACTGACAGAGTGACAGTGGGAGCAGTCTGGGTGGATGGGTAACTGAGAAACAACAGCAAGGTCACTGACAGATTGACAGTGGGAGCAGTCTGGGCCGGATGGGCAACTGAGAGACAACAGCAAGGACACTGACAGAGTGACAGTGAGAGCAGTCTGGGCCGGCTGGGTAACTGAGAGACAACAGCAAGGACAGTGACAGAGTGAGAGTGAGAGCAGTCTGGGCCGGCTGGGTAACTGAGAGACAACATGCAAGAACACTGACAGAGTGACAGTGGGAGCAGTCTGGGCCGGCTGGGTAACTGAGAGACAACAGCAAGGACACTGACAGAGTGACAGTGGGAGCAGTCTGGACCGACTGGGTAACTGAGAGACAACAGCAAGGACACTGACAGAGTGACAGTGGGAGCAGTCTGGGCCGGCTGGGTAACTGAGAGACAACAGCAAGGACACTGACAGAGTGACAGTGGGAGCAGTCTGGACCGGCTGGGTAACTGAGAGACAACAGCAAGGACAATGACAGATTGACAGTGGGAGCAATCTGGGCCGGCTGGGTAACTGAGAGACAACAGCAAGGACACTGACAGAGTGACAGTGGGAGCAGTCTGGGCCGGCTGGGTAACTGAGAGACAACAGCAAGGACACTGACAGATTGACAGTGGGAGCAATCTGGGCCGGCTGGGTAACTGAGAGACAACAGCAAGGACACTGACAGAGTGACAGTGGGAGCAGTCTGGGCCGGCCGGGTAACTGAGAGACAACAGCAAGGACACTGACAGAGTGACTGTGGGAGCAGTCTGGGCCGACTGGGAAACTGAGAGACAACAGCAAGGACAGTGACAGAGTGACAGTGGGATCCGTCTGGCCCGGCTGGGTAACTGAGAGACAACAGCAAGGACACTGACAGAGTGACAGTGGGAGCAGTCTGGGCCGGCTGGGTAACTGAGAGACAACAGCAAGAACACTGACAGAGTGACAGTGGGAGCAGTGTGGGCCGGCTGGGTAACTGAGAGACAACAGCAAGGACACTGACAGAGTGACAGAGGGAGCAGTAGGGGCCGGCTGGGTAACTGAGCGACAACAGCAAGGACAGTGACAGAGTGACAGCGGGAGCAGTAGGGGCCGGCTGGGTAACTGAGGGACAACAGCAAGGACACTGACAGCGTGACAGTGGGAGAAGTCAGGGCCGGCTGGGTTACTGAGAGACAACAGCAAGGACTCTGACAGAGTGACAGTGAGAGCAGTCTGGGCCGGCCGGGTAACTGAGAGACAACAGCAAGGGCAGTGACAGAGTGACAGTTGGAGCAGTCTGGGCCGGCTGGTTAACTGAGAGACAACAGCAAGGACACTGACAGAGTGACAGTGGGAGCAGTCAGGGCCGGCTGGGTAACTGAGAGACAACAGCAAGGACACTGACAGAGTGACAGTGGGAGCAGTCTGGGCCGGCTGGGTAACTGAGAGACAACAGCAAGGACACTGACAGAGTGACAGATGGAGCAGTCTGGGCCGGCTGGGTAACAGAGAGACAGCAGCAAAGACACTGACAGAGTGACAGTGGGAGCAGTCTGGGCCGGCTGGGTAACTGAGAGACTACAGCAAGGACAGTGACAGAGTGACAGTGGGAGCAGTCTGGGCCGGCTGGGTAACTGAGGGACAACAGCAAGGTCACTGACAGAGTGAAAGTGGGAGCAGTCTGGGCCGGCTGGGTAACTGAGAGACTACAGCAAGGTCACTGACAGATTGACAGTGGGAGCAGTCTGGGCCGGATGGGCAACTGAGAGACAACAGCAAGGACACTGACAGAGTGACAGTGGTGTGAGCAGTCTGGACCAGCTGGGTAACTGAGAAACAACAGCAAGGACACTGACAGATTGACAGTGGGAGCAGTCTGGGCCGGCCGGGTAACTGAGAGACAACAGCAAGGACACTGACAGAGTGACTGTGGGAGCAGTCTGTGCCGGCTGGGCAACTGAGAGACAACAGCAACGACACTGATAGAGTGACAGTGAGAGCAGTCTGGGCCGGCTGGGTACATGAGAGACTACAGCAAGGACACTGACAGAGTGACAGTGAGAGCAGTCTGGGCCGGCTGGGTAACTGAGAGACAACAGCAAGGACAGTGACAGAGTGACAGTGGGAGCAATCTGGGCCGTCTGGGTAAGTGAGAGACAACAGCAAGGACACTGACAGAGTGACAGTGGGAGCAGTCTGGGCCGGCTGGGTAACAGAGAGACAGCAGCAAAGACACTGACAGAGTGACAGTGGGAGCAGTCTGGGCCGGCTGGGTAACTGAGAGACTACAGCAAGGACAGTGACAGTGACAGTGGGAACAGTCTGGGCCGTCTGGGCAACTGAGAGACAACAGCAAGGACAGTGACAGAGTGACAGAGGGAGCAGTCTTGGCCGGCTAGGTAACTTAGAGACAACAGCAAGGACACTGACAGAGTGACAGTGGGAGCAGTCTGGGTGGATGGGTAACTGAGAAACAACAGCAAGGACACTGACAGAGTGACAGTGGGAGCAGTCTGGGCCGGCTGGGTAACTGAGAGACAACAGCAAGGGCACTGACAGAGTGACAGTGGGAGCAGTCTGGACCGGCTGTGTAACAGAGAGACAACAGCAAGGACATTGACTGAGTGACAGTGGGAGCAGTCTGGGCTGGCTGGGTAACTCAGAGAAAACCGCAAGGACACTGACAGAGTGACAGTGGGAGCAGTCTGGGCCGGCTGGGTAACTGAGAGACAACAGCAAGGACAGTGACAGAGTGACAGTGAGAGCAGTCTGGGCCGGCTGGGTAACTGAGAGACAATATGCAAGAACACTGACAGAGTGACAGTGGGAGCAGTCTGGGCCGGCCTGATAACTGAGAGACAACAGCAAGGACACTGACAGAGTGACAGTGGGAGCAGTCTGAGCCGGCTGGGTAACTGAGAGACAACAGCAAGGACACTGACAGAGTGACAGTGGGAGCAGTCTGGGCCGGCTGGGTAACTGAGAGACAACAGCAAGGACACTGACAGAGTGACAGTGGGAGCAGTCTGGACCGGCTGGGTAACTGAGAGACAACAGCAAGGACACTGACAGATTGACAGTGGAAGCAATCTGGGCCGGCTGGGTAACTGAGAGACAACAGCAAGGACACTGACAGAGTGACAGTGGGAGCAGTCTGGACCGACTGGGTAACTGAGAGACAACAGCAAGGACACTGACAGAGTGACAGTGGGAGCAGTCTGGGCCGTCTGGGTAACTGAGAGACAACAGCAAGGACACTGACAGAGTGACAGTGGGTGCAGTCTGGGCCGGCTGGTAACTGAGAGACAACAGCAAGGACACTGACAGAGTGACAGTGAGAGCAGTCTGCACCGGCTGGGTAACTGAGAGACAACAGCAAGGACACTGACAGAGTGACAGTGGTGTGAGCAGTCTGGACCAGCTGGGTAACTGAGAAACAACAGCAAGGACACTGACAGATTGACAGTGGGAGCAGTCTGGGCCGGCCGGGTAACTGAGAGACAACAGCAAGGACACTGACAGAGTGACTGTGGGAGCAGTGTGGGCCGGCTGGGCAACTGAGAGACAACAGCAACGACACTGATAGAGTGACAGTGAGAGCAGTCTGGGCCGGCTGGGTACATGAGAGACTACAGCAAGGACACTGACAGAGTGACAGTGAGAGCAGTCTGGGCCGGCTGGGTAACTGAGAGACAACAGCAAGGACAGTGACAGAGTGACAGTGGGAGCAATCTGGGCCGTCTGGGTAACTGAGAGACAACAGCAAGGGCACTGACAGAGTGACAGTGGGAGCAGTCTGGGCCGGCTGGGTAACAGAGAGACAGCAGCAAAGACACTGACAGAGTGACAGTGGGAGCAGTCTGGGCCGGCTGGGTAACTGAGAGACTACAGCAAGGACAGTGACAGTGACAGTGGGAACAGTCTGGGCCGTCTGGGCAACTGAGAGACAACAGCAAGGACAGTGACAGAGTGACAGAGGGAGCAGTCTTGGCCGGCTAGGTAACTTAGAGACAACAGCAAGGACACTGACAGAGTGACAGTGGGAGCAGTCTGGGTGGATGGGTAACTGAGAAACAACAGCAAGGACACTGACAGAGTGACAGTGGGAGCAGTCTGGGCCGGCTGGATAACTGAGACAACAGCAAGGACACTGACAGAGTGACAGTGGGAGCAGTCTGGGCCGGCTGGGTAACAGAGAGACAGCAGCACAGACACTGACAGAGTGACAGTGGGAGCAGTCTGGGCGGGCTGGCTAACTGAGAGACAACAGCAAGGACAGTGACAGAGTGACAGTGGGAGCAGTCTGGGCCGGCTGGGTAACTGAGGGACAACAGCAAGGTCACTGACAGAGTGAAAGTTGGAGCAGTCTGGGCCGGCTGGGTAACTGAGAGACTACAGCAAGGACAGTGACAGAGTGACAGTGGGAGCAGTCTGGTCCGGCTGGGTAACTGAGAGACAACAGCAAGGACAGTGACAGAGTGACAGTGGGAGCAGTCTGGGCCGGCTGGGTAACTGAGAGACAACAGCAAGGACACTGACAGAGTGACAGTGGGAGCTGTCTGGGCCGGCTGGGTAACTGAGAGACAACAGCAAGGACAGTGACAGAGTGACAGTGGGAGCAGTCTGGGCCGGCTGGGTAACTGAGAGACAACAGCAAGGACACTGACAGAGTGACAGTTGGAGCAGTCAGGGCCGGCTGGGTAACTGAGAGACAACAGCAAGGACACTGACAGAGTGACAGTGGGAGCAGTCTGGGCCGGCTGGGTAACTGAGAGACAACAGCAAGGACACTGACAGAGTGACAGTGGGAGCAGTCTGGGCCGGCTGGGTAACTGAGAGACAACAGCAAGGACACTGACAGAGTGACAGTGGTGTGAGCAGTCTGGACCAGCTGGGTAACTGAGAAACAACAGCAAGGACACTGACAGATTGACAGTGGGAGCAGTCTGGGCCGGCCGGGTAACTGAGAGACAACAGCAAGGACACTGACAGAGTGACTGTGGGAGCAGTCTGGGCCGACTGGGAAACTGAGAGACAACAGCAAGGACAGTGACAGAGTGACAGTGGGATCCGTCTGGCCCGGCTGGGTAACTGAGAGACAACAGCAAGGACACTGACAGAGTGACAGTGGGAGCAGTCAGGGCCGGCTGGTTAACTGAGAGACAACAGCAAGAACACTGACAGAGTGACAGTGGGAGCAGTGTGGGCCGGCTGGGTAACTGAGAGACAACAGCAAGGACACTGACAGAGTGACAGTGGGAGCAGTAGGGGCCGGCTGGGTAACTGAGAGACAACAGCAAGGACAGTGACAGAGTGACAGCGGGAGCAGTAGGGGCCGGCTGGGTAACTGAGGGACAACAGCAAGGACACTGACAACGTGACAGTGGCAGAAGTCAGGGCCGGCTGGGTTACTGAGAGACAACAGCAAGGACTCTGACAGAGTGACAGTGAGAGCAGTCTGGGCCGGCCGGGTAACTGAGAGACAACAGCAAGGGCAGTGACAGAGTGACAGTTGGAGCAGTCTGGGCCGGCTGGTTAACTGAGAGACAACAGCAAGGACACTGACAGAGTGACAGTGGGAGCAGTCAGGGCCGGCTGGGTAACTGAGAGACAACAGCAAGGACACTGACAGAGTGACAGTGGGAGCAGTCTGGGCCGGCTGGGTAACTGAGAGACAACAGCAAGGACACTGACAGAGTGACAGAGGGAGCAGTCTGGGCCGGCTGGGTAACAGAGAGACAGCAGCAAAGACACTGACAGAGTGACAGTGGGAGCAGTCTGGGCCGGCTGGGTAACTGAGAGACTACAGCAAGGACAGTGACAGAGTGACAGTGGGAGCAGTCTGGGCCGGCTGGGTAACTGAGGGACAACAGCAAGGTCACTGACAGAGTGAAAGTGGGAGCAGTCTGGGCCGGCTGGGTAACTGAGAGACTACAGCAAGGACAGTGACAGAGTGACAGTGGTAGCAGTCTGGTCCGGCTGGGTAACTGAGAGACAACAGCAAGGACAGTGACAGAGTGACAGTGGGAGCAGTCTGGGCCGGCTGGGTAACTGAGAGACAACAGCAAAGACACTGACAGAGTGACAGTGGGAGCAGTCTGGGTGGATGGGTAACTGAGAAACAACAGCAAGGTCACTGACAGATTGACAGTGGGAGCAGTCTGGGCCGGATGGGCAACTGAGAGACAACAGCAAGGACAGTGACAGAGTGACAGTGGGAGCAATCTGGGCCGTCTGGGTAACTGAGAGACAACAGCAAGGGCACTGACAGAGTGACAGTGGGAGCAGTCTGGGCCGGCTGGGTAACAGAGAGACAGCAGCAAAGACACTGACAGAGTGACAGTGGGAGCAGTCTGGGCCGGCTGGGTAACTGAGAGACTACAGCAAGGACAGTGACAGTGACAGTGGGAACAGTCTGGGCCGTCTGGGCAACTGAGAGACAACAGCAAGGACAGTGACAGAGTGACAGAGGGAGCAGTCTTGGCCGGCTAGGTAACTTAGAGACAACAGCAAGGACACTGACAGAGTGACAGTGGGAGCAGTCTGGGTGGATGGGTAACTGAGAAACAACAGCAAGGACACTGACAGAGTGACAGTGGGAGCAGTCTGGGCCGGCTGGATAACTGAGACAACAGCAAGGACACTGACAGAGTGACAGTGGGAGCAGTCTGGGCCGGCTGGGTAACAGAGAGACAGCAGCAAAGACACTGACAGAGTGACAGTGGGAGCAGTCTGGGCGGGCTGGCTAACTGAGAGACAACAGCAAGGACAGTGACAGAGTGACAGTGGGAGCAGTCTGGGCCGGCTGGGTAACTGAGGGACAACAGCAAGGTCACTGACAGAGTGAAAGTTGGAGCAGTCTGGGCCGGCTGGGTAACTGAGAGACTACAGCAAGGACAGTGACAGAGTGACAGTGGGAGCAGTCTGGTCCGGCTGGGTAACTGAGAGACAACAGCAAGGACAGTGACAGAGTGACAGTGGGAGCAGTCTGGGCCGGCTGGGTAACTGAGAGACAACAGCAAGGACACTGACAGAGTGACAGTGGGAGCTGTCTGGGCCGGCTGGGTAACTGAGAGACAACAGCAAGGACAGTGACAGAGTGACAGTGGGAGCAGTCTGGGCCGGCTGGGTAACTGAGAGACAACAGCAAGGACACTGACAGAGTGACAGTTGGAGCAGTCAGGGCCGGCTGGGTAACTGAGAGACAACAGCAAGGACACTGACAGAGTGACAGTGGGAGCAGTCTGGGCCGGCTGGGTAACTGAGAGACAACAGCAAGGACACTGACAGAGTGACAGTGGGAGCAGTCTGGGCCGGCTGGGTAACTGAGAGACAACAGCAAGGACACTGACAGAGTGACAGTGGTGTGAGCAGTCTGGACCAGCTGGGTAACTGAGAAACAACAGCAAGGACACTGACAGATTGACAGTGGGAGCAGTCTGGGCCGGCCGGGTAACTGAGAGACAACAGCAAGGACACTGACAGAGTGACTGTGGGAGCAGTCTGGGCCGACTGGGAAACTGAGAGACAACAGCAAGGACAGTGACAGAGTGACAGTGGGATCCGTCTGGCCCGGCTGGGTAACTGAGAGACAACAGCAAGGACACTGACAGAGTGACAGTGGGAGCAGTCAGGGCCGGCTGGGTAACTGAGAGACAACAGCAAGAACACTGACAGAGTGACAGTGGGAGCAGTGTGGGCCGGCTGGGTAACTGAGAGACAACAGCAAGGACACTGACAGAGTGACAGTGGGAGCAGTAGGGGCCGGCTGGGTAACTGAGAGACAACAGCAAGGACAGTGACAGAGTGACAGCGGGAGCAGTAGGGGCCGGCTGGGTAACTGAGGGACAACAGCAAGGACACTGACAACGTGACAGTGGCAGAAGTCAGGGCCGGCTGGGTTACTGAGAGACAACAGCAAGGACTCTGACAGAGTGACAGTGAGAGCAGTCTGGGCCGGCCGGGTAACTGAGAGACAACAGCAAGGGCAGTGACAGAGTGACAGTTGGAGCAGTCTGGGCCGGCTGGTTAACTGAGAGACAACAGCAAGGACACTGCCAGAGTGACAGTGGGAGCAGTCAGGGCCGGCTGGGTAACTGAGAGACAACAGCAAGGACACTGACAGAGTGACAGTGGGAGCAGTCTGGGCCGGCTGGGTAACTGAGAGACAACAGCAAGGACACTGACAGAGTGACAGAGGGAGCAGTCTGGGCCGGCTGGGTAACAGAGAGACAGCAGCAAAGACACTGACAGAGTGACAGTGGGAGCAGTCTGGGCCGGCTGGGTAACTGAGAGACTACAGCAAGGACAGTGACAGAGTGACAGTGGGAGCAGTCTGGGCAGGCTGGGTAACTGAGGGACAACAGCAAGGTCACTGACAGAGTGAAAGTGGGAGCAGTCTGGGCCGGCTGGGTAACTGAGAGACGACAGCAAGGACAGTGACAGAGTGACAGTGGGAGCAGTCTGGTCCGGCTGGGTAACTGAGAGACAACAGCAAGGACAGTGACAGAGTGACAGTGGGAGCAGTCTGGGCCGGCTGGGTAACTGAGAGACAACAGCAAAGACACTGACAGAGTGACAGTGGGAGCAGTCTGGGTGGATGGGTAACTGAGAAACAACAGCAAGGTCACTGACAGATTGACAGTGGGAGCAGTCTGGGCCGGATGGGCAACTGAGAGACAACAGCAAGGACACTGACAGAGTGACAGTGGTGTGAGCAGTCTGGACCAGCTGGGTAACTGAGAAACAACAGCAAGGACACTGACAGATTGACAGTGGGAACAGTCTGGGCCGACCGGGTAACTGAGAGACAACAGCAAGGACACTGACAGAGTGACTGTGGGAGCAGTCTGGGCCGGCTGGGCAACTGAGAGACAACAGCAACGACACTGATAGAGTGACAGTGAGAGCAGTCTGGGCCGGCTGGGTACATGAGAGACGACAGCAAGGACACTGACAGAGTGACAGTGAGAGCAGTCTGGGCCGGCTGGGTAACTGAGAGACAACAGCAAGGACAGTGACAGAGTGACAGTGGGAGCATTCTGGGCCGTCTGGGTAACTGAGAGACAACAGCAAGGACACTGACAGAGTGACAGTGGGAGCAGTCTGGGCCGGCTGGGTAACAGAGAGACAGCAGCAAAGACACTGACAGAGTGACAGTGGGAGCAGTCTGGGCCGGCTGGGTAACTGAGAGACTACAGCAAGGACAGTGACAGTGACAGTGGGAACAGTCTGGGCCGTCTGGGCAACTGAGAGACAACAGCAAGGACAGTGACAGAGTGACAGAGGGAGCAGTCTTGGCCGGCTAGGTAACTTAGAGACAACAGCAAGGACACTGACAGAGTGACAGTGGGAGCAGTCTGGGTGGATGGGTAACTGAGAAACAACAGCAAGGACACTGACAGAGTGACAGTGGGAGCAGTCTGGGCCGGCTGGGTAACTGAGAGACAACAGCAAGGGCACTGACAGAGTGACAGTGGGAGCAGTCTGGGCCGGCTGGGTAACAGAGAGACAACAGCAAGGACATTGACTGAGTGACAGTGGGAGCAGTCTGGGCTGGCTGGGTAACTCAGAGAAAACCGCAAGGACTCTGACAGAGTGACAGTGGGAGCAGTCTGGGCCGGCTGGGTAACTGAGAGACAACAGCAAGGACAGTGACAGAGTGACAGTGAGAGCAGTCTGGGCCGTCTGGGTAACTGAGAGACAATATGCAAGAACACTGACAGAGTGACAGTGGGAGCAGTCTGGGCCGGCTGGATAACTGAGAGACAACAGCAAGGACACTGACAGAGTGACAGTGGGAGCAGTCTGGGCCGGCTGGGTAACTGAGAGACAACAGCAAGGACACTGACAGAGTGACAGTGGGAGCAGTCTGGACCGGCTGGGTAACTGAGAGACAACAGCAAGGACACTGACAGATTGACAGTGGAAGCAATCTGGGCCGGCTGGGTAACTGAGAGACAACAGCAAGGACACTGACAGAGTGACAGTGGGAGCAGTCTGGACCGACTGGGTAACTTAGAGACAACAGCAAGGACACTGACAGAGTGACAGTGGGAGCAGTCTGGGCCGTCTGGGTAACTGAGAGACAACAGCAAGGACACTGACAGAGTGACAGTGGGAGCAGTCTGGGCCGGCTGGTAACTGAGAGACAACAGCAAGGACACTGACAGAGTGACAGTGAGAGCAGTCTGCACCGGCTGGGTAACTGAGAGACAACAGCAAGGACACTGACAGAGTGACAGTGCTGTGAGCAGTCTGGACCAGCTGGGTAACTGAGAAACAACAGCAAGGACACTGACAGATTGACAGTGGGAGCAGTCTGGCCCGGCCGGGTAACTGAGAGACAACAGCAAGACACTGACAGAGTGACTGTGGGAGCAGTCTGGGCCGGCTGGGCAACTGAGAGACAACAGCAACGACACTGATAGAGTGACAGTGAGAGCAGTCTGGGCCGGCTGGGTACATGAGAGACTACAGCAAGGACACTGACAGAGTGACAGTGAGAGCAGTCTGGGCCGGCTGGGTAACTGAGAGACAACAGCAAGGACAGTGACAGAGTGACAGTGGGAGCAATCTGGGCCGTCTGGGTAACTGAGAGACAACAGCAAGGACACTGACAGAGTGACAGTGGGAGCAGTCTGGGCCGGCTGGGTAACAGAGAGACAGCAGCAAAGACACTGACAGAGTGACAGTGGGAGCAGTCTGGGCCGGCTGGGTAACTGAGAGACTACAGCAAGGACAGTGACAGTGACAGTGGGAACAGTCTGGGCCGTCTGGGCAACTGAGAGACAACAGCAAGGACAGTGACAGAGTGACAGAGGGAGCAGTCTTGGCCGGCTAGGTAACTTAGAGACAACAGCAAGGACACTGACAGAGTGACAGTGGGAGCAGTCTGGGTGGATGGGTAACTGAGAAACAACAGTAAGGACACTGACAGAGTGACAGTGGGAGCAGTCTGGGCCGGCTGGATAACTGAGTCAACAGCAAGGACACTGACAGAGTGACAGTGGGAGCAGTCTGGGCCGGCTGGGTAACAGAGAGACAGCAGCAAAGACACTGACAGAGTGATAGTGGGAGCAGTCTGGGCGGGCTGTCTAACTGAGAGACAACAGCAAGGACAGTGACAGAGTGACAGTGGGTGCAGTCTGGGCCGGCTGGGTAACTGAGGGACAACAGCAAGGTCACTGACAGAGTGAAAGTTGGAGCAGTCTGGGCCGGCTGGGTAACTGAGAGACTACAGCAAGGACAGTGACAGAGTGACAGTGGGAGCAGTCTGGTCCGGCTGGGTAACTGAGAGACAACAGCAAGGATAGTGACAGAGTGACAGTGGGAGCAGTCTGGGCCGGCTGGGTAACAGAGAGACAACAGCAAGGACACTGACAGAGTGACAGTGGGAGCTGTCTGGGCCGGCTGGGTAACTGAGAGACAACAGCAAGGACAGTGACAGAGTGACAGTGGGAGCAGTCTGGGCCGGCTGGGTAACTGAGAGACAACAGCAAGGACACTGACAGAGTGACAGTTGGAGCAGTCAGGGCCGGCTGGGTAACTGAGAGACAACAGCAAGGACACTGACAGAGTGACAGTGGGAGCAGTCTGGGCCGGCTGGGTAACTGAGAGACAACAGCAAGGACACTGACAGAGTGACAGTGGGAACAGTCTGGGCCGGCTGGGTAACTGAGAGACAACAGCAAGGACACTGACAGAGTGACAGTGGGAGCAGTCTGGGCCGGCTGGGTAACAGAGAGACAGCAGCAAAGACACTGACAGAGTGACAGTGGGAGCAGTCTGGGCCGGCTGGGTAACTGAGAGACTACAGCAAGGACAGTGACAGAGTGACAGTGGGAACAGTCTGGGCCGTCTGGGCAACTGAGAGACAACAGCAAGGACAGTGACAGAGTGACAGTGGGAGCAGTCTGGTCCGGCTGGGTAACTGAGAGACAACAGCAAGGACAGTGACAGAGTGACAGTGGGAGCAGTCTGGGCCGGCTGGGTAACTGAGAGACAACAGCAAAGACACTGACAGACTGACAGTGGGAGCAGTCTGGGTGGATGGGTAACTGAGAAACAACAGCAAGGTCACTGACAGATTGACAGTGGGAGCAGTCTGGGCCGGATGGGCAACTGAGAGACAACAGCAAGGACACTGACAGAGTGACAGTGGTGTGAGCAGTCTGGACCAGCTGGGTAACTGAGAAACAACAGCAAGGACACTGACAGATTGACAGTGGGAGCAGTCTGGGCCGGCCGGGTAACTGAGAGACAACAGCAAGGACACTGACAGAGTGACTGTGGGAGCAGTCTGGGCCGGCTGGGCAACTGAGAGACAACAGCAACGACACTGATAGAGTGACAGTGAGAGCAGTCTGGGCCGGCTGGGTACATGAGAGACTACAGCAAGGACACTGACAGAGTGACAGTGAGAGCAGTCTGGGCCGGCTGGGTAACTGAGAGACAACAGCAAGGACAGTGACAGAGTGACAGTGGGAGCATTCTGGGCCGTCTGGGTAACTGAGAGACAACAGCAAGGACACTGACAGAGTGACAGTGGGAGCAGTCTGGGCAGGCTGGGTAACAGAGAGACAGCAGCAAAGACACTGACAGAGTGACAGTGGGAGCAGTCTGGGCCGGCTGGGTAACTGAGAGACTACAGCAAGGACAGGGACAGTGACAGTGGGAACAGTCTGGGCCGTCTGGGCAACTGAGAGACAACAGCAAGGACAGTGACAGAGTGACAGAGGGAGCAGTCTTGGCCGGCTAGGTAACTTAGAGACAACAGCAAGGACACTGACAGAGTGACAGTGGGAGCAGTCTGGGTGGATGGGTAACTGAGAAACAACAGCAAGGACACTGACAGAGTGACAGTGGGAGCAGTCTGGGCCGGCTGGGTAACTGAGAGACAACAGCAAGGGCACTGACAGAGTGACAGTGGGAGCAGTCTGGACCGGCTGGGTAACAGAGAGACAACAGCAAGGACATTGACTGAGTGACAGTGGGAGCAGTCTGGGCTGGCTGGGTAACTCAGAGAAAACCGCAAGGACACTGACAGAGTGACAGTGGGAGCAGTCTGGGCCGGCTGGGTAACTGAGAGACAACAGCAAGGACAGTGACAGAGTGACAGTGAGAGCAGTCTGGGCCGGCTGGGTAACTGAGAGACAATATGCAAGAACACTGACAGTGACAGTGGGAGCAGTCTGGGCCGGCTGGATAACTGAGAGACAACAGCAAGGACACTGACAGAGTGACAGTGGGAGCAGTCTGGGCCGGCTGGGTAACTGAGAGACAACAGCAAGGACACTGACAGAGTGACAGTGGGAGCAGTCTGGACCGGCTGGGTAACTGAGAGACAACAGCAAGGACACTGACAGATTGACAGTGGAAGCAATCTGGGCCGGCTGGGTAACTGAGAGACAACAGCAAGGACACTGACAGAGTGACAGTGGGAGCAGTCTGGACCGACTGGGTAACTTAGAGACAACAGCAAGGACACTGACAGAGTGACAGTGGTAGCAGTCTGGGCCGTCTGGGTAACTGAGAGACAACAGCAAGGACACTGACAGAGTGACAGTGCTGTGAGCAGTCTGGACCAGCTGGGTAACTGAGAAACAACAGCAAGGACACTGACAGATTGACAGTGGGAGCAGTCTGGCCCGGCCGGGTAACTGAGAGACAACAGCAAGGACACTGACAGAGTGACTGTGGGAGCAGTCTGGGCCGGCTGGGCAACTGAGAGACAACAGCAACGACACTGATAGAGTGACAGTGAGAGCAGTCTGGGCCGGCTGGGTACATGAGAGACTACAGCAAGGACACTGACAGAGTGACAGTGAGAGCAGTCTGGGCCGGCTGGGTAACTGAGAGACAACAGCAAGGACAGTGACAGAGTGACAGTGGGAGCAATCTGGGCCGTCTGGGTAACTGAGAGACAACAGCAAGGACACTGACAGAGTGACAGTGGGAGCAGTCTGGGCCGGCTGGGTAACAGAGAGACAGCAGCAAAGACACTGACAGAGTGACAGTGGGAGCAGTCTGGGCCGGCTGTGTAACTGAGAGACTACAGCAAGGACAGTGACAGTGACAGTGGGAACAGTCTGGGCCGTCTGGGCAACTGAGAGACAACAGCAAGGACAGTGACAGAGTGACAGAGGGAGCAGTCTTGGCCGGCTAGGTAACTTAGAGACAACAGCAAGGACACTGACAGAGTGACAGTGGGAGCAGTCTGGGTGGATGGGTAACTGAGAAACAACAGTAAGGACACTGACAGAGTGACAGTGGGAGCAGTCTGGGCCGGCTGGATAACTGAGACAACAGCAAGGACACTGACAGAGTGACAGTGGGAGCAGTCTGGGCCGGCTGGGTAACAGAGAGACAGCAGCAAAGACACTGACAGAGTGACAGTGGGAGCAGTCTGGGCGGGCTGGCTAACTGAGAGACAACAGCAAGGACAGTGACAGAGTGACAGTGGGAGCAGTCTGGGCCGGCTGGGTAACTGAGGGACAACAGCAAGGTCACTGACAGAGTGAAAGTTGGAGCAGTCTGGGCCGGCTGGGTAACTGAGAGACTACAGCAAGGACAGTGACAGAGTGACAGTGGGAGCAGTCTGGTCCGGCTGGGTAACTGAGAGACAACAGCAAGGACAGTGACAGAGTGACAGTGGGAGCAGTCTGGGCCGGCTGGGTAACAGAGAGACAACAGCAAGGACACTGACAGAGTGACAGTGGGAGCTGTCTGGGCCGGCTGGGTAACTGAGAGACAACAGCAAGGACAGTGACAGAGTGACAGTGGGAGCAGTCTGGGCCGGCTGGGTAACTGAGAGACAACAGCAAGGACACTGACAGAGTGACAGTTGGAGCAGTCAGGGCCGGCTGGGTAACTGAGAGACAACAGCAAGGACACTGACAGAGTGACAGTGGGAGCAGTCTGGGCCGGCTGGGTAACTGAGAGACAACAGCAAGGACACTGACAGAGTGACAGTGGGAACAGTCTGGGCCGGCTGGGTAACTGAGAGACAACAGCAAGGACACTGACAGAGTGACAGTGGGAGCAGTCTGGGCCGGCTGGGTAACAGAGAGACAGCAGCAAAGACACTGACAGAGTGACAGTGGGAGCAGTCTGGGCCGGCTGCGTAACTGAGAGACTACAGCAAGGACAGTGACAGAGTGACAGTGGGAACAGTCTGGGCCGTCTGGGCAACTGAGAGACAACAGCAAGGACAGTGACAGAGTGACAGTGGGAGCAGTCTGGGCCGGCTGGGTAACTGAGAGACAACAGCAAGGACACTGACAGAGTGACAGTGAGAGCAGTCTGGACCGGCTGGGTAACTGAGTGACAACAGCAAGGACACTGACAGAGTGACAGTGGTGTGAGCAGTCTGGATCAGCTGGGTAACTGAGAAGCAACAGCAAGGACACTGACAGATTGACAGTGGGAGCAGTCTGGGCCGGCCGGGTAACTGAGAGACAACAGCAAGGACACTGACAGAGTGACTGTGGGAGCAGTCTGGGCCGACTGGGTAACTGAGAGACAACAGCAAGGACACTGACAGAGTGACAGTGGGAGCAGTCTGGGCCGGCTGGGCAACTGAGAGACAACAGCAACGACACTGATAGAGTGACAGTGAGAGCAGTCTGGGCCGGCTGGGTACATGAGAGACTACAGCAAGGACACTGACAGAGTGACAGTGAGAGCAGTCTGGGCCGGCTGGGTAACTGAGAGACAACAGCAAGGACAGTGACAGAGTGACAGTGGGAGCAATCTGGGCCGGCTGGATAACTGAGACAACAGCAAGGACACTGACAGAGTGACAGTGGGAGCAGTCTGGGCCGGCTGGGTAACAGAGAGACAGCAGCAAAGACACTGACAGAGTGACAGTGGGAGCAGTCTGGGCGGGCTGGCTAACTGAGAGACAACAGCAAGGACAGTGACAGAGTGACAGTGGGAGCAGTCTGGGCCGGCTGGGTAACTGAGGGACAACAGCAAGGTCACTGACAGAGTGAAAGTTGGAGCAGTCTGGGCCGGCTGGGTAACTGAGAGACTACAGCAAGGACAGTGACAGAGTGACAGTGGGAGCAGTCTGGTCCGGCTGGGTAACTGAGAGACAACAGCAAGGACAGTGACAGAGTGACAGTGGGAGCAGTCTGGGCCGGCTGGGTAACAGAGAGACAACAGCAAGGACACTGACAGAGTGACAGTGGGAGCTGTCTGGGCCGGCTGGGTAACTGAGAGACAACAGCAAGGACAGTGACAGAGTGACAGTGGGAGCAGTCTGGGCCGGCTGGGTAACTGAGAGACAACAGCAAGGACACTGACAGAGTGACAGTTGGAGCAGTCAGGGCCGGCTGGGTAACTGAGAGACAACAGCAAGGACACTGACAGAGTGACAGTGGGAGCAGTCTGGGCCGGCTGGGTAACTGAGAGACAACAGCAAGGACACTGACAGAGTGACAGTGGGAACAGTCTGGGCCGGCTGGGTAACTGAGAGACAACAGCAAGGACACTGACAGAGTGACAGTGGGAGCAGTCTGGGCCGGCTGGGTAACAGAGAGACAGCAGCAAAGACACTGACAGAGTGACAGTGGGAGCAGTCTGGGCCGGCTGGGTAACTGAGAGACTACAGCAAGGACAGTGACAGAGTGACAGTGGGAACAGTCTGGGCCGTCTGGGCAACTGAGAGACAACAGCAAGGACAGTGACAGAGTGACAGTGGGAGCAGTCTGGGCCGGCTGGGTAACTGAGAGACAACAGCAAGGACACTGACAGAGTGACAGTGAGAGCAGTCTGGACCGGCTGGGTAACTGAGTGACAACAGCAAGGACACTGACAGAGTGACAGTGGTGTGAGCAGTCTGGATCAGCTGGGTAACTGAGAAGCAACAGCAAGGACACTGACAGATTGACAGTGGGAGCAGTCTGGGCCGGCCGGGTAACTGAGAGACAACAGCAAGGACACTGACAGAGTGACTGTGGGAGCAGTCTGGGCCGACTGGGTAACTGAGAGACAACAGCAAGGACACTGACAGAGTGACAGTGGGAGCAGTCTGGGCCGGCTGGGCAACTGAGAGACAACAGCAACGACACTGATAGAGTGACAGTGAGAGCAGTCTGGGCCGGCTGGGTACATGAGAGACTACAGCAAGGACACTGACAGAGTGACAGTGAGAGCAGTCTGGGCCGGCTGGGTAACTGAGAGACAACAGCAAGGACAGTGACAGAGTGACAGTGGGAGCAATCTGGGCCGTCTGGGTAACTGAGAGACAACAGCAAGGACACTGACAGAGTGACAGTGGGAGCAGTCTGGGCCGGCTGGGTAACAGAGAGACAGCAGCAAAGACACTGACAGAGTGACAGCGGGAGCAGTCTGGGCCGGCTGGGTAACTGAGAGACTACAGCAAGGACAGTGACAGTGACAGTGGGAACAGTCTGGGCCGTCTGGGCAACTGAGAGACAACAGCAAGGACAGTGACAGAGTGACAGAGGGAGCAGTCTTGGCCGGCTAGGTAACTTAGAGACAACAGCAAGGACACTGACAGAGTGACAGTGGGAGCAGTCTGGGTGGATGGGTAACTGAGAAACAACAGCAAGGACACTGACAGAGTGACAGTGGGAGCAGTCTGGACCGGCTGGGTAACTGAGAGACAACAGCAAGGGCACTGACAGAGTGACAGTGGGAGCAGTCTGGACCGGCTGGGTAACAGAGAGACAACAGCAAGGACATTGACTGAGTGACAGTGGGAGCAGTCTGGGCTGGCTGGGTAACTCAGAGAAAACCGCAAGGACAGTGACAGAGTGACAGTGGGAGCAGTCTTGGCCGGCTGGGTTACTGAGAGACAACAGCAAGGACAGTGACAGAGTGACAGTGAGAGCAGTCTGGGCCGGCTGGGTAACTGAGAGACAATATGCAAGAACACTGACAGAGTGACAGTGGGAGCAGTCTGGGCCGGCTGGATAACTGAGAGACAACAGCAAGGACACTGACAGAGTGACAGTGGGAGCAGTCTGAGCCGGCTGGGTAACTGAGAGACAACAGCAAGGACACTGACAGAGTGACAGTGGGAGCAGTCTGGGCCGGCTGGGTAACTGAGAGACAACAGCAAGGACACTGACAGAGTGACAGTGGGAGCAGTCTGGACCGGCTGGGTAACTGAGAGACAACAGCAAGGACACTGACAGATTGACAGTGGAAGCAATCTGGGCCGGCTGGGTAACTGAGAGACAACAGCAAGGACACTGACAGAGTGACAGTGGGAGCAGTCTGGACCGACTGGGTAACTGAGAGACAACAGCAAGGACACTGACAGAGTGACAGTGGGAGCAGTCTGGGCCGTCTGGGTAACTGAGAGACAACAGCAAGGACACTGACAGAGTGACAGTGGGAGCAGTCTGGGCCGGCTGGTAACTGAGAGACAACAGCAAGGACACTGACAGAGTGACAGTGAGAGCAGTCTGCACCGGCTGGGTAACTGAGAGACAACAGCAAGGACACTGACAGAGTGACAGTGCTGTGAGCAGTCTGGACCAGCTGGGTAACTGAGAAACAACAGCAAGGACACTGACAGATTGACAGTGGGAGCAGTCTGGGCCGGCCGGGTAACTGAGAGACAACAGCAAGGACACTGACAGAGTGACTGTGGGAGCAGTCTGGGCCGGCTGGGCAACTGAGAGACAACAGCAACGACACTGATAGAGTGACAGTGAGAGCAGTCTGGGCCGGCTGGGTACATGAGAGACTACAGCAAGGACACTGACAGAGTGACAGTGAGAGCAGTCTGGGCCGGCTGGGTAACTGAGAGACAACAGCAAGGACAGTGACAGAGTGACAGTGGGAGCAATCTGGGCCGTCTGGGTCACTGAGAGACAACAGCAAGGACACTGACAGAGTGACAGTGGGAGCAGTCTGGGCCGGCTGGGTAACAGAGAGACAGCAGCAAAGACACTGACAGAGTGACAGTGGGAGCAGTCTGGGCCGGCTGGGTAACTGAGAGACTACAGCAAGGACAGTGACAGTGACAGTGGGAACAGTCTGGGCCGTCTGGGCAACTGAGAGACAACAGCAAGGACAGTGACAGAGTGACAGAGGGAGCAGTCTTGGCCGGCTAGGTAACTTAGAGACAACAGCAAGGACACTAACAGAGTGACAGTGGGAGCAGTCTGGGTGGATGGGTAACTGAGAAACAACAGTAAGGACACTGACAGAGTGACAGTGGGAGCAGTCTGGGCCGGCTGGATAACTGAGACAACAGCAAGGACACTGACAGAGTGACAGTGGGAGCAGTCTGGGCCGGCTGGGTAACAGAGAGACAGCAGCAAAGACACTGACAGAGTGACAGTGGGAGCAGTCTGGGCGGGCTGGCTAACTGAGAGACAACAGCAAGGACAGTGACAGAGTGACAGTGGGAGCAGTCTGGGCCGGCTGGGTAACTGAGGGACAACAGCAAGGTCACTGACAGAGTGAAAGTTGGAGCAGTCTGGGCCGGCTGGGTAACTGAGAGACTACAGCAAGGACAGTGACAGAGTGACAGTGGGAGCAGTCTGGTCCGGCTGGGTAACTGAGAGACAACAGCAAGGACAGTGACAGAGTGACAGTGGGAGCAGTCTGGGCCGGCTGGGTAACAGAGAGACAACAGCAAGGACACTGACAGAGTGACAGTGGGAGCTGTCTGGGCCGGCTGGGTAACTGAGAGACAACAGCAAGGACAGTGACAGAGTGACAGTGGGAGCAGTCTGGGCCGGCTGGGTAACTGAGAGACAACAGCAAGGACACTGACAGAGTGACAGTTGGAGCAGTCAGGGCCGGCTGGGTAACTGAGAGACAACAGCAAGGACACTGACAGAGTGACAGTGGGAGCAGTCTGGGCCGGCTGGGTAACTGAGAGACAACAGCAAGGACACTGACAGAGTGACAGTGGGAGCAGTCTGGGCCGGCTGGGTAACTGAGAGACAACAGCAAGGACACTGACAGAGTGACAGTGGGAGCAGTCTGGGCCGGCTGGGTAACTGAGAGACTACAGCAAGGACAGTGACAGAGTGACAGTGGGAACAGTCTGGGCCGTCTGGGCAACTGAGAGACAACAGCAAGGACAGTGACAGAGTGACAGTGGGAGCAGTCTGGGCCGGCTGGGTAACTGAGAGACAACAGCAAGGACACTGACAGAGTGACAGTGAGAGCAGTCTGGACCGGCTGGGTAACTGAGAGACAACAGCAAGGACACTGACAGAGTGACAGTGGTGTGAGCAGTCTGGACCAGCTGGGTAACTGAGAAACAACAGCAAGGACACTGACAGATTGACAGTGGGAGCAGTCTCGGCCGGCCGGGTAACTGAGAGACAACAGCAAGGACACTGACAGAGTGACTGTGGGAGCAGTCTGGGCCGACTGGGTAACTGAGAGACAACAGCAAGGACACTGACAGAGTGACAGTGGGAGCAGTCTGGGCCGGCTGGGCAACTGAGAGACAACAGCAACGACACTGATAGAGTGACAGTGAGAGCAGTCTGGGCCGGCTGGGTACATGAGAGACTACAGCAAGGACACTGACAGAGTGACAGTGAGAGCAGTCTGGGCCGGCTGGGTAACTGAGAGACAACAGCAAGGACAGTGACAGAGTGACAGTGGGAGCAATCTGGGCCGTCTGGGTAACTGAGAGACAACAGCAAGGACACTGACAGAGTGACAGTGGGAGCAGTCTGGGTCGGCTGGGTAACTGAGAGACTACAGCAAGGACAGTGACAGTGACAGTGGGAACAGTCTGGGCCGTCTGGGCAACTGAGAGACAACAGCAAGGACAGTGACAGAGTGACAGAGGGAGCAGTCTTGGCCGGCTAGGTAACTTAGAGACAACAGCAAGGACACTGACAGAGTGACAGTGGGAGCAGTCTGGGTGGATGGGTAACTGAGAAACAACAGCAAGGACACTGACAGAGTGACAGTGGGAGCAGTCTGGGCCGGCTGGATAACTGAGAGACAACAGCAAGGACACTGACAGAGTGACAGTGGGAGCAGTCTGGGCCGGCTGGGTAACAGAGAGACAGCAGCAAAGACACTGACAGAGTGACAGTGGGAGCAATCTGGGCGGGCTGGCTAACTGAGAGACACCAGCAAGGACAGTGACAGAGTGACAGTGGGAGCAGTCTGGGCCGGCTGGGTAACTGAGGGACAACAGCAAGGTCACTGACAGAGTGAAAGTTGGAGCAGTCTGGGCCGGCTGGGTAACTGAGAGACTACAGCAAGGACAGTGACAGAGTGACAGTGGGAGCAGTCTGGTCCGGCTGGGTAACTGAGAGACAACAGCAAGGACAGTGACAGAGTGACAGTGGGAGCAGTCTGGGCCGGCTGGGTAACTGAGAGACAACAGCAAGGACACTGACAGAGTGACAGTTGAAGCAGTCAGGGCCGGCTGGGTAACTGAGAGACAACAGCAAGGACACTGACAGAGTGACAGTGGGAGCAGTCTGGGCCGGCTGGGTAACTGAGAGACAACAGCAAGGACACTGACAGAGTGACAGTGGGAACAGTCTGGGCCGTCTGGGCAACTGAGAGACAACAGCAAGGACAGTGACAGAGTGACAGTGGGAGCAGTCTGGGCCGGCTGGGTAACTGAGAGACAACAGCAAGGACACTGACAGAGTGACAGTGAGAGCAGTCTGGACCGGCTGGGTAACTGAGAGACAACAGCAAGGACACTGACAGAGTGACAGTGGTGTGAGCAGTCTGGACCAGCTGGGTAACTGAGAAACAACAGCAAGGACACTGACAGATTGACAGTGGGAGCAGTCTCGGCCGGCCGGGTAACTGAGAGACAACAGCAAGGACACTGACAGAGTGACTGTGGGAGCAGTCTGGGCCGACTGGGTAACTGAGAGACAACAGCAAGGACACTGACAGAGTGACAGTGGGAGCAGTCTGGGCCGGCTGGGCAACTGAGAGACAACAGCAACGACACTGATAGAGTGACAGTGAGAGCAGTCTGGGCCGGCTGGGTACATGAGAGACTACAGCAAGGACACTGACAGAGTGACAGTGAGAGCAGTCTGGGCCGGCTGGGTAACTGAGAGACAACAGCAAGGACAGTGACAGAGTGACAGTGGGAGCAATCTGGGCCGTCTGGGTAACTGAGAGACAACAGCAAGGACACTGACAGAGTGACAGTGGGAGCAGTCTGGGTCGGCTGGGTAACTGAGAGACTACAGCAAGGACAGTGACAGTGACAGTGGGAACAGTCTGGGCCGTCTGGGCAACTGAGAGACAACAGCAAGGACAGTGACAGAGTGACAGAGGGAGCAGTCTTGGCCGGCTAGGTAACTTAGAGACAACAGCAAGGACACTGACAGAGTGACAGTGGGAGCAGTCTGGGTGGATGGGTAACTGAGAAACAACAGCAAGGACACTGACAGAGTGACAGTGGGAGCAGTCTGGGCCGGCTGGATAACTGAGAGACAACAGCAAGGACACTGACAGAGTGACAGTGGGAGCAGTCTGGGCCGGCTGGGTAACAGAGAGACAGCAGCAAAGACACTGACAGAGTGACAGTGGGAGCAATCTGGGCGGGCTGGCTAACTGAGAGACACCAGCAAGGACAGTGACAGAGTGACAGTGGGAGCAGTCTGGGCCGGCTGGGTAACTGAGGGACAACAGCAAGGTCACTGACAGAGTGAAAGTTGGAGCAGTCTGGGCCGGCTGGGTAACTGAGAGACTACAGCAAGGACAGTGACAGAGTGACAGTGGGAGCAGTCTGGTCCGGCTGGGTAACTGAGAGACAACAGCAAGGACAGTGACAGAGTGACAGTGGGAGCAGTCTGGGCCGGCTGGGTAACTGAGAGACAACAGCAAGGACACTGACAGAGTGACAGTTGAAGCAGTCAGGGCCGGCTGGGTAACTGAGAGACAACAGCAAGGACACTGACAGAGTGACAGTGGGAGCAGTCTGGGCCGGCTGGGTAACTGAGAGACAACAGCAAGGACACTGACAGAGTGACAGTGGGAGCAGTCTGGGCCGGCTGGGTAACTGAGAGACAACAGCAAGGACACTGACAGAGTGACAGTGGGAGCAGTCTGGGTGGATGGGTAACTGAGAAACAACAGCAAGGACACTGACAGAGTGACAGTGGGAGCAGTCTGGGCCGGCTGGATAACTGAGAGACAACAGCAAGGACACTGACAGAGTGACAGTGGGAGCAGTCTGGGCCGGCTGGGTAACAGAAAGACAGCAGCAAAGACACTGACAGAGTGACAGTGGGAGCAGTCTGGGCCGGCTGGGTAACTGAGAGACTACAGCAAGGACAGTGACAGAGTGACAGTGGGAGCAGTCTGTGCCGGCTGGGTAACTGAGGGACAACAGCAAGGTCACTGACAGAGTGAAAGTGGGAGCAGTCTGGGCCGGCTGGGTAACTGAGAGACTACAGCAAGGACAGTGACAGAGTGACAGTGGGAGCAGTCTGGTCCGGCTGGGTAACTGAGAGACAACAGCAAGGACAGTGACAGAGTGACAATGGCAGCAGTCTGGGCCGGCTGGGTAACTGAGAGACAACAGCAAGGACACTGACAGAGTGACAGTGGGAGCATTCTGGGTGGATGGGTAACTGAGAGACAACAGCAAGGACACTGACAGAGTGACAGTGAGAGCAGTCTGGGCCGGCAGGGTAACTGAGAGACAACAGCAAGGGCACTGACAGAGTGACAGTGGGAGCAGTCTGGACCGGCTGGGTAACAGAGAGACAACAGCAAGGACATTGACTGAGTGACAGTGGGAGCAGTCTGGGCTGGCTGGGTAACTCAGAGAAAACCGCAAGGACACTGACAGAGTGACAGTGGGAGCAGTCTGGGCCGGCTGGGTAACTGAGAGACAACAGCAAGGACAGTGACAGAGTGACAGTGAGAGCAGTCTGGGCCGGCTGGGTAACTGAGAGACAACATGCAAGAACACTGACAGAGTGACAGTGGGAGTAGTCTGGGCCGGCTGGGTAACTGAGAGACAACAGCAAGGACACTGACAGACTGACAGTGGGAGCAGTCTGAGCCGGATGGGTAACTGAGAGACAACAGCAAGGACACTGACAGAGTGACAGTGGGAGCAGTCTGGACCGGATGGGTAACTGAGAGACAACAGCAAGGACACTGAAAGAGTGACAGTGGGAGTAGTCTGGGGCGGCTGGGGAGCTGAGAGACAACAGCAAGGGCACTGAGAGTGACAGTGGGAGCAGTCTGGACCGGCTGGTTAACTGAGAGACAACAGCAAGGACACTGACAGAGTGACAGTGAGAGCAGTCTGGGCCGGCTGGGTAACTGAGAGACAACAGCAAGGACACTGACAGAGTGACAGTGGGAGCAGTCTGGGCCGGCTGGGTAACTGAGAGACAACAGCAAGGACAGTGACAGAGTGACAGTGGGAGCAGCATGGTCCGTCTGGATAACTGAGAGACAACAGCAAGGACACTGACAGAGTGACAGTGGGAGCAGTCTGGGCCGGCTGGGTAACTTTGTGACAACAGCAAGGACACAGACAGAGTGATAGTGGGAGCAGTCTGGGACGGCTGGTTAACTGAGAGACAACAGCAAGGACGCTGACAGATTGACAGTGGGAGCAGTCTGGGGCTGCTGGGTAAGTTTGAGACAACAGCAACGACACTGACAGAGTGACAGTGGGAGCAATCTGGGCCGGCTGGGTAACTGAGAAACAACAGCAAGGACACTGACAGATTGACAGTTGGAGCAGTCTGGGCCGTCTGGGAAACTGAGAGACAACAGCAAGGACAGTGACAGAGTGACAGTGGGATCCGTCTGGCCCGGCTGGGTAACTGAGAGACAACAGCAAGGACACTGACAGAGTGACAGTGGGAGCAGTCTGGGCCGGCTGGGTAACTGAGAGACAACAGCAAGAACACTGACAGAGTGACAGTGGGAGCAGTGTGGGCCGGCTGGGTAACTGAGAGACAACAGCAAGGACACTGACAGAGTGACAGTGGGAGCAGTAGGGGCCGGCTGGGTAACTGAGAGACAACAGCAAGGACAGTGACAGAGTGACAGCGGGAGCAGTAGGGGCCGGCTGGGTAACTGAGGGACAACAGCAAGGACACTGACAGCGTGACAGTGGGAGAAGTCAGGGCCGGCTGGGTTACTGAGAGACAACAGCAAGGACTCTGACAGAGTGACAGTGAGAGCAGTCTGGGCCGGCCGGGTAACTGAGAGACAACAGCAACGGCAGTGACAGAGTGACAGTTGGAGCAGTCTGGGCCGGCTGGTTAACTGAGAGACAACAGCAAGGACACTGACAGAGTGACAGTGGGAGCAGTCAGGGCCGGCTGGGTAACTGAGAGACAACAGCAAGGACACTGACAGAGTGACAGTGGGAGCAGTCTGGGCCGGCTGGGTAACTGAGAGACAACAGCAAGGACACTGACAGAGTGACAGTGGGAGCAGTCTGGGCCGGCTGGGTAACAGAGAGACAGCAGCAAAGACACTGACAGAGAGACAGTGGGAGCAGTCTGGGCCGGCTGGGTAACTGAGAGACTACAGCAAGGACAGTGACAGAGTGACAGTGGGAGCAGTCTGGGCCGGCTGGGTAACTGAGGGACAACAGCAAGGTCACTGACAGAGTGAAAGTGGGAGCAGTCTGGGCCGGCTGGGTAACTGAGAGACTACAGCAAGGACAGTGACAGAGTGACAATGGGAGCAGTCTGGCCCGGCTGGGTAACTGAGAGACAACAGCAAGGACAGTGACAGAGTGACAGTGGGAGCAGTCTGGGCCGGCTAGGTAACTGAGAGACAACAGCAAAGACACTGACAGAGTGACAGTGGGAGCAGTCTGGGTGGATGGGTAACTGAGAAACAACAGCAAGGTCACTGACAGATTGACAGTGGGAGCAGTCTGGGCCGCATGGGCAACTGAGAGACAACAGCAAGGACACTGACAGAGTGACAGTGAGAGCAGTCTGGGCCGGCTGGGTAACTGAGAGACAACAGCAAGGGCACTGACAGAGTGACAGTGGGAGCAGTCTGGACCGGCTGGGTAACAGAGAGACAACAGCAAGGACATTGACTGAGTGACAGTGGGAGCAGTCTGGGCTGGCTGGGTAACTCAGAGAAAACCGCAAGGACACTGACAGAGTGACAGTGGGAGCAGTCTGGGCCGGCTGGGTAACTGAGAGACAACAGCAAGGACAGTGACAGAGTGACAGTGAGAGCAGTCTGGGCCGGCTGGGAAACTGAGAGACAATATGCAAGAACACTGACAGAGTGACAGTGGGAGCAGTCTGGGCCGGCTGGATAACTGAGAGACAACAGCAAGTGCACTGACAGAGTGACAGTGGGAGCAGTCTGAGCCGGCTGGGTAACTGAGAGACAACAGCAAGGACACTGACAGAGTGACAGTGGGAGCAGTCTGGGCCGGCTGGGTAACTGAGAGACAACAGCAAGGACACTGACAGAGTGACAGTGGGAGCAGTCTGGGCCGGCTGGGTAACTGAGAGACAACAGCAAGGACACTGACAGAGTGACAGTGGGAGCAGCCTGGGCCGGCTGGGTAACTTTGAGACAACAGCAACGACACTGACGGAGTGACAGTGGGAGCAGTCTGGACCGGCTGGGTAACTGAGAAACAACAGCAAGGACACTGACAGAGTGACAGTGGGAGCAGTCTGGGCCGGCTGGGAACCTGAGAGACAACAGCAAGAACAGTGACAGAGTGACAGTGGGATCCGTCTGGGCCGTCTGGGTAACTGAGAGACAACAGCAAGGACACTGACAGAGTGACAGTGGGAGCAGTGTGGGCCGGCTGGGTAACTGAGAGACAACAGTAAGGACACTGACAGAGTGACAGTGGGAGCAGTAGGGGCCGGCTGGGTAACTGAGAGACAACAGCAATGACACTGACAGAGTGACAGCGGGAGCAGTAGGGGCCGGCTGGGTAACTGAGAGACAATATAAATGACTGTGACAGAGTGACAGTGGGAGCTGTCTGTGCCGGCTGGATAACTGTGGGAAAACAGCAAGGACACTGACAGAGTGACAGTGGGAGCAGTCTGGGCCGGCTGGGTAACTGAGAGACTACAGTAAGGACGCTGACAGAGTGACAGTGGGAGCAGTCTGGGCCGGCAGGGTAACTGAGAGACTACAGTAAGGACACTGACAGAGTGACAGTGGGAGCAGTCTAAACCGGATGGCTAACTGAGAGACAACAGCAAGGACACTGACAGAGTGACAGTGCGAGCAGTCTGTGCCGGATGGGCAACTGAGAGACAACAGCAAGGACAGTGACAGAGTGACAGTGGGAGCAGTGTGGGCCGGATGGGTAACTGAGAGAGAACAGCAAGGGCAGTGACAGAGTGACAGTGGGAGCAGTCTGGACCGGCTGGGTAACAGAGAGACAACAGCTAGGACATTGACTGAGTGACAGTGGGAGCAGTCTGGGCTGGCTGGGTAACTGAGAGACTACAGCAAGGACAGTGACAGAGTGACAGTGAGAGCAGTCTGGGCCGGCTGGGTAACTGAGAGACAACAGCAAGGACAGTGACAGAGTGACAGCGGGAGCAGTCTGGTCCGGCTGGGTAACTGAGAGACAACAGCAAGGACACTGACAGAGTGACAGTGGGAGCAGTCTGGTCCGGCTGGGTAACTGAGAGACAACAGCAAGGACACTGACAGAGTGACAGTGGGAGCAGTCTGGGCCGGCTGGGTAACTGAGAGACAACAGCAAGGTCGCTGACAGAGTGACAGTGGGAGCAGTCTGAGCCGGATTGGTAACTAAGAGACAACAGCTAGGACACTGACTGAGTGACAGTGGGAGCAGTCTGGGCCGGCTGGGTAACTGAGAGACAACAGCAAGGACACTGACAGAGTGACAGTGGGAGCAGTCTGGACCGGCTGGGTAACTGAGAGACAACAGCAAGGACACTGACAGAGTGACAATGGTGGGAGCAGTCTGGGCCGGCTGGGTAACTGAGAGACAACAGCAAGGACACTGAAAGAGTGACAGTGGGAGCAGTCTGGGGCGGCTGGGTAACTGAGAGACAACAGCAAGGACACTGACAGAGTGACAGTGGGAGCAGTCTGGGGCGGCTGGGTAACTGAGAGACAACAGCAAGGACACTGACAGAGTGACAGTGGGAGCAGTCTGGACCGGCTGGGCAACTGAGAGACAACAGCAAGGACACTGACAGAGTGACAGCGGGAGCAGTCTGGGCCGGCTGGGTAACTGAGAGACAACAGCAAGGACACTGACAGAGTGACAGTGGGAGCAGTCTGGGCCGGCTGGGTAACTTTGAGACAACAGCAAGGACACAGACAGAGTGATAGTGGGAGCAGTCTGGGACGGCTGGTTAACTGAGAGACAACAGCAAGGACGCTGACAGAGTGACAGTGAGAGCAGTCTGGGGCTGCTGGGTAACTTTGAGAGACAACATGCAAGAACACTGACAGAGTGACTGTGGGAGCAGTCTGGGCCGGCTGGGTAACTGAGAGACAACAGCAAGGTCGCTGACAGAGTGACAGTGGGAGCAGTCTGGGCCGGCTGGGTAACTGAGAGACAACAGCAAGGACAGTGACAGAGTGACAGTGGGAGCAGTCTGGGCCGGCTGGGTAACTGAGAGACAACAGCAAGGGCACTGACAGAGTGACAGTGGGAGCAGTCTGGGCCGGCTGGGTAACTGAGATACAACAGCAAGGACACTGACAGAGTGACAGTGGGAGCAGTCTGGGCCGGCTGGGTAACTGAGAGACAACAGCAAGGGCACTGACAGAGTGACAGAGGGAGCAGTCTGGGCCGGCTGGGTCACTGAGAGACAACAGCAAGGACACAGACAGAGTGACAGTGGGAGCAGTCTGGACCGGCTGGGCAACTGAGAGACAACCGCAAGGACAGTGACAGAGTGACAGTGGGAGCAGTCTGGGCCGTCTGGGGAACTGAGAGACAACAGCAAGGACACTGACAGAGTGACAGTGGGAGCAGTCTGGGCCGGCTGAGTAACTGAGAGACAACAGCAAGGACACTGGCAGTGTGACAGAGGCAACAGGCTGTGCCGGATGGGTAACTGAGAGACAACAGCAAGGACACTTACAGAATGACAGTGGGAGCAGTCTGGGCCGGCTGGGTAATTGAGAGACAACAGCAAGGACACTGACAGAGTGACAGTGGGTGCAGTCTGGGCCGGATGGGTAACTGAGAAACAACAGCAAGGACACTGACAGAGTGACAGAGGCAACAGGCTGGGCCGGCTGTTTAACTGAGGGGCAACAGCAAAGATGCGACAGGGTGATAGTGGGAGCAGTCTGTACCGACTAGGTAACTGAGGGACAACAGCAGGGACACTGACAGAATGAATGTCAGAGCAGTCAGGGCTGTCTGGGTAACTGAAAGACAACAGCCATGACACTGACAGAGGGACAGTGCTGGGAGCAGTCTGGGCCGGCTGGATAAATTAGAGAAAACAGCATAGTCACTGATAGAGTGACAGTGGGAGCAGTTTGGACCGGCTGGGGAACTGAGAGACATCAGCAAGGACAGTGACAGAGTGACAGTGGCAGCAGTCTGGACCGGCTGGGTAACTGAGAGACAACAGCATGGACAGTGACAGAGTGACAGTGGGAGCAGTCTGGGCCGGCTGGGTAACTGAGAGACAACAGCAAGGACACTGACAGAGTGACAGTGGGAGCAGTCTGGACCGGCTGGGTAACTGAGAGACAACAGCAAGGACACTGACAGAGTGAAAGTGGGAGCATTGTGGGCCGGCTGGGTAACTGAGAGACAACAGCAAGGACACTGACAGAGTGACAGCGGGAGCAGTCTGGGCCGGCTGGGTAACTGAGAGACAACAGCAAGGACACTGACAGAGTGACAGTGGGAGCAGCCTGGGCCGGCTGGGTAACTTTGAGACAACAGCAACGACACTGACGGAGTGACAGTGGGAGCAGTCTGGACCGGCTGGGTAACTGAGAAACAACAGCAAGGACACTGACAGAGTGACAGTGGGAGCAGTCTGGGCCGGCTGGGTAACTGAGAGACTACAGTAAGGACGCTGACAGAGTGACAGTGGGAGCAGTCTGGGCCGGCAGGGTAACTGAGAGACTACAGTAAGGACACTGACAGAGTGACAGTGGGAGCAGTCTAAACCGGATGGCTAACTGAGAGACAACAGCAAGGACACTGACAGAGTGACAGTGGGAGCAGTCTGTGCCGGATGGGCAACTGAGAGACAACAGCAAGGACAGTGACAGAGTGACAGTGGGAGCAGTGTGGGCCGGATGGGTAACTGAGAGAGAACAGCAAGGGCAGTGACAGAGTGACAGTGGGAGCAGTCTGGACCGGCTGGGTAACAGAGAGACAACAGCTAGGACATTGACTGAGTGACAGTGGGAGCAGTCTGGGCTGGCTGGGTAACTGAGAGACAACAGCAAGGACAGTGACAGAGTGACAGTGAGAGCAGTCTGGGCCGGCTGGGTAACTGAGAGACAACAGCAAGGACAGTGACAGAGTGACAGCGGGAGCAGTCTGGTCCGGCTGGGTAACTGAGAGACAACAGCAAGGACACTGACAGAGTGACAGTGGGAGCAGTCTGGTCCGGCTGGGTAACTGAGAGACAACAGCAAGGACACTGACAGAGTGACAGTGGGAGCAGTCTGGGCCGGCTGGGTAACTGAGAGACAACAGCAAGGTCGCTGACAGAGTGACAGTGGGAGCAGTCTGAGCCGGATTGGTAACTAAGAGACAACAGCTAGGACACTGACTGAGTGACAGTGGGAGCAGTCTGGGCCGGCTGGGTAACTGAGAGACAACAGCAAGGACACTGACAGAGTGACAGTGGGAGCAGTCTGGACCGGCTGGGTAACTGAGAGACAACAGCAAGGACACTGACAGAGTGACAATGGTGGGAGCAGTCTGGGCCGGCTGGGTAACTGAGAGACAACAGCAAGGACACTGAAAGAGTGACAGTGGGAGCAGTCTGGGGCGGCTGGGTAACTGAGAGACAACAGCAAGGACACTGACAGAGTGACAGTGAGAGCAGTCTGGGGCGGCTGGGTAACTGAGAGACAACAGCAAGGACACTGACAGAGTGACAGTGGGAGCAGTCTGGACCGGCTGGGCAACTGAGAGACAACAGCAAGGACACTGACAGAGTGACAGCGGGAGCAGTCTGGGCCGGCTGGGTAACTGAGAGACAACAGCAAGGACACTGACAGAGTGACAGTGGGAGCAGTCTGGGCCGGCTGGGTAACTTTGAGACAACAGCAAGGACACAGACAGAGTGATAGTGGGAGCAGTCTGGGACGGCTGGTTAACTGAGAGACAACAGCAAGGACGCTGACAGAGTGACAGTGAGAGCAGTCTGGGGCTGCTGGGTAACTTTGAGAGACAACATGCAAGAACACTGACAGAGTGACTGTGGGAGCAGTCTGGGCCGGCTGGGTAACTGAGAGACAACAGCAAGGTCGCTGACAGAGTGACAGTGGGAGCAGTCTGGGCCGGCTGGGTAACTGAGAGACAACAGCAAGGACAGTGACAGAGTGACAGTGGGAGCAGTCTGGGCCGGCTGGGTAACTGAGAGACAACAGCAAGGGCACTGACAGAGTGACAGTGGGAGCAGTCTGGGCCGGCTGGGTAACTGAGATACAACAGCAAGGACACTGACAGAGTGACAGTGGGAGCAGTCTGGGCCGGCTGGGTAACTGAGAGACAACAGCAAGGGCACTGACAGAGTGACAGAGGGAGCAGTCTGGGCCGGCTGGGTCACTGAGAGACAACAGCAAGGACACAGACAGAGTGACAGTGGGAGCAGTCTGGACCGGCTGGGCAACTGAGAGACAACCGCAAGGACAGTGACAGAGTGACAGTGGGAGCAGTCTGGGCCGTCTGGGGAACTGAGAGACAACAGCAAGGACACTGACAGAGTGACAGTGGGAGCAGTCTGGGCCGGCTGAGTAACTGAGAGACAACAGCAAGGACACTGGCAGTGTGACAGAGGCAACAGGCTGTGCCGGATGGGTAACTGAGAGACAACAGCAAGGACACTTACAGAATGACAGTGGGAGCAGTCTGGGCCGGCTGGGTAATTGAGAGACAACAGCAAGGACACTGACAGAGTGACAGTGGGTGCAGTCTGGGCCGGATGGGTAACTGAGAAACAACAGCAAGGACACTGACAGAGTGACAGAGGCAACAGGCTGGGCCGGCTGTTTAACTGAGGGGCAACAGCAAAGATGCGACAGGGTGATAGTGGGAGCAGTCTGTACCGACTAGGTAACTGAGGGACAACAGCAGGGACACTGACAGAATGAATGTCAGAGCAGTCAGGGCTGTCTGGGTAACTGAAAGACAACAGCCATGACACTGACAGAGGGACAGTGCTGGGAGCAGTCTGGGCCGGCTGGATAAATTAGAGAAAACAGCATAGTCACTGATAGAGTGACAGTGGGAGCAGTTTGGACCGGCTGGGGAACTGAGAGACATCAGCAAGGACAGTGACAGAGTGACAGTGGCAGCAGTCTGGACCGGCTGGGTAACTGAGAGACAACAGCATGGACAGTGACAGAGTGACAGTGGGAGCAGTCTGGGCCGGCTGGGTAACTGAGAGACAACAGCAAGGACACTGACAGAGTGACAGTGGGAGCAGTCTGGACCGGCTGGGTAACTGAGAGACAACAGCAAGGACACTGACAGAGTGAAAGTGGGAGCATTGTGGGCCGGCTGGGTAACTGAGAGACAACAGCAAGGACACTGACAGAGTGACAGCGGGAGCAGTCTGGGCCGGCTGGGTAACTGAGAGACAACAGCAAGGACACTGACAGAGTGACAGTGGGAGCAGCCTGGGCCGGCTGGGTAACTTTGAGACAACAGCAACGACACTGACGGAGTGACAGTGGGAGCAGTCTGGACCGGCTGGGTAACTGAGAAACAACAGCAAGGACACTGACAGAGTGACAGTGGGAGCAGTCTGGACCGGCTGGGTAACTGAGAGACAACAGCAAGGACACTGACAGAGTGAAAGTGGGAGCATTGTGGGCCGGCTGGGAACCTGAGAGACAACAGCAAGAACAGTGACAGAGTGACAGTGAGATCCGTCTGGGCCGTCTGGGTAACTGAGAGACAACAGCAAGGACACTGACAGAGTGACAGTGGGTGCAGTGTGGGCCGGCTGGGTAACTGAGACACAACAGCAAGGACACTGACAGAGTGACAGTGGGAGCAGTAGTGGCCGGCTGGGTAACTGAGAGACAACAGCAAGGACACTGACAGAGTGACAGCGGGAGCAGTAGGGGCCGGCTGGGTAACTGAGAGACAATATAAATGACACTGACAGAGTGACAGTGGGAGCAGTCTGGGCCGGCTGGGCAACTGAGAGACAATAGCAAGGACACTGACAGAGTGACAGTGAGAGCAGTCAGGGCCGGCTGGGTAACTGAGAGACAACGGCAAGGATACTGACAGATTGACAGTGGGAGCAGTCTGGGCCGGCTGGGTAACTGAGGGACAACAGCAAGGACGCTGACAGAGTGACAGTGGGAGCAGTCTGGGCCGGCTGGGTAACTGAGAGACTACAGCAAGGACAGTGACAGAGTGACAGTGGGAGCAGTCTGGGCCGGCTGGGTAACTGAGAGACAACAGCAAGGACAGTGACAGAGTGACAGTGGGAGCAGTCTGGGCCGGCTGGGTAACTGAGAGACAACAGCAATGACACTGACAGATTGACAGTGGGAGCAGTCTGGGCCGGCTGGGTAACTGAGATACAACAGCAAGGACACTGACAGAGTGACAGTGGGAGCAGTCTGGGCCGGCTGGGTAACTGAGAGACAACAGCAAGGGCACTGACAGAGTGACAGAGGGAGCAGTCTGGGCCGGCTGGGTCACTGAGAGACAACAGCAAGGACACAGACAGTGACAGTGGGAGCAGTCTGGACCGGCTGGACAACTGAGAGACAACAGCAAGGACACTGACAGAGAGACAGTGGGAGCAGTCTGGACCGGCTGGGTAACTGAGAAACAACAGCAAGGACACTGACAGAGTGACAGTGGGAGCAGTCTGGGCCGGCTGGGAACCTGAGAGACAACAGCAAGAACAGTGACAGAGTGACAGTGAGATCCGTCTGGGCCGTCTGGGTAACTGAGAGACAACAGCAAGGACACTGACAGAGTGACAGTGGGAGCAGTGAGGGCCGGCTGGGTAACTGAGAGACAACAGCAAGGACACTGACAGAGTGACAGTGGGAGCAGTAGTGGCCGGCTGTGTAACTGAGAGACAACAGCAAGGACACTGACAGAGTGACAGCGGGAGCAGTAGGGGCCGGCTGGGTAACTGAGAGACAATATAAATGACTGTGACAGAGTGACAGTGGGAGCTGTCTGTGCCGGCTGGATAACTGAGGGAAACCAGCAAGGACACTGACAGAGTGACAGTGGGAGCAGTCTGGGCCGGCTGGGCAACTGAGAGACAATAGCAAGGACACTGACAGAGTGACAGTGAGAGCAGTCTGGGCCGGCTGGGTAACTGAGAGACAACAGCAAGGATACTGACAGATTGACAGTGGGAGCAGTCTGGGCCGGCTGGGTAACTGAGGGACAACAGCAAGGACGCTGACAGAGTGACAGTGGGAGCAGTCTGGGCCGGCTGGGTAACTGAGAGACTACAGCAAGGACAGTGACAGAGTGACAGTGGGAGCAGTCTGGGCCGGCTGGGTAACTGAGAGACAACAGCAAGGACAGTGACAGAGTGACAGTGGGAGCAGTCTGGGCCGGCTGGGTAACTGAGAGACAACAGCAAGGACACTGACAGAGTGGCAGTGGGAGCAGTTTGGGCCGGCTGGGTAACTGAGATACAACAGCAAGGACACTGACAGAGTGACAGTGGGAGCAGTCTGGGTCGGCTGGGTAACTGAGAGACAACAGCAAGGGCACTGACAGAGTGACAGAGGGAGCAGTCTGGGCAGGCTGGGTCACTGAGAGACAACAGCAAGGACACAGACAGTGACAGTGGGAGCAGTCTGGACCGGCTGGGCAACTGAGAGACAACAGCAAGGACACTGACAGAGAGACAGTGGGAGCAGTCTGGGCCGGCTGTGTAACTGAGAGACAACAGCAAGGACAGTGACAGAGTGACAGTGGGAGCAGTGTGGGCCGGCTGGGTAACTGAGAGACAACAGCAAGAACACTGACAGAGTGACAGTGGGAGCAGTCTGGGCCGTCTGGGCAACTGAGAGACAACAGCAAGGACAGTGACAGAGTGACAGTGGGAGCAGTCTGGGCCGTCTGGGCAACTGAGAGACAACAGCAAGGACACTGACAGAGTGACAGTGGGAGCAGTCTGGGCCGGCTGAGTAACTGAGAGACAACAGCAAGGACACTGACAGTGTGACAGAGGCAACAGGCTGGGCCGGATGGGTAACTGAGAGACAACAGCAAGGACACTTACAGAGTGACAGTGGGAGCAGTCTGGGCCGGCTGTGTAACTGAGAGACAACAGCAAGGACACTGACAGAATGACAGTGGGAGCAGTCTGGGCCGGCTGGGTAACTGAGAGACAACAGCAAGGACACTGACAGAGTGACAGTGGGAGCAGTCTGGGCCGTCTGGGCAACTGAGAGACAACAGCAAGGACAGTGACAGACTGACAGTGGGAGCAGTCTGGGCCGGCTGGGTAACAGAGAGACAACAGCAAGGACACTGACAGAGTGACAGTGGGAGCAGTCTGGGCCGGCTGAGTAACTGAGAGACAACAGCAAGGACACAGACAGAGTAACAGTGGGTGCAGTCTGGGCCGGATGGGTAACTGAGAAACAACAGCAAGGACACTGACACAGTGACAGAGGCAACAGGCTGGGCCGGCTGGGTAACTGAGGGGCAACAGCAAAGATGCGACAGGGTGATAGTGGGAGCAGTCTGTATCGACTAGGTAACTAAGGGACAACAGCAGGCACACTGACAGAATGAATGTCACAGCAGTCAGGGCTGTCTGGGTAACTGAAAGACAACAGCCATGACACTGACAGAGGGACAGTGCTGGGAGCAGTCTGGGCCGGCTGGATAAATTAGAGAAAACAGCATAGTCACTGACAGAGTGACAGTCGGAGCAGTTTGGACCGGCTGGGTAACAGAGAGACAACAGCAAGGACAGTGACAGAGTGACAGTGGGAGCAGTCTGGACCGGCTGGGTAACTGAGAGACAACAGCATGGACAGTGACAGAGTGACAGTGGGAGCAGTCTGGGCCGGCTGGGTAACTGAGAGACAACAGCAAGGACACTGACATAGTGACAGTGGGAGCAGTCTTGACCGGCTGGGTAACTGAGAGACAACAGCAAGGACACTGACAGAGTGACAGTGGGAGCATTGTGGGCCGTCTGGGTAACTGAGAGACAACAGCAAGGACACTGACAGAGTGACAGCGGGAGCAGTCTGGGCCGGCTGGGTAACTGAGAGACAACAGCAAGGACACTGACAGAGTGACAGTGGGAGCAGCCTGGGCCGGCTGGGTAACTTTGAGACAACAGCAACGACACTGACGGAGTGACAGTGGGAGCAGTCTGGACCGGCTGGGTAACTGAGAAACAACAGCAAGGACACTGACAGAGTGACAGTGGGAGCAGTCTGGGCCGGCTGGGAACCTGAGAGACAACAGCAAGAACAGTGACAGAGTGACAGTGAGATCCGTCTGGGCCGTCTGGGTAACTGAGAAACAACAGCAAGGACACTGACAGAGTGACAGTGGGAGCAGTGTGGGCCGGCTGGGTAACTGAGAGACAACAGCAAGGACACTGACAGAGTGACAGTGGGAGCAGTAGGGGCCGGCTGGGTAATTGAGAGACAACAGCAAGGACACTGACAGAGTGACAGCGGGAGCAGTAGGGGCCGGCTGGGTAACTGAGAGACAATATAAATGACTGTGACAGAGTGACAGTGGGAGCTGTCTGTGCCGGCTGGATAACTGAGGGAAAACAGCAAGGACACTGACAGAGTGACAGTGGGAGCAGTCTGGGCCGGCTGGGCAACTGAGAGACAATAGCAAGGACCCTGACAGAGTGACAGTGAGAGCAGTCTGGGCCGGCTGGGTAACTGAGAGACAACAGCAAGGACACTGACAGATTGACAGTGGGAGCAGTCTGGGCCGGCTGTGTAACTGAGGGACAACAGCAAGGACGTTGACAGAGTGACAGTGGGAGCAGTCTGGGCCGGCTGGGTAACTGAGAGACTACAGCAAGGACAGTGACAGAGTGACAGTGGGAGCAGTCTGGGCCGTCTGGGCAACTGAGAGACAACAGCAAGGACACTGACAGAGTGACAGTGGGAGCAGTCTGGTCCGGCTGGGTAACTCAGAGACACCAGCAAGGACAGTGAGAGAGTGACAGTGGGAGCAGTCTGGGCCGGCTGGGTAACTGAGAGACAACAGCAAGTACAGTGACAGAGTGACAGTGGGAGCAGTGTGGGCCGGATGGGTAACTGAGAGAGAACAGCAAGGGCAGTGACAGAGTGACAGTGGGAGCAGTCTGGACCGGCTGGGTAACAGAGAGACAACAGCAAGGACATTGACTGAGTGACAGTGGGAGCAGTCTGGGCTGGCTGGGTAACTCAGAGAAAACCGCAAGGACACTGACAGAGTGACAGTGGGAGCAGTCTGGGCCGGCTAGGTAACTGAGAGACAACAGCAAGGACAGTGACAGAGTGATAGTGAGAGCAGTCTGGGCCGGCTGGGTAACTGAGAGACAACATGCAAGAACACTGACAGAGTGACAGTGAGAGCAGTCTGGGCCGGCTGGGTAACTGAGAGACAACAGCAAGGACAGTGACAGAGTGACAGTGAGAGCAGTCTGGGCCGGCTGGGTAACTGAGAGACAACAGCAAGGACACTGACAGAGTGACAGTGGGAGCAGTCTGGGCCGGCTGGGTAACTGAGAGACAACAGCAAGGATACTGACAGTGACAGTGGGAGCAGTCTGGGTCGGCTGGGTAACTGAGAGACAACAGCAAGGATACTGACAGAGTGACAGTGGGAGCAGTCTCGTCCGGCTGGGTAACTGAGAGGCAACAGCAAGGACACTGACAGCGTGACAGTGGGAGCAGTCTGGGCCGGCTGGGTAACTGAGAGACAACAGCAAGGACACTGACAGAGTGACTGTGGGAGCAGTCTGGGCCGGCTGGGTAACTGAGAGACAACAGCAAGGTCGCTGACAGAGTGACAGTGGGAGCAGTCTGGGCCGGCTGGGTAACTGAGAGACAACAGCAAGGACACTGACAGAGTGACAGTGGGAGCAGTCTGGGCCGGCTGGGTAACTGAGAGACAACAGCAAGGACACTGACAGAGTGACAGTGGGAGCAGTCTGGGCCGGCTGGGTAACTGAGATACAACAGCAAGGACACTGACAGAGTGACAGTGGGAGCAGTCTGGGCCGGCTGGGTAACTGAGAGACAACAGCAAGGACACTGACAGATTCGATAGAGTTGATTTCAGCGTGAGCAGTGCGCAAGTGATTTCTGGGAGGTAAGTTTCTCCTTTAAAAAGAAACACTTATTTTCTGCTTTATTTTTTTTCGACCCGCGGACTTCTGGCAAGAGCCCCCCCCGCCCGCCTGCCAATAAATTCTGGTGGAGAGGAAACCTGAGACACTACACGTGTAGTGTCTCCCACCCACCCTCCTCCTCTAAACAAGTAATAAGACCCATTGGTGTAAGGCAAGTGCCATATTATATTATTATTATTATCATTATTATATTATATTATTAGCATTGCGCAGGTCAAGGGACACAGCCTGAGTGAGAGAGATACAGACAGTGATAATTTGCTAGTTTGGTGCAGTAAGGTAACCAGGAAAGGTAAGTGGTTAATCTAATTGTGTTGTTTTTCAGTTAAAAGTGCAGGGTAGTGTCTGATTGGCTGAAGCTGCCCCCACCATAAAATTAAATTAAATTAATTAATTAGTGATGTCTGGTGAGGTGATGTGCTTGAGCTGCTTGATGTGGGAGCTGGCAGATCCCATTGCGAGCTGCACCGACCACATCTGCATTAAGTGTTGGCTGCTCGAAGAACTCTGGCTCAGAGTTGATGAGCTGGAGTCTGAGATTCAAACACGGAGGCACATCCGGGAGGGGGAGACTTACCTGGACACTGTGTTTCAGGAGGCAGTCACACCTGTCAGAGTAAGTAGTTTAAATCCTGCTAGTGGCCAGGGACAGCAGGGTGTGACTGCAAGTCAGGCAGGTAAAGGGAACCAGCAGTCAGGAACTCAGGAGCCTCAGCCCTTGTCTCTGTCCAACAGGTATGAGGCACTTGCTCCCTGTGTGGATGGCGAACAGGGCTGCAGGAAGTATGAGTCAGCTGACCAAGGCACCATGGTTCAGCAGGCCATTCAAGGGGAGGGAGTAAATAGACAAGTTGTAGTTGTAGGGGATTCTATTATCTGGGGGATAGATAGTATCCTTTGTGAGCAGGATAAAGAGTCCCGCATGGTATGTTGCCTGCCTGGTGCTAGGGTGCGGGACATCTCTGACCGGCCTGAAAGGATACTGGAGAGGGAGGGGGAGGATCCAGTTGTTGTGGTCCATGTTGGTACCAACAACATAGGCAAGTCTAGGAAAGAGGACCTGTTTACAGATTATAAAGAGCTAGGATTCAAATTAAAAAACAGGTCCTCAAGGGTCATAATCTCCGGATTACTGCTCGAGCCACGTGCAAATTGGCATAGGGAGGCAAGAATAAGGGAAGTTAACACGTGGCTGAAAGAGTGGTGTGGGAAAGAGGGGTTCCTTTTCATGGGACACTGGCATCAGTTTTGGGACAGGGGGGACCTATACCGTTCGGATGGTCTCCACCTGAACCGAGCTGGAACTAGTGTTCTGGCGAAAAGAGTAAATAGGGTGATCAATAGGACTTTAAACTAATGATTGGGGGGTTGGAGGGGGAAATCAGGGAATCAAGAGGTGAAATAATCAGTGGGAAGCGTAGCTGCTTAGGAATACAAAAAAGCACGAAAAGACAAAACTCAGGAGAGGTTACGATTGTCCCCATCCCACAAAATATGACACAGTGTATGGAAAGGCTCAGTAAACCAAGGTCCACCCCACTAAGAAAACAAAAAGGGACGGTCAATAGAGGATTAAAGGTGCTATATTGAAATGCGCGCAGTGTACGGAACAAGGTAGATGAGCTTGTGGCCCAGATTGTGACTGGCAGGCATGATGTGGTAGGCATTACAGAGACATCGTTGCAGGGGGTTCAGGACTGGCATTTAAACATCCAGGGATTCACAACCTATCGAAAAGACAGAGAGGTGGGCAGAGGGGGCGGGGTTGCCTTGTTAATTAGGAATGAAATTAAATCACTAGCACTAAACGACATAGGGTCAGATGATGTGGAGTCTGTGTGGGTAGAGTTGAGGAATCACAAAGGCAAAAAAAACATAATGGGAGTTATGTACAGACCTCCTAACAGTGGTCAGGACAGGGGGCACAAAATGCACCACGAAATAGAAAGTGCATGTCAGAAAGGCAAGGTTACAGTGATCATGGGGGACTTCAATATGCAGGTGGACTGGGTAAATAATGCTGCCAGTGGACCCAAGTAAAGGGAATTCATTGAATGTTTACAGGAGGGCTTTTTGGAACAGCTTGTGATGGAGCCCAGTAGGGAACAGGCCATTCTGCACTTAGTGTTATGTAATGAGCCAGACTTGATTAAAGATCTTAAAGTAAGGGAGCACTTAGGAGGCAGTGATCATAATATGGTAGAATTCAATCTCCAATTTGAAAGAAAGAAGGTAGAATCAGATGTAAAGATGTTACAGTTAAAAATAGGTAACTACAGGGGCATGAGGGAGGAACTGACGAAAATCGACTGGGAGCAGAGCCTAGTGGGAAAGACAGTAGAACAGCAATGGCAGGAGTTTCTGGGAATAATTGAGGACACAATACAGAGGTTCATCCCAAAGAAAAGAAGGGTTAACAGAGGGGGGGATTAGGCAGCCATGGCTGACAAAGGAAGTTAGGGAATGCATCAAAGCAAAAGAGAAAGCCTATAATGTGGCAAAGAGTAGTGGGAAGTCAGAAGATTGGGAAGGCTACAAAAACAAACAGAGGATAACAAAGAGAGAAATAAGGAAAGATAGGACCAAATATGAAGATAGGCTAGCCAGTAACATTAGGAATGATAGTAAAATTTTCTTTAAATACTTTAAAAACAAACGGGAGGCAAAAGTTGACATTGGGTCGCTCCAAAATGACACTGGTAATTTTGTGATGGGAGGCAAGGAAATAGCTGAGGAACTGAATAAGTACTTTGCGTCAGTCTTCACAGTAGAAGACATGAGTAATATCCCAACAATTACGGAAAGTCAGGGGGCAGAGTTGAGTATGGTAGCCATCACAAAGGAGAAAGTGCTAGATAAACTAAGAGGTCTAAAAATTGATAAATCTCCGGGCCCAGATGGGCTACATCCCAGAGTTCTAAAGGAGACAGCCGAAGAAATAGTGGATGCGTTATTTATGATCTTTCCAAAGTCACTGGAGTCAGGGAAAGTCCCAGAGGATTGGAAAATCGCTGTTGTACCCCCCCTGTTCAAGAAGGGAACAAGGAAAAAGATGAAAAATTATAGGCCAATTAGCCTAACCTCGGTTGTTGGCAAGATTCTAGAATCCATTGTTAAGGATGAGATTTCTAAATTCTTGGAAGTGCAGGGTCGGATTAGGACAAGTCAACATGGATTTAGTAAGGGGACGTCGTGCCTGGCAAACCTGTTAGAGTTCTTTGAAGAGATAATAAATAGGTTAGACCAAGGAGAGCTAATGGATGTTATCTATCTTGACTTCTAAAAGGCCTTTGATAAGGTGCCCCACGGGAGACTGCTGAGTAAAATAAGGGCCCATGGTATTCGAGGCAAGGTACTAACATGGATTGACGATTGGCTGTCAGGCAGAAGGCAGAGAGTTGGGATAAAAGGTTCTTTTTCGGAATGGCAACCGGTGACGAGTGGTGCCCCGCAGGGTTCAGTGTTGGGGCCACAGCTGTCCTCTTTATATATTAACGATCTAGATGACGGGACTGGGGGCATTCTGGCTAAGTTTGCCGATGATACAAAGATAGCTGGAGGGGCAGGTAGTATGGGGGAGGTGGGGAGGCTGCAGAAAGATTTAGACAGTTTAAGAGAGTGGTCCAAGAAATGGCTGATGAAATTCAACGTGGGCAAGTGCGAGGTCTTGCACTTTGGAAAAAAGAATAGTGGCATGGACTATTTTCTAAACGGTGACAAAATTCATAATGCTGAAGTGCAAAGGGACTTGGGAGTCCTAGTCCAGGATTCTCTAATGGCAAACTTGCAGGTTGAGTCCGTAATTAAGAAAGCAAATGCAATGTTGTCATTCATCTCAAGAGGCTTGGAATATAAAAGCAGGGATGTACTTCTGAAGCTTTATAAAGCATTAGTTAGGCCCCATTTAGAATATACTGTGAGCAATTTTGGGCCCCACACCTCAGGAAGGACATACTGGTACTGGAGCGGGTCCAGCGGACATTCACACGGATGATCCCAGGAATGGTAGGCCTAACATACGATGAACGTCTGAGGATCCTGGGATCATATTCATTGGAGTTTAGGAGGTTGAGGGGAGATCTAATAGAAACTTACAAGATAATGAATGGCTTAGATAGGGTGGATGTAGGGAAGTTGTTTCCATTAGCAGGGGAGACTAGGACCCGGGGGCACAGCCTTAGAATAAAAGGGAGTCACTTTAGAACATAGATGAGGAGATATTTCTTCAGCCAGAGAGTGGTGGGTCTCTGGAATTCTTTGCCACAGAGGGCGGTGGAGGTTGAGATTCTTTAAGACAGAATTTGATAAATTCTTGATTTCTCGAGGAATTAAGGGCTATGGAGAGAGAGCGGGTAAATGGAGTTGAAATCAGCCATGGTTGAATGGTGGAGTGGACTCGATGGGCCGAATGGCCTTACTTCCACTCCTATGTCTTATGGTCTTATGGGTGTGTGGTTTGCTGGTTGACTGACTGGGCTAAGGTACATTCAGCATGTGAGGGGTGTGTGGTTTACTGGGTGACTGACTGGGCTATGGTACATTGAGTGTGTGAGGGGTGTGGGTTGATTGAGTGACTGACTAGGATATGGTGCATATACAGTGCAGAAGGAGGCCATTCGGCCCATCGAATCTGCTCCGGCTCTTCGAAAGAGCACCCTACACAAGGTCAACACCTCCACCCTATCTCCATAACCCAGTAACCCCAACCAACACTAAGGGCACTTTTGGACACTAAGGGCAGTTTATCATGGCCAATCCACCTAACCTGCACATCTTTGGACTGTGATAGAAACCGGAGGACAAGGAGAAAAAAACACGCACACAAGGGGAGGATGTGCAGACTCCGTACAAACAGTGACCCAATCCGGAATCGAATCTGGGACCCTGGAGCTTTGAAGCAATTCTGCTATCCACAATGCTACCGCGCTGCCCATGTGAGGGGAGTGTGGTGTATTGTGTGGCTGACTGGGCTATGGTACATTGCATATATGAGAGGTGTTGTGGTGATCTGGGTGACTGACTGGGCTGTGGTTCATTGTGTATGTGAGGGGTGTGTGGTGTAATGGGTGACAGATTGGGCAATCGTACATTGCGCATGTGATGGGTGTGTGGTTTGTTGGGTGACTAATTGGGCTATGGTTCATTGCATATGTGAGAGGTGCTGCGGTCTACAGGGTGATTGACTGGGCGATGGTACATTGTGTATGTGAGTAGTGTGTGTTGCATTGGGTGACTGACTGGGCTACGGTACAGTGCGTTTGTGAGGGGTGTGGTTTACTTGGTGACTGACTGGTCAATGGTATATTGGGTATGTCAGTTGTGTGTGGTGTATTGTGTGGTTAACCGGGATATGGTACATTGCGTATGTGAGGGGTGTGTGGTTTGCTGGATGGCTTAATGGGCGATGGTACATTGCGTATGTGAGCGGTGTGCTTACTGGGTGACTGACTGGGCTATTGCACATTGCCTGTGTGAGGGGTGTGTGGTTTGCAGATTGACTGATGGTGCTATCGTACGTTGCGTATGTGAGTGGTGTGTGTTTTGCTGGGTGGCTGACTCGGCTATGGTACATTACATTTGTGACAGGTGTTGTGGTGTACTGGTTACTGACTGGGCTATGGTACATTGCGTATGTGAGAATTGTTTTGGTGTACTGGTGACTGACTGAGCTATGGTACATTTCGTATGTGAGGGATATGTAATGTATTTTGTGGTTAACCTTGCTATGGTACATTGCGTGTCTGAGGGGTGTGTTGTTTACTGGGTGACTGACTGGGCTATGGTACATTGCGTTCTGATAGGTGTGTGGTGTTCTGAGTGACTTATTAGGCGATCGTACATTGCGTATGTGAGGGGTGTGTGGTGTATTGTGCGGCTAACTGGGCTATGGTACATTGCGTATGTGAGGGGCGTGTGGTTTACTGGGTGACTGACTGGGCTAGGGTACATTGCGGATGTGAGAGGAGTATGGTGTATTGTGTGACTGACTGGGCCCTGGCAAATTGCGTATGTGAAGGGTGTGTGGTGTATTGTGTGACTTACTGGCCTATGGTGCATTGCGTACGTGAGGGGTGCGTGGTTTGCAGATTGACTGACGGTGCTATGGTACTTTGCGTATGTGCGGTGTGTGTCTTTTGCTGGGTGGCTGACTGGGCTCTGGTACATTGCGTACCTGAGGGGTGAGTGGTTTACTGACTGACTGACAAGGCTATGGTACATAGCGTGTGTGAGGGATGTGTGGTTTACTACGTGAATGCCTGGGCTATGTTACATTGCATATGTGAGGGTGAGTGGTTTACTAGGTGACTGTCTGGGCTATGGTACATTCCAGATGTGAGGGCTGTGTGGTGTATTGGGTGACTGATTGTGGGATTGTATATTTCGTATGCGTAGGGTGGGTGGTGTATTGTGTCTAACCGGGTTATGGTGCATTACGTGTGTGAGGTTGTGTGGTTTGCAGGGTGACTGACTGTGCTATGGTAAATTGCGTTAGTGAGGGGTTAGAGCTTTATTGTTTGACTGCCTGGGATATGGTACATTGCCTATGTGAGGGGAGTGTGATGTACAGTGTGACTAACTGGGTTATGGTACATTGCTTATGTGAGGGGTGTGTGGTGTACTGTGTGGCTAACTGGGCTATGGTTCATTGCATATGTGATGTGTGCTGGGTTTATTGTGCGGCTTACTGGGCTCCGATACATTGCGCGTGTGAGGGGTTTGTGGTTTACTGAGTGACTGACTAGGCTATGGTACATTGTGTATGTGAGAGATGACTGGTTTACTGAGAGACTGACTATGCTATGGTACATTGCGCATTGAGGGCAGTGTGGTGTATTGTATGGCTGACATGACTATGGTACATTGCATATGTAAGAGGCGCACTGGGTGACTAATTGGGCGATCGTACATTGCGCATGTGAGGTGTGTGAGGTTTGTTGGGTGATTGAGTGGGCTATGGTTCATTCCATATGTGAGGGGTATGTGTTGTATTGTGTGGTTAACCGGGCTATGGTAGATTGGGTTTGTGGGGGTGTGTGGTTTGATGGGTGACTGCCTGGGCTATGGCACATTGCGTATGTGAGCGGTGTGTGGTTGACTGAGTGACTGGCTGAGCTATGGAACATTGCGTATGTGAGGACTGTGTGGTTTAGTGGGGGACTGACTGGGCTATGGTGTATTGCGTATGTAAGGGTTTTGTGGTGTTAATGGGTGACTGATTGGGCGATCGCACATTGCGTATGTGAGGGGTGTATGGTTTGCCTGGTGAAGAAATTGGAAATGAGCAGTCACCTTGTTAGAAGTTTTCTATAGCTCCCCCCCCCCCCCGCCCACCCCCCCAATAGTAACAGAGATGTGGAGGAACAGATTGGGAAACAGATTTTGGAACGGTGCAGAAGTCATAGGATAGTAGACATGGGCGACTTTAACTTCCCAAATATTGAGTGGAAACTCTTCAGATGAAATAGTTTGGATGGGGTGGTGTTTGTGCAGTGTGTCCAGGAAGCTTTTCTAACACAGTATGTAGATTGTCCGACCAGAGGAGGGGCAATATTGGATTTAGTACTGGGTAATGAACCAGGGCAAGTGATAGATTTGTTACTGGGGGAGCATTTTGGAGATAGTGACCACAATTCTGTGACTTTCACTTTAGTAATGGAGAGGGATACGTACGTGCAACAGGGCAAGGTTTACAATTGGTGGAAGGGTAAATACGATGTTGTCAGACAAGAATTGAAGTGCATAAGTTGGGAACGCAGGCTGGCAGGGAAGGGCATAAGTGAAATGTGGAACTTGTTCAAGGAACAGGTGCTTCGTGTCCTTGATATGTATGTCCCTGTCAGGCAGGGAAGAGATGGTCGAGTGAGGGAACCATGGTTGACAAGAGAGGTTGAATGTCTTGTTAAGAGGAAAAAGGTGACTGATGCAAGGCTGAGGAAACACGGTTCAGACAGGGCATTGGAGGGATACAAGATAGCCAGGAGGGAACTGAAGAAAGGGATTAGGAGAGCTAAGAGAGGGCATGAACAATCTTTGGCGGGTAGGATCAAGGAAAACCCCAAGGCCTTTTACACATATGTGAGAAATATGAGAATGACTAGAGCGAGGGTAGGTCCGATCAAGGACAGTAGCGGGAGATTGTGTATTGAGTCTGAAGAGATAGGAGAGGTCTTGAACGAGTACTTTTCTTCTGTATTTACAAATGAGAGGGGCAATATTGTTGGAGAGGACAGTGTGAAACAGATTGGTAAGCTCGAGGAAATACTTGTTTGGAAGGAAGATGTGTTGGGCATTTTGAAAAACTTGAGGATAGACAAGTCCCCCGGGCCTGACGGGATATATCAAAGGATTCTATGGGAAGCAAGAGATGAAATTGCAGAGCCGTTGGCAATGATCTTTTCGTCCTCACTGTCAACAGGGGTGGTACCAGGGGATTGGAGAGTGGCGAATGTCGTGCCCCTGTTCAAAAAAGGAACTAGGGATAACCCTGGGAATTACAGGCCAGTTAGTCTTACTTCGGTGGTAGGCAAAGTAATGGAAAGGTTACTGAAGGATAGGATTTCTGAGCATCTGGAAAGACACAGCTTGATTAGGGATAGTCAGCACGGATTTGTGAGGGGTAGGTCTTGCCTTACAAGTCTTATTGAATTCTTTGAGGAGGTGACCAAGCATGTGGATGAAGGTAAAGCAGTGGATATAGTGTACATGGATTTTAGTAAGGCATTTAATAAAGTTCCCCATGATAGGCTTATGCAGAATGTAAGGAAGCATGGGATAGTGGGAAATTTGGCCAGTTGAATAACGAACTGGCTAACTGATAGAAGTCAGAGAGTGGTGGTGGATGGCAAATATTCAGCCTGGATCCCAGTTACCAGTGGCGTACCGCAGGGATCAGTTCTGGGTCCTCTGCTGTTAGAGATTTTCATTAATGACTTGGATGAGGGAGTTGAAGGGTGGGTCAGTAAATTTGCAGCCGATACGAAGATTGGTGGAATTGTGGATAGTAAGGAGGACTGGTGTCGGCTGCAAAGAGACATAGATAGGATGCAGAGCTGGGCTGAGAAGTGGCAGATGGAGTTTAACCCTGAAAAGTGTGAGGTTGTAAATTTTGGAAGGACAAATATGAATGCGGAATACAGGGTTAACGGTAGAGTTCTTGGCAATGTGGAGGAGCAGAGAGATCTTGGGGTCTATGTCCATACATCTTTGAAAGTTGCCACTCAAGTGGATAGAGCTGTGAAGAAGGCCTATGGTGTGCTCGCGTTCATTAAAAGAGGGATTGAATTTAAGAGCCGGGAGGTGATGATGCAGCTGTACAAAACTTTGGTAAGGCCACATTTGGAGTACTGTGTACAGTTCTGGTCGCCTCATTTTAGGAAGGACGTGGAGGTCTGGAAAAGGTGCAAAGAAGATTTACCAGGATGTTGCCTGGAATGGAGAGTAGGTCTTACGAGGAAAGGTTGAGGGCGCTAGGCCTTTTCTCATTAGAGCGGAGAAGGATGAGGAGCGACTTGATAGAGGTTTACAAGATGATCAGGGGAATAGATAGAGTAGACAGTCAGAGACTTTTTCCCCGGGTGGAACAAACCATTACAAGGGGACATAAATTTAAGGTGAAAGGTGGAAGGTATAGGAGGGATATCAGAGGTAGGTTCTTTACCCAGAGAGTAGTGGGGGCATGGAATGCACTGCCTGTGGAAGTAGTTGAGTCGGAAACATTAGGGACCTTCAAGCAGCTATTGGATAGGTACATGGATTAAGTAAAATGATATAGTGTAGATTTATTTGTTCTTAAGGGCAGCACGGTAGCATTGTGGATAGCACAATTGCTTCACAGCTCCATGGTCCCAGGTTCGATTCCGGCTTGGGTCATTGTCTGTGCGGAGTCTGCACGTCCTCCCCGTGTCTGCGTGGGTTTCCTCCGGGTGCTCCGGTTTCCTCCCACAGTCCAAAGATGTGCGGGTTAGGTGAATTGGCCAAGGATAAATTGCCCTTAATGTCCAAATTGCCCTTGGTGTTGGGTGGAGGTGTTGAGTTTTGGTAGGGTGCTCTTTCCAAGAGCCGGTGCCGACTCAAAGGGCCGAATGGCCTCCTTCTGCACTGTAAATTCAATGATAATCTATGATTAATCTGGGACAAAGGTTCGGCACAACATCGTGGGCCGAAGGGCCTGTTCTGTGCTGTATTGTCTATGTTCTATGTTCTATGACTCACTGGGCTATTGTACAATGCGTATATGAAGGTGTGTTATACCAGGTGACTATCTGGGGTATTGTACATTGCGCATGTCAGGGGTGTGTGGTGAATTGTGTGGCTGACTGGGCTAAGGCACATTGCGTACGTAAGGGGTGTGTGGTTTACTGGGTGACTGAATGTGATATGGTACATTGCGTATGTGAGGGGTGTGTTGCGCTCTGGGTGACTGACTGGGCTATGGTACTTTGCGTATGTGAGAGGTGTGCAGTTTACTGGGTGACTGACTGGGCTATGGTCCATTGCGTAGGTGAGAGGTGTGCGGTTTAATGGGTGACTGACTGGGCTTTGGTACATTACGTATGTGAAGGGTGTGTACTCTATTGTGTAGCTGACTGGGCAATGGTACATTGAGTATGTGGCAGGTGTCTGGTTTGCTGGGTGTCTGCAGGGCCATGGTACTTTGAGTATGTGAGGGGTATGTGGTGTAATGTGTGGACAACTAGGCTATTGTATATAGCATGTTTGAGGGGTGTGTGGTGTATTGTGTGCCTAAGGGCGAGGGTACGTTGCGTATGTGAGGGGTGTTGGTGTACTGGGTGACTGATTGGGCTATGGTACATTGCCTATGTGAGGGGTGTGTCGTTTACCGGGTGACTGGCTCGGATATGGTACATTGCGATGTTAGGGGTGCGTTGTTTACTGGGTGACTGACTGCGCAATGGTCCGTTGCGTATGTGAGGGGTATGTGGTTCATTGTATGACTGGTTGGGCTGTGGTACATTCCGTATGTGAAGGGTGTGTGGTTTACTGGGTGAGTGACTGGGCTATCGTACATTGCGTATGCGAGGCGTGTGAGGTGTATTGTGTGCCTAACTGTGCTATGGTACATTGCGCATGTGAGCGGTGTGTCGTGTAATGTGTGTCTGACTGGGCTATGGTTCATTGCGTATCTGACGGGTTTGTGGCTTCCTGGATGGCTGACTGGGCTATGGCTCATTGCGTAAGTGAGGGATGAGTGGTTTGCAGTGTGACTGACTGGGCTGTGGTAAGTTGCGTCTGTGAGGTGTGTGTGTTTTGCTGGGTGGCTGACTGGGCTTTGGTACATTGCGTATGTCAGGGGTGAGTGGTTTACTGGGTGACTGACTGGGCTGTGGTACATTGCGTATGTGAGAGGTGTGTGGTTTACTGGGTGAAAGACTGGGCTATGGTACATTGCGTGTGCTAGGTGTGTGAGGTTTAAACATAGAACATAGAACATTACAGCGCAGTACAGGCCCTTCGGCCCTCAATGTTGCGCCGACCTGTGAAACCACGCTAAAGCCCATCTACACTATTCCCTTATTGTCCATATTTCTATCCAATGACCGTTTGAATGCCCTTTGGTTTGGCGAGTCCGCTACTGTTGCAGGCAGGGCACTCAACGCCCTTACTATTCTCTGAGTAAAGAACCTACCTCTGACATCTGTCCTATATCTATCTCCCCTCAATTTAAAGATATGTACCCTCGTGCTCGACATCACCATCATAGGAAAAAGGCTATCACTGTCCACCCTATCCAATCCTCTGATCATCTTGTATGCCTCAATTAAGTCACCTCTTAACCTTCTTCTCTCTAACGAAAACAGCATCAGGTCCCTCAGCCTTTCCTCATAAGATTTTCCCTCCATATAAGGCAACATTCTGGTAAATCTCCTCTGCACCCTTTCCAATGCTTCCACATCTTTCCTATAATGCGGCGACCAGAATTGCACGCAATACTCCAAATGCGGTCGCAGCAGAGTGTTGTATAGCTGCAACATGACCTCATGGCTCCTAAACTCAATCCCTCTACCAATAAAAGCTAACACACCGTACGCCTTCTTAACGACCCTCTCAACCTGGGTGGCAGCTTTCAGGATCTATGTACATGGACTCTCTGCTCATCCACACTGCCAAGAATCTTACCATTAGACCAGAACTCAGTCTTTTTGTTATTCCTTCCAAAATGAATCACCTGACACTTTTCTGCATTAAACGCCATTTACCACCTCTCAGCCAGGCGCTGCAGCTTATCTGTGTTCCTCTGTAACTTGTAACATCCTTCCGCACTGTCCACAACTCCACCGACTTTAGTGTCATCTGCAAATTTACTCACCCATCCTTCCACGCCCTCCTCCAGGTCATTTATAAAAATGACAAACAGCAGTGGCCCCAAAACAGATCCTTGTGGTACACCACTAGTAACTGGACTCCAGTCTGAACATTTCCCAGCAACCACCACCCTTTGCCTTCTTCCAGCTAGCCAATTTCTGATCCAAACTGCAAAATCACCCTGAATCCCATGCCTCCGTATTTTCTGCAGTAGCCTACCATGGCGAACGTTATCAAACGCTTTACTGAAATCCATATACACCACATCAACTGCTTTACCCTCATCCACCTGTTTGGTCACCTTCTCAAAGAACTCTATAAGATTTGTGAGGCACGACCTACCCTTCACAAAACCGTGTTGACTATCTCTAATCAAATTATTCCTTTCCAGATGATTATACATCCTATCTCTTATAAACCTTTCCAATATTTTTCCCACAACAGAAGTAAGGCTCACTGGTCTATAGTTACCGGGGTTATCTCTGCTCACCTTCTTGAACGAGGGGACAACATTTGCTATCCTCCAGTCTTCTGGGACTATTCCTGTAGACAAAGATTAGTTAAAGATCAAGGCCAAAGGCTCAGCAATCTCCTACCTAGCATCCCAGAGAATCCTAGGATAAATCCCAACTGGCCCAGGTGACTTATCTATTGTCACACTTTCCAGAATTGCTAACACCTCCTCCTTATGAACCTCAAGTCCTTCTAGTCTAGTAGCCTGTATCTCGGTATTCTCCTCGACATCACTGTCTGTTTCCTGTGAGAATACTGACGAAAAATATTCATTTAGCACCTCTTCTATCTCCTCGGACTCCAAGCACAACTTCCCACTCCTGTCCTTGACTGGCCCTACTCTTACCCTTGTCATTCTTTTATTTCTCACATAGCTATAGAAAGCTTTAGTGTTATCCTTGTTCCTACCTGCCAAAGACTTCTCATGTCCCCTCCTGGCTCTTCTTAGCTCTCTCTTTAGGTCCTTCCTAGCTAACTTGCAACTCTCGAGCGCCCTAACGGCACCTTCATGTCTCATCTTTACATAAGTCTCCTTCTTCCTCTTGACAAGTGTTTCGACTGGTTTAGTAAACCACGGTTACCTCACTCGACCACTTCCTTCCTGCCTGACAGGTACATACTTATCAAGGACACTCAGTAGCTGTTCCTTGAACAAGCTCCACATTTCCATTGTGCCCATCTCCCGCAGTTTTCCTCTCCATCCGATGCATCCTACGTCTTGCCTCATCGCATCATAATTGCCTTTCCCCCAGATATAATTCTTGCCCGGCGGTATATACCTATCCCTTTCCATCACTAAAGTAAACGTAATCGAATTGTGGTCATTATCAGCAAAGTGCTCACCTACCTCCAAATCTAACACCTGTCCTGGTTCATTACCCAGTCCCAAATCCAATATGGCCTCGCCTCTCGTTGGCCTATCTACATACTGTGTGAGGAAACCCTCCTGCACACATTGGACAAAAACGGAACCATCTAATGTACTCGAAATATAGCCTTACTGCGCTATGGTACATTGCGTATGTGAGGGGTATGTGGTGCATCGGCTGAATAATTGTGGGATCGTACAATGCGTATGTGAGGGGTGTGTGGTGTATTGTGTAGTTAACCAGCCTATGGTCAATGTACATTGGGTATTAGAGGGGTGTGTGGTTTACTGGGTGACTGACTGGACTATGGTGCATTGCGTATGTGAGGGGTGTGCGGTGTACTGGCTGACTGACAGGGTAATGGTACATTGCGTATGTGAGGGGTGTGTGGTTTGCTGGGTGACTGACTGGGCTACGGTCCATTGCGTATGTGAGTGTTGTGTGGTTTACTGCGTGACTAACTGGGCTATGGTACATTGCGTATGTGAGGGGTATGTGGTTTGCTGGGTGACTGACGGGTCTTTGGCACATTGTGTATGTGAGGAGTGTGCGATTTACTGGGTGACTAACTGGGCTATGGTACACTATGTATATGAGGGGTGCGTGGTTTGCTGGGTGACTGACGGGGCTTTGACACATTGTGTATGTGAGGAGTGTGCGGTTTACTGGATGACTGACTGGGCTTTGGTACATTTTGTATGTGTGGGGTGTGTGGTGTACTGGGTGACTGTCTGCGTTATGGTACATTGCGTATGTGAGGGGTATGTGGTGTATTGGCTGACTAAATGTGGGATCGTACAATGCGTATGTGATAGGTGTGTGGTGTATTGTGTGGTTAACCAGCCTATGGTCAATGGTACATTGAGTATGTGAGGGGTGTGTGGTTTACTGGGTGACTGACTGGACTATGGTACATTGCGTATATGAGGGGTGTGCGGTGTACTGGCTGACTGACAGGGCAATGGCACATTGCGTATGTGAGGGGTGTGTGGTTTACTGGGTGACTAATTGGGACATGGTACATTGCGAATATGAGGGGTGTGTGGTTTACTGGGTGACTGTCTGCGCTATGGTACATTGCGTATGTGAGGGGTATGTGGTGTATCGGCTGACTAATTGTGGGATCGTACAATGCGTATGTGAGGGGTGTGTGGTGTATTGTGTGACTGACTGGTCTATGGTCCATTGTGTATGTGAGGGGTGTGTGGCGTAATGGGTGACTAATTGGACGATCTTACATTGCGCATTTGATGGGGGGGGGGGGTGTACAGGATGACTGAATGGGCGATGATACATGGCGTATGTGAGTGGTGTGTGGTTTATTGTCTCTAACTGTGCAATCGTACATTGCGTAGGTGAGGGGTATGTGGTTTACTGGATGACTGACTGGGCAATGGTTCATTGCATATGTCAGGTGTGCTAGGTTTATTGTGTGGCTCGCTGGGCTCCGGTACATTGCGTATGTGAGGGGTGTGTACTTTCCTGGGTGACTGACTGTGCTATGGTACATTCCGTACGTGAGAGGTGAGTGGTTTACTGAGTGACTGATTGGGCGATCGTACATTGCGTCTGTCAGGGGTGTATGGTTTACTGGGTAACTGACTGGGCCAAGTACAATCAGTCTATGTGACTATCGTTCGTTGCGTGTGTGAGTGATTTACTGGGTGACTTACTGGGCTATGGTTCATTGCGTGTGTGAGGGGTCTGTGGTTTACTGGGTGACTGACAGGGCAATGGTACATTGCGTATGTGAGGGATGTGTGGTGTACTGGGTGACTGTCTGGGCTATGGTTCATGGCGTGTGTGAGGGGTTTGTGTTTTTTTCTGGCTGACAGACTGGGCTACAGTACATTGCGCATGCGAGGGGTGTGTGGTGTACCGGGTGACTGACTGGTCGATGTTCCATTGCTTATGTGAGCGGTGTGTGTGTATTGTGTGGCTAACTGGGCAATGGTACATTGCGTATGTAAGGGGTGTGTGGTTTTCTGGGTGACTGACTGGACAATCGTACATTATCATAACATTTACAACGCAGAAGGAGGCCATTCGTCCCATCGAGTCTGCACTGGCTCATGGAAAGAGCACCCAACCCAACGTCAACACCTCCACCCTATCCCCATAACCCAGTAACCCCACCCAACACTAAGGGCAATTTTGGACACTAAGGGCAATTTATCATGGCCAATCCACCTAACCTGCACATCTTTGGACTGTGGGAGGAAACCGGAGCACCCGGAGGAAACCCACGCACACACGGGGAGGATGTGCAGACTCCGCACAGACAGTGACCCAAGCAGGAATCGAACCTGGGACCCTGGTGCTGTGAAGCAATTGTGCTATTCACAACGCTACCGTGCTGCCCTACACATTGCGTATGTGAGGGGTGTGTGGTGTACTAGGTGACTGACTGTGCTGAGGTACATTGCGTATGTGAGGGGTTTGTGGTTTCCAGGGTGACTGACTGGGCTATGGTACACTGTGTATGTGAGGGGTGCGTGGTTTACTGGGTGACTGACTGGCCTTTGGTACATTGTCGATGTGAGGAGTTTGCGGTTTACTGGGTGAACGACTGGGCTATGGTACATTGCGTAAGTGAGGGGTGCGTGGTTTTCTGTGTGGCTGTCTGGGCTATGGTACATTGCTTATGTGAGGGGTGTGTGGTGTATTGTCTGGCTGACTGGGCAATGGCACATTGTGGATGTGACGGTTGTGCGGTTTCCTAGGTTACTGACTGGCTGTGGTAAATTGCGTGCGTGAGGGGTGTGTGTGGTTTACTGGGTGACTGACTGCGCTATGGAACATTGCGTATGTGAGTGGTGTGTTGTTTTCTGTGTGTCTGTCTGGACTCCGGTACATTGCTTATGTGAGGGGAGTGTGGTTTACTGAGTGACTGACTGGGCAATGGGACTTTGCGTATGTGAGGGGTGTGTGCTGTATTTTGTGGCTACTCAGCTATGCTACATTGCGTATGTGAGGGGTGAGTGGTGTATTGTGTGGCTGACTGGGCTGTGGTATATTGCTTATGTGAGGGGTGTGTGATTTACTGAGTGATTGACTGGCACATTGCGTATGTGAAGGGTGTTTGGTTTTCTGGTTGGCTTCCTGGGCTATGGGACATTGAGCCTGTGAAGGTTGTGTGGTTTACTGGGTGACTGACTGGGCTATGGTACATAGCATGTGTGTGTGGTGAGTGGTGTATTGTGTGGCTAACTGAGCGATGGTCATTGCATATGTGAGGGGTGTATGGTGTACTGGGTGACTGATTGGGCTTTCGTCCATTGCGTATGTGAGGGGTATGTGGTGTACTGGGTGACTGACTGGGGTATGGCACATTGCGTCCGTGAAGAGTGTGTAGTTTAATGAGTGACGGATTGGGATATGGTACCTTGCGCATGTGAGGGGTGTATGGTATTGTGTGGCTAACTGAGCGATGGTACATTGCATATGCGAGGGGTGTGAGTTTTATTGGGTGACTGACTTGGCTATGGTATATAGCATGTGTGGGTGGTGTATGGTGTATTCTGTGGCTAACTGAGCGATGGTACATTGCGTGTGTGAGGGGTGTGTGGTTTGTTGGGTGTCTGACTGTGCTGCAGTACAATGCGTATGTGAGGGGTGTGTGGTTTACAGGGTGACTGACTCGATAAGGTACATTGTGTGTGTGAGGGGTGTGTGGTCTATTGTGTGGCTGACTGGGCTTTGGTTCATTGCGTCTGTAATGGGTGTGTGGTGAATTGTGTGGCTAACTGAACGATGGTACATTGCATATGTGATGGGTGTGTGGTTTACTGGGTGACTGACTGTGCTGCAGTACATTGCGTATGTGAGGGGTGCGTGGTTTACAGGGTGACTGACTCGGTAAGGTACATTGTGTGTGTGAGGGGTGTGTGGTCTATTGTGTGGCTGACTGGGCTATGGTTCATTCCGTCTGTAATGGGTGTGTGGTGATTTGTGTGGCTAACTGAACGATGGTACATTGCATATGTGATGGGTGTGTGGTGTACTGGGTGACTGACTGGGCTGTGGCACATTGCGTGTGTGAGGGGTGTGTGGTTTACTGGGTGACTGACTGGGCCGTGGTACATTGCGTGCGTGAGGGGTGTGTGTGGTTTAATGGGTGACTGACTGGGCTATGGTACATTGCGTATGTGAGGGGTGTGTGGTTTATGGGTGACTGACTGTGCTGTGGTACATTGCGTATGTGATGTGTGTGAGGTTTCCTGAGTGACTGACTGGGCAATGGGACTTTGCGTATGTGAGGGGTGTGTGCTGTATTGTGTGGCTTACTGAGCGATGGTACATTGCATATGTGAGGGGTGTGTGTTTTACTGGGTGACTGACTTGGCTATGGTTCATAGCATGTCTGGCTGGTGTGTGGTGTATTGTGTGGCTAACTGAGCGATGGTACATTGCGTTTGTGAGGGGTGCGTGGTTTACAGGGTGCCTGACTCAGTAAGGCACATTGCGTGTGTTAGGGGTGTGTGGTCTATTGTTTGGCTGACTGGGCTATGGTTCATTGCATCTGTCATGGTTGCGTGGTGAATTGTGTGCCTAACTGAGCGATGGTAAATTGCATATGTGAGTGGTGTGTGGTGTACTGGGTGACTGACTGGGCTGTGGTACATTGCGTGTGTGAGGGGTGTGTGGTTTACTGGGTGACTGACTGGGCTATGGTACATTGCGTATGTGAGGGCTGTGTGATTTACTGAGTGACTGACTGGGCTGTGGTTCATTGCGTATGTGAGGTGTGTGTGGTTTGCTGGATGACTGACTGGGCTATGGTACATTGCGTATGTGAGTGGTGTGGTGTTTTCTGTGTGGCTGTCTTGGCTGCGGTACATTGCTTATGTGAGGGGAGTGTGGTTTACTGAGTGACTGACTGGGCAATGGGACTTTGCGTATGTGAGGGGTGTGTGCTGTATTGTGTGGCTTACTGGGCTATGGTACATTGCGTATGTGAGGGGTGTGTGGTTTACATGGTGACTGACTCGGTAAGGTACATTGCGTGTGTGAGGCGTGTGTGGTCAATTGTGTGGCTGAATGGGCTATGGTTCATTGCGTGTGTAATGGGTGTGTGGTGAATTGAGTGGCTAACTGAGCGATGGTACATTGCATATGTGAGGGGTGTGTGGTGTACTGGGTGACTGACTGGGCTGTGGCACATTGCGTGTGTAAGGGGGGTGTAGTTTACTGGGTGACTGATTGGGCTATGGTACATTGCGTGTGTGAGGGGTGTGTGATATACTGGGTGACTGACTAGGCTATGGCATATTGCGTGTGTAAGGTGTGTGTTGTTTACTGGGTACTGGGCTATGGTACATTGCGTATGTAAGGGGTGTGTGGGTTACTGAGTGACTGACTGGGCTGTGGTACATTGCGTATGTGAGGTGTGTGTGGTTTGTTGGGTGACTGATTGGACTATGGTACATTGATTATGTGAAGGGTGTGTGGTGTATTGTCTGGCTGACTGGGCAATGGCACATTGCGTATGTGAGTGGTGTGTTGTTTTCTGTGTGGCTGTCTGGGGTGCATTACATTGCTTATGTGAGGGGTGTGTGATTTACTGAGTGACTGACTGGACATTGCGTATCTGAAGGGTGTATGGTTTGCTGGTTGGCTTCCAAGGCTATGGTACATTGAGCCTGTGAAAGCTGCTGTGGTTTTCTGGGTGGCTGCCTGGGCAATGGAACATTGCGTATGTGAAGGGTGTGTGGTTTACTGGGTGAATGGCTGGGCTATGGTACATTGCGTATGTGAGGGGTGTGTGGTTTGCTGGGTGACTGACTGGGATTTGGTACATTGTGTATGTGAGGGGTGTGTTGTTTACTGAGTGTGAGATGAGATGTGTCGATGATTTCGCTCACATTGACCACCCAAGTGAAGTTATTTACCGCCTTGCCACACTGCCGCCATGTTCGCGAAGCCGTGCGCTGGACATTAATATCCCGCAGAATCGGAACCACTTCCCTTTGTAAGGTCAGTACAAAGACTTCCTGTGTCCTCCTCCTTAAACTGACATCTAAAGTGTAACATCTGAACCATACAGGGCTGCACGGTAGCACAGTGGTTAGCACAATTGCTTCACAGCTCCAGGGTCCCAAGTTCGATACCGGCTTGGGTCACTGTCTGTGCGGAGTCTGCACATCCTCCCCGTGTGTGCGTGTGTTTCCTCTGGGTGCTCCGGTTTCCTCCCACAGTCGAAAGATGTGCCGGTTTGGTGGATTGGCCATGATAAATTGCCCCCAGTGTCCAGAATTGCCCTTAGTGTTGGGTGGGGCTACTGGGTTATGGGGATATGGTGGATGTGTTGACCTTGGGTAGGGTGCACTTTCCAAGAGCAGGTGCAGACTCCATGGGCCGAATGCCCTCCTTCTGCACTGTAAATTCTATGATAATCTATGATTCTAAACATTTATAATGTTTGACCCTCCATGCCATTGCACACAGTCGGTGGTGTTGACAATATTGGATGAAGAACAGCTAACCAAGTCATACATACACACTGTGAAGCACAAAAATAATGATTGTACCCTCATGATGGTGGTGGTATGAAGGGGCATTACTGTGGGTATGGAGTCACACAGAGGTCAGACTGGGTAAGGATGGCAGACTTCCTTCCCTCAAGGACTTCAGTAAATTATATTGATGATTACAACAATCAATGATAGTTTCTGAGGCAATAGGGCTCCTGGAATCAGAGCCCGCTTACCTCTCCCATCAAGCATTGCGCCTTCCAATTCAATCGCAGAAGGTGTAACACCTGCCCCTGTAGCTCTTCCATGCTTAACATCCCAGGCCCAAAACACTCATTCCAGGTTAAGCACCGTTTCACTTGCATCTCTTCCAATTTGTTCTACTGCGTGCGCTGCTCCCAATGTGGTCTTCTCTCTCGGAGAGACGAAACGCAGACTGGGTGGTCGCTTTGCTGAGCACCTTCGATCTGTGCGCATTCAGGACCCTGACGTCTCTGTTGCTTGCCATTTTACAAGACCCTGCTCCGATGCACACATGTCTGTTCTTGGCGTACTGCAATGTTCCAGTGAAGCTCAACGCAAACTGGAGGAACAACATCTTATCTTCCGGTTCGGCACGCTACAGCTTTCCGGTCTCAACATTGCATTCAACAACTTCAGATGATCAGCCCCACCTCGACCCATTTGTTTTCATTTCATTTTAACTGTCTTTTACCACTTCTTTCTTTCCTAATATTCATTTAATCCACCCCCCCACCCACCAAATCTTATCCACCTTTCCTTCACCGTGTCCTCTTTGCTTCCCCGCCCCCCTCCCCCACATCTACAGTTCACCCTCTGATGTTAGTTTCCCCGCAGTTTGACCTTTCACACCTTTTGTTCTCTCTGTCCCCTTAGCGCTCTTTCCCCTTGGTTTCTGTGGCCATTAGCACTCTTTCCCCTTGGTTTCTGTGGCCATTAGCACCCGGTTTCCCTGGGTTTCTGTGGCTATGACGCATCTTTCATTGTCACTCTACAGTATAGATACTTCTCACTTTCTCTGTCTGTTAGCTTTGACAAAGAGTCATCGGACTCAAAACGCTCCATCTTTTCTCTCCCGACAGATGCTGCCAGACTTGCTGAGATTTTCTAGCATTTTCTCTTTCGGCCCCTCACGGTCCACGTGACCAATTCGGGACCTATTGTATGTGAGCACGCGAATCACAACATAAGAACATAAGAACGAGGAGCAGGAGTAGGCCATCTGGCCCCACGAGCCTGCTCCGCCATTCAATGAGATCATGGCTGATCTTTTGTGGACTCAGCTCCACTCTCCGGCCCGAACACCATAACCCTTAATCCCTTTATTCTTCAAAAAACTATCTATATCTTAAAAACATTTAATGAAGGAGCCTCAACTGCTTCACTGGGCAGGGAATTCCATAGATTCACAACCCTTTGGGTGAAGAAGTTCCTCCAAAACTCAGTCCTTAATCTACTTCCCCTTATTTTGAGGTTATGCCCCCCCTAGTTCTGCTTTCCCCCGCCAGTGGAAACAACCTGCCCGCATCTATCCTATCTATTCCCGACAACCAATGGGGGAAAAGCGCGGTTCGCTTGGAGCAGGAGACGGGCAGTGGGGACCTGGGTGTTGCAGAATGAAAACGTGTTCCGTTTTCTGAGTGGGCAGTCCCCAACGTCCCTGTGTTGAAGCCTGATCACTTTGTCAGAATCTGTGGGCACAATAAGATTCGAATTAACCAGCTGCCCAAATTACAAAGTGTCCAATTCCCCAGACAAAAGATCTTTGTGCGGTGTTGGTGGTGGCCCTCAGGTTTACATAGTTTGTCTTAAGTCACGCTTCTTTACTATTGGAACAGGACGAGGATTCCGGGAATAATGATGCAATTAATACACACAACAGCCTTTTTAATCCTTCGGATTAACTTTGGGAATCTGTTCGACCTGCGCAATGTTTCAAGGCACAATGGAAACACTGTTCCAACGCGTCCCAAAGGCTGTAGTCTACCTCGATGATGTTTCAGTGAGAGGAACAACACAGAAAAACACTTGGTCAATTCAGAAGAGACAGTAAGATGATTCAAAGATGCTGGCATCGGATTGAAGTGCGCAAAGTGTAGTTTCCAGGCCAGTGAGGTCACACACTTAGGATTCAAAGTAGCCTCAAAAGGCCTGCACAGTCTGAGGACAAGGAGAGGGACCGAAAGGAAGAGCTGCCACCCAATAATGTGTCGATGGTAGCCACGATGTGGAGATGCCGGCGTTGGACTGGGGTGAGCACTGTAAGAAGACTTACAACACCGGGTTAAAGTCCAACAGGTTTGTTTCGATGAATTCACCTGAGGAAGGAGCAGCGCTCCGAAAGCTAGTGACATCGAAACAAACCAGATGGACTTTAACCTGATGTTGTAAGACTTCTTACCAAATACTGTGGCATAAATAAAATGGTTTTAGGGATTGGAAACTGCTGTGGTCAGTTCATCCGCAATCTGACCCGCACATTGGCTGCCCGACAGCTCCTGTTGAATAAACACCAGTTCAGGCATTGGAAAGAACCACAAGAACATGATTTACACCACGTCAAGCAGGCCCGACAGTCACCAAGCCTGTATGTGCACTTTGATCCCAGTAAACTGATCAGCCTGTCCTGCGGCACTTCGCCTTATTGAATAGGTGTGGTCCTGTCTCATGGGATGGAGGATGACTCAGAGAGACCGAGTGCCTTTGTCCCCCGAACTGTCAGCGACTCCGAATGGAAGTGTGCACAGATTTACAGAAGACGGCCTCGCTGTAAATAATGCTGTGAATAAATTCCACCAGTACATGCAGGGCAGTGCTTTAACCATCCAGCAGACTCTCAGTCACTGCTGGGGCTCCTGGGTGAAGACAAGCCAATTCCCACAATTGCCTCAGTCAGGGTCCGGCGGTGGATTGGTGTTGGCGGCCTCCAGCTCCATTGCCCAGCAGCAGCAGCCGGGGATGCAAATCACAAACACCGATGTCCAGAGTGGGCTCCAGCTCCCAAATGTTTGACATCCAAATCCGCCCAGCAGGAGATTGTCCGGCTGGGAGACTATACAGCCACCCCCTGGGCTCGTTCGTCCAGATAAAGAACTGGACTCACCGCGATCCGGTCCTTTCCAGGGACAAGCGAATGATCCTCACCGGATGGCATCCAGACAATTCAGACCAGCTAAGGCCCCACCTCATCAGAAACCATGAACTGCGTTGTGAGGACAGAGTCCTCCTCTGGCCTGCCGGGAGGGGATTCAAACCCCAGCGAGGCAGCCACTGCTGCAGGGGGTATACAGTGCACACTCTGGCCACACAGGGATGGGAATGCTGACCAGGAGCTGCAGGGGTTATACAGAGCACACTCTGGCCACACAGAGATGGGAATGTTGACCAGGAGCTGCAGGGGTTATACAGAGCACACCCTGGCCACACAGAGATGGGAATTTTGACCAGGATCTGCAATGAATTGCCAGGCAGACTGTCCAGTTTTAGACATGGTGGAATTGTCAGACAGTCGGTCCCGTATCAGACATTGTGGAATTGCCAGGCAGACGGTCCAGTGTCAGACATGATCGAATTGCTAGGCAGATGGTCCAGTCTCAGACATGGTGGAATTACAAGGCAGACGGTACAGTGTCAGACAGGGTGGAATTGCTCGGCAGATGGCCCAGTGTCAGACATGGTGGAATTGCCAGGCAGACGGTCCAATGTCAGACATGATGGAATTACAAGGCAGACGGTCCAGTGTCAGACATGGTGGAATCACAAGGCAGGCGGTCCAGTGTCAGACATGGTGGAATTGCCAGGCAGTCGGTCCAATGTCAGACATGGTGGAATTGCCACGGAGATGGTCCTGTGTCAGACATGGTGTAATTGCCAGGCAGACGGTCCAGTATCAGACATGGTGGAATTGCCAGGCAGACGGTCCTGTGTCAGACATGATGGAATTGCCAGGCAGAGGATCCAGTGTCAGACATGGTGGAATTGCCAGGCAGACGGTCCAGTGTCAGACATGGTGGAATTGCCAGGCAGAGGATCCAGTGTCAGACATGGTGAAATTGACAGGCGGACGGTGCAGTGTCAGACATGGTGGAATTGCCAGGCAGACGGTCCAGTGTCAGACGTGGTGGAATTGTCAGGCAGACGGTCCAGTGTCAGCCATGTTGGAATTACGAGGCTAACGGTCCAGTCTCAGATATTGTGGAATTGCCAGGCAGACGGTCCAGTGTCAGACATGGTGGAATTGCAAGGCAGACGGTGCAGAGTGAGACATGGTAGAGTTGCCAGGCGGACTGACCAGTGTCAAACATGGTGGAATTACAAGGAAGACGGTCCTGTATCAGACATGCTGCAATTGCCAGGCAGACGGTCCATCCTCAGAAATGGTTGAATTGCAGTTACCGTCCAGTGTCAGCCATGGTGGAATTGCCCGGCAAATGGTCCAGTGTCGGACCTAGTGGAATTGCCAGGCAGACGGTCCAGTGTAAGACATGGTGGAATTGCCAGGGAGAAAGTCCAGTGTTAGAATAGCAGTATATCCAGGCAGACAGTGCAGCGTCAGACATGTTGGAATTGCCGGGCAGACTTTCCCGTGTCAGACATCGTGGAATTACAAGGCAGACGGTCCAGTGTCAGTATTGGTGGAATTGCCAGGCAGACAGTCCAGTATCTGACATGGTGGAATTGCCAGACAGACGGTCCAGTATCTGACATGGTGGAATTGCCAGACTGACGGTCCAGTGTCAGACATGGTGGAATACCAGGCAGACGTTCCAGTGTCAGACATGATGGAAATTCCAAGCAGACAGTCCAGTTTCAGACATGGTGGAATTGACAGCCAGACGGTCCTGTGCCAGACATGGTGGAATTACAAGGCAGACGGTCCAGTGTCTGACATGGTGGAATTGCCAGGCAGACGTCCAGTGTCAGACATGGTACAATTGTCAGGTAGACAGTCCAGTGTCAGACATTGTACAATTGTCAGGCAGAGAGTCCAGTGTCAGACATGGTGGAATTACGAGGCAGACGGTCCAGTGTCAGACATGTTGGAATTGCCAGTCAGACGGTCCAGTGTCAGACCGGGTGGAATTGCCAGGCAAGAGCCCAGTGACAGACATGGTGGAATTGACAGGCAGGCGGTCCATTGTCAGACATGGAGGAATTGACAGGCAGACGGTCCAGTGTCAGACATGGTGGAATTGCCAGGCAGACGGTCCAGTGTCAGACATGGTGGAATTGCCAGTCAGACGGTCCAGTGTCAGATACGGTGGAATTGCCAGGCAGAAGGTCCAGTGTCAGACATGGAGTAATGATAAGGTAACTGTCCAGTGTCAGACATGGTGGAATTGTCAGGCAGACGGTCCACTGTCCAACATGGTGGAATTACAAGGCAGACGGTCCACTGTCAGACATGCTGGAATTGCGAGGCAGATGGTCCATAGTCAGACATGATGGAATTACAAGGCAGGCGGTCCAGTGTCAGACATTGTGGACTTGCCAGGCATACATTACAATCACTGACATGGTGGAATTGCCAGGCAGACGGTCCAGTGTCCGACATGGTGGAATTGCAAGACAGACGGCCCAGTGTCAGACATGGTGGAATTGCAAGACAGACGGCCCAGTGTCAGACATGGTAGAATTGTCAGGCAGACGGTTCAGTGTCAGACATGATGGAATTACAAGGCAGGCGGTCCAGTGTCAGACATTGTGGACTTGCCAGACAGACGGTCCAGTGTCAGACATGGTTGAATTGCCAGGCAGATGGTCCAGTGTCAGACATGGTGGAACATGCCTGGCAGACGGTCCAGTGTGAGACATGGTGTAATTGCAAGGCAGACGGTCCAGTTTCAGACATGGTGGAATTGCCAGGCAGACGGTCCAGTGACAGACATGGTGGAATTGCCAGGCAGATGGCCCAGTGTCAGACATGGTGGAATTACAAGGCAGACGGTCCAGTGTCAGACATAGTGGAATTGACAAGCAGACGGTCCAGTGTCAGACATGGTGGAAAATGCGTGGCAGACGGTCCTGTGTCAGACATGGTGGAATTGCCGGGCAGACGGTCCTGTGTCAGACATGGTGGAATTACAAGGCAGACTGTCCAGTGTCAGACATGGTGGAATTGACAAGCAGACGGTCCAGTGTCAGACATGGTGGAAAATGCGTGGCAGACGGTCCAGTGTCAGACATGGTGGAATTGCCGCACAGACGGTCCAGTGTCAGACATGGTGGAAAATGCGTGGCAGACGGCCCAGTGTCAGGCATGGTGGAATTGCCGGGCAGACGGTCCTGTGTCAGACATGGTGGAATTACAAGGCAGTTGGCCCAGTGTCAGACTTGGTGGAATTGCCAGGCAGACTGTCCAGTATTTGACACGGTGGAATTAGAAGGCAGACGGTACAGTTTCAGACATTTTTGAAATACAAGTCAGTTGGCCCAGTGTCAGACTTGTTGGAATTACCAGGCAGACGATCTAGTATCAGACATGGTGGAATTGACAGGCAGACGGTCCAGTGTCAGACATGGTGGAATTACCAGGCAGACGATGTAGTGTCAGACATGGTGGAATTGGCATGCAAGAGCCCAGTGTCAGACATGGTGGAATTGCCAGGCAGACGTCCAGTGTCAGACATGGAACAATTGTCAGGTAGACAGTCCAGTGTCAGATATTGTACAATTGTCAGGCAGAGAGTCCGGTTTCAGACATGGTAGAATTACGAGGCAGACGGTCCAGTGTCAGAAATGGTGGAATTGCCATGCAGACTGTCCAATGTCAGTCATAGTGGTATTTCCAGCCAGACGGTGCAGTGTCAGACATGGTGGAATTGCCAGGCAGACAGTCCAGTGTCAAACATGGTGGAATTGCCAGGCAGACGGTCCAGTGTCAGACATGGTGTAATGATAAGGTAACTGTCCAGTGTCAGACATGGAGGAATTGTCAGGCAGACGGTCCACTGTCAGACATGCTGGAATTGCGAGGCAGATGGTCCATAGTCAGACATGATGGAATTACAAGGCAGGCGGTCCAGTGTCAGAAACGGTGAAATTTCTAGGCAGACGGTCCAGTGTCAGACATGGTGGAATTGCCAGGCAGAGGATCCAGTGACAGACATGGTGAAATTGACAGCCGGACGGTGCAGTGTCAGACATGGTGGAATTGCCAGGCAGACGGTCCAGTGTCAGACATGGCGGAATTACAAGGCAGGCGGTCCAGTGTCAGACATGGTGGAATTGCCAGTGTCCAGTGTCAGACATGGTGCAATTACAATGCAGACGGTCCAGTTTCAGACATCGTGGAATTGCCAGGCGGACGGTCCAGTGTCAGACATGGTGGAATTACAAGGCAGACGGTCCAGTGTCAGACATGGTGGAATTGCCAGGCAGACGGCCCAGTGTCAGACACGGCGGAATTACTAGGCAGACGGTCCAGTCTCAGACATGGTGGTATTGACAGGCAGACGGTCCAGTGTCAGACATGGTGGAATTGACACGCAGACGCTCCAGTGTCAGGCATAGTGGAATTGACAGGCAGACGGTCCAGTGTCAAACATGGTTGAATTGCAAGGCTGACGGTCCAGTGTCAGACATGGTGGAATTACAAGGCTGACGGTCCAGTGTCAGACCTGGTGGAATTGCCAGGCAGACGGTCCAGTGTCAGACATGGTGGAATTGCCAGGCACATGGTCCAGTGTCAGACATGGTGGGTTTGCCAGGCAGACGGTCCAATGTCAGACATGGTGGAATTACAAGGCAGACGGTCCAGTGTCAGACATGGTGGCATTGCCAGGCAGACGGTCCAGTTTCAGACATGGCGGAATTACCAGGCAGACGGTCCAGTCTCAGATATGGTGGAATTGACAGGCAGACGGTCCAGTGTCAAACATGGTTGAATTGCAAGGCTGACGGTCCAGTGTCAGACATGGTGGAATTACAAGGCAGACGGTCCAGTGTCTGACATAGTGGAATTGCCAGGCAGACGTCCAGTGTCAGACATGGTACAATTGTCAGGCAGACAGTCCAGTGTCAGACATGGTACAATTGTCAGGCAGACAGTCCAGTTTCAGACATGGTGTAATTACGAGGCAGACGGTCCAGTTTCAGGCATGGTGGAATTGCCAAGCAGACGGTCCAGTGCCAGACATAGTGGAATATCCAGGCAGACGGTCCAGTTTCAGACATGGTGGAATTGCCAGGCAGACGGTCCAGTGTCAGACATAGTGGAATTTCCAGGCAGACGGTCCAGGTCAGACATGGTGGAATTGCCAGGCAGACGGTCCAATGTCAGACATGGCGGAATTACTAGGCAGACGGTCCAGTCTCAGACATGGTGGAATTGACAGGCAGACGGTCCAGTGTCAGACATGGTGGAATTGCCAGGCAGACGGTCCAATGTCAGACATGGCGGAATTACCAGGCAGACGGTCCAGTCTCAGATATGGTGGAATTGACAGGCAGACGTGCCAGTGTCAGACATGGTGGAATTGCCAGGCAGACGGTCCAGTGTCAGACATTGTAAAATTGACAGGCAGACGCTCCAGTGTCAGACATGGTGGAAATGACAGGCAGACGGTCCAGTGTCAGACATGATGGAATTACAAGGCAGACGGTCCAGTGTCTGACATGGTGGAATTGCCAGGCAGACGTCCAGTGTCAGACATGGTACAATTATCAGCCAGACAGTCCAGTGTCAGACATGGTACAATTGTCAGGCAGACAGTCCAGTTTCAGACATGGTGTAATTTCGAGGCAGACGGTCTAGTTTCAGGCATGGTGGAATTGCCAGGCAGACAGTCCAGTGTCAGACATCGTGGAATTTCAAGACAGACGGTCCAGTGTCAGACATGGTGGAATTGCCAGGCAGACGGCCCAGTGTCAGACATGGTGGAATTACCAGACAGACGGTCCAGTGTCAGACATGGTGGAATTGCCAGGCAGATGGTCCACAGTCAGTCATGATGGAATTACAAGGCAGACGGTCCAGTGTCAGTCATTGTGGACTTGCCAGGCAGACGGTCCAGTCACAGACATGGTGGGATTGTCAGGCAGACGGTCCAGTGTCTGACATGGTACAATTGTCAGGCAGACAGTCCAGTTTCAGACATGGTGTAATTACGAGGCAGACGGTCTAGTTTCAGGCATGGTGGAATTGCCAAGCAGACGGTCCAGTGTCAGACATGGTGGAATTTCCAGGCAGACGGTCCAGTGTCTGACATGGTGCAATTACAAGGCAGGCGGTCCAGTGTCAGACATGGTTGAATTACAAGGCAGGCGGTCCAGTGTCAGACATGGTGGAATTGCCAGTGTTCAGTGTCAGACATGGTGCAATTACAATGCAGACGGTCCAGTTCCAGACATGGTGGAATTGCCAGGCAGACAGTCCAGTGTTAGACATGCTGGAATTGCCAGACAGACAGTCCCGTGTCAGGCATCGTGGAATTGCCAGGCGGTCTGTCCAGTGCCAGACATGGTGGAATTGCCAGGCAGTCGGTCTCGTGTTAGACATCGTGGAATTGCCAGGCAGATGTCCAGTCTCAGACATGCTGGAATTACAAGGCTGACGGTCCAGTGTCAGACCTGGTGGAATTGCCAGGCAGACGGTCCAGTGTCAGACATGGTGGAATTGCCAGGCACATGGTCCAGTGTCAGACATGGTGGGTTTGCCAGGCAGACGGTCCAATGTCAGACATGGTGGAATTACAATGCAGACGGTCCAGTGTCAGACATGGTGGCATTGCCAGGCAGACGGTCCAGTTTCAGACATGGTGGAATTTCCAGGCAGACGGTCCAGTGTCAGACATGGTGGAATTCCCACGCAGACGGTCCTGTGTCAGAAATGGTGGAATTGCCAGGCAGACGGTCCAGTGTCAGGCATGGTGGAATTGCCAGGCAGGCTGTCCAGTGTCAGACATGGTGGAATTGGCAGGCAGACGGTCCAGTGTCAGGCATGGTGGAATTGCCAGGCAGACGGTCCAGTGTCAGACATGGTGGATTATCCACGCAGACGGTCCAGTGTCAGAAATGGTGGAATTGACAGGCAGACGGTCCAGTGTCAGACATGGTGGAATTGCCAAACAGGCGGTCCAGTGTCAGACATGGCGGAATTACAAGGCAGGCGGTCCAGTGTCAGACATGGTGGAATTGCCAGTGTCCAGTGTCAGACATGGTGCAATTACAATGCAGACGGTCCAGTTTCAGACATGGTGGAATTGCCAGGCAGAGAGTACAGTGTTTGACATGGTGGAATTGCCAGGCGGACTGTCCAGTGTCAGACATGGTGGAATTGCCAGGCACATGGTCCAGTGTCAGACATGGTGGGATTGCCAGGCAGATGGTCCAATGTCAGACATGGTGGAATTACAAGGCAGACGGTCCAGTTTCAGACATGGTGGCATTGCCAGGCAGACGGTCCAGTTTCAGACATGGTGGAATTCCCACGCAGACGGTCCTGTGTCAGAAATGGGGGAATTACAAGGCAGACGGTCCACTGTCAGGCATGGTGAAATTGCCAGGCAGACGGTCCAGTGTCAGACATGGTGGAATTGAGAGGCAGACGGTCCAGTGTCAGACATGGTGGAATTGCCAGGCAGACGGTCCAGTGTCAGACATGGTGGAATTGACAGGCAGACGCTCCAGTGTCAGACATGGTGGAATTGACAGGCAGACGGTCCAGTGTCAGACATGGTGGAATTACAAGGCAGACGGTCCAGTGTCTGACATGGTGGAATTGCCAGGCAGACGTCCAGTCAGACATGGTACAATTGTCAGGCAGACAGTCCAGTGTCAGACATGGTGGAATTGCCAGGCAGAGGATCCAGTGTCAGACATGGTGAAATTGACAGGCGGAAGGTGCAGTGTCAGACATGGTGGAATTGCCAGGCAGACGGTCCAGTGTCAGACATGGCGGAATTACAAGGCAGGCGGTCCAGTGTCAGACATGGTGGAATTGCCAGTGTCCAGTGTCAGACATGGTGCAATTACAATGCAGACGGTCCAGTTTCAGACATGGTGGAATTGCCAGGCAGAGAGTCCAGTGTTTGACATTGTGGAATTGCCAGGCGGACTGTCCAGTGTCAGACATGGTGGAATTGCCAGGCACATGGTCCAGTGTCAGACATGGTGGAATTGCCAGGCAGACGGTCCAATGTCAGACATGGTGGAATTACAAGGCAGACGGTCCAGTGTCAGACATGGTGGCATTGCCAGGCAGACGGTCCAGTTTCAGACATGGTGGAATTTCCAGGCAGACGGTCCAGTGTCAGACATGGTGGAATTCCCACGCAGACGGTCCTGTGTCAGAAATGGTGGAATTACAAGGCAGACGGTCCAGTGTCAGGCATGGTGGAATTGCCAGGCAGACGGTCCAGTGTCAGACATGGTGGATTGTCCACGCAGACGGTCCAGTGTCAGAAATGGTGGAATTGACAGGCAGACGGTCCAGTGTCAGACATGGTGGAATTGCCAGGCAGACGGTCCAGTGTCAGACATGGTGGAATTGACAGGCAGACGCTCCAGTGTCAGACATGGTGGAATTGACAGGCAGACGGTCCAGTGTCAGACATGGTGGAATTACAAGGCAGACGGTCCAGTGTCTGACATGGTGGAATTGCCAGGAAGACGTCCAGTCAGACATGGTACAATTGTCAGGCAGACAGTCCAGTGTCAGACATGGTACAATTGTCAGGCAGACAGTCCAGTTTCAGACATGGTGTAATTACGAGGCAGACGGTCCAGTTTCAGGCATGGTGGTTGCCAAACAGCCGGTCCAGTGTCAGACATGGTGGAATTGCCATGCAGACAGTCCAGTGTCAGACATGGTGGAATTACAAGGCAGATGGTCCAGTGTCAGACATGGTGGAATTGCCAGACAGACGATCCAGTGTCAGACAGGGTGGAATTTCACGGCAGACGAGTGAGGAAGTACGTTGACCATTTAAGAAGCAGGGAGGTCACACAGCCAATGTCTTAACAGTTGTAGCCAGCTAGCATCAACACTGCCACACGGCAGAACCGGAACCGAGGGACCCAGAGAGTTCCGCAGAGAATACCAAGACGTCTTACAACACCAGGGTAAAGTCCACCAAGTTTTTTTTCGAGTCACTAGCTTTCGGAGCGCAGTTCCTTCCTCAGCTCAATCCAGTGGAACTCAGCGTTGACTCCAATGGATCTGGAGACGGAGAGTCCCCGAAGTGGTGTAGAATCCTCGCGGCAACATCTTGCTGCTGACAACAACACCATCCCATTGGTGAAGGGGCCGGATAGGGTCCAGGGTGAGCCACCATGCCTCAGATTACCCCTGTGAAGGACTGTTCTAATCTGTCCCTTTTCAATGTCTCCATCTTTCTTGTACACAGTTCACTGTAAATGACTCAAGTTGTTTATATGTTACTGAGGGACGTAAGGGGAGGAATCTGATGCCGCTGCATATTTCAGGGGTGATTCCATGTGGTCCACGTTACGCGCTCGGGGCCCATCGTGTGTGAGTGTGTCAACCCTGACTAATGTGGAATAATGCCTGGGAGCAGGAAACAGGCAGTGTGACCTCGGGAGCTCCCATTTAAAAAGCTGTTTCAGAGACCTCTGTGCTGCATATAGTTAACCATTTACTGCTCAATAATCCCTGGAAGCAGGGGACAGGCAGTGAGGCTCCGTAAGCCCCCAATTAAAAAGCTGTTTCAGAGACCTCTGTGCTGTATATCGTTAACCATTTACTGCTCAATAATCCCTGGGAGGAGGGGACAGGCAGTGTGGCTCCGGGAGCCCCCAGTTAATAGCTGTTTCAGAGACCTCTGTGCTGTATATAGTTAACCATTTACTGCTCAATAATCCCTGGGAGCAGGGGACAGGCAGCGTGGCTCCGGGAGCCCCAGTTAAAAAGCTGTGCCAGAGACCTCTGTGCTGTATATCGTTAACCATTTACTGCTCAATAATCCCTGGGAGCAGGGGACAGGCAGTGTGGCCTCGGGAGCCCCCAATTAAAAAGCTGTTTCAGTGACCTCTGTGCTTTTATATAGTTGACCATTTACTTCTCTTTTTTTTAACCAGAGAGGATACAGCCAGAGTGAGACACCAAAGAGTGAGTTTGGGAATTTGAATCTAGATGGGAATTCGAAGCTGGGTGGGGAGGAGGTGCATTTTTCCCCTGGTAAGTGACTGGTACGTAGTTTTCTTTTTCATTGTCCAATTAATTGATTTGTTCTTTGGTTTTTTGGAATTGTAGTTGTGTACATTTACCTAAGGTTTAAGACATGGCACGAGATCTCAGACCCGTGGCATGCTCCTCGTGTGCGCTGTGGGAGCTCAGGGACACGTCCACTGTCCCTGGCTCCTTCACGTGCAAGACGTGTGTCCAGTTGCAGCTCCTGTTAGACCGCTTGACGGCTCTGGAGCTGCGGATGGACTCACGTTGGAGCACCCGCGATGCTGAGGACGTCGTGGATTACACGTTTAGTGAGTTGAACACACCGCAGGTGAAAGGTACTGAGGGAGACAGAGAATGGTTGACCAAGAGACAGCGCAAGAGTAGGAAGGCAGTGCAGGTGTCCCCTGCGGTCATCTCCCTGCAAAACAGATATACCACTTTGGATACTGTTGAGGGAGATGGCTCACCAGGGGAAGGCAGCAGCTGCTAGGTTCATGGCACCGTGGCTGGCTCTGCTGCGCAGCTGGGCAGGAAGAAGAATGGCAGGGCTATAGTGATAGGGGACTCAATCGTAAGGAGAATATACAGGCAGTTCTGCGGACGCAATCGAGACTCCAGGATGGTATGTTGCCTCCCTGGTGCAAGGTTCAAAGATGTCTCGGAGCGGCTGCAGGACACTCTGGGGGGGGGGGGGGCGGTGAACAGCCACCTGTCGTGGTGCACATAGGCATAAAAGATAGAGGTAAAATGCGGGACGAGGTCCTACAAGCTGAATTCAGGGAGTTATGAGTTAAACTAAAACGTAGGACCTCAAAGTTAGTAATTTCAGGACTAGCTACCACGAGCTAGTCAGAATTGGACTGTCAAGATAGATAGGATGAATGCGTGTTGCTAGAGCTGGTGGGGAGAGTTTAATCTAATGTGGCAGGGGGATGGGAACCGATGCCGGAAGTTGGAAAGTAGTAAAACGGGGACAGAAACAAAAGGCAGTAAGGGGGAAAATGTGAGGCAGAGAAGCCATAGTCAAAAATCAAAATGGGCGACAGTACAAGGTACAGTGACTGAGGGGAGTTCAGTGAATAGGACCAGTAATCCTAAAAGGAATAAAACGGTACGTAAAAACATTAATGGTAAGCGACGCGGCAGATTGTTACGTGAAGATATGGGTTCAACGACAAGGAAAATTAGGAGAAAAGTTAAGAGGAAATATAACTTAGGAGAGGTTACTGATCGAGGTGTGAAGATTCAGAAGAGAGGTAAACAAGCCAACATAAGTGTACTTTACCTGAATGCTCGTAGTATTCGGAATAAGGTAAATGTGTTGATGGCGCAAATCATCGTGAATAACTATGATTTAGTGGCCATTACTGAAACATGGTTAAAGGATGGTCACGACTGGGAGTTAAATATCCGAGGGTATCAAAATTTTCGGAAGGACAGAGTGGATGGTAAGGGAGGTGGTGTAGCTCTGTTCTTTAAGGATGACATCCGGGCAACAGTAAGGGCTGACATCGGTGCAATGCAAGATAAGGTTGAATCCATTTGGGTGGAAATCAGGAATAGTAAGGCGAAAAAGTCACATATAGGAGTAGTCTGTAGGCCACCAAGTAATAACATTTTGGCGGGGCAGGCAATAAACAAAGAAATAACGGATGCATGTAGAAATGGTACAGCAGTTATCATGGGGGATTTTAATCTACATGACGATTGGTTTAACCAGGTCGGTCAAGGCAGCCTTGAGGAGGAGTTTATCGAAGATATCCGAGATTGTTTCCAAAACAGTATGTAATGGAACCTACGAGGGAACAAGCGGTCCGATATCTGGTCCTGTGTAATGAGACAGGATTGATTGATGATCTAATAGTTAGGGATCCTCTCGGAAGAAGCGATGACAATATGGTGGAATTGAAAATATAGATGGAGGATGAGAAGGTAAAATCAAACACTAGTGTTTTGTGCGTAAACACAGGAGATTACAATGGGATGAGAGAAGAACTAGCTAAGGTAGACTGGGAGCAAATACGTTCTGGTGAAACAGTTGAGGAACAGTGGATAAAATTCCAAGCGATTTTTCACACTGCTGAGAAAGATAGATTATGAGAGTAAACTTGCTCAGAATATGAAAACAGATAGTAAAAGATTCTACAAATAAATAAAACAAAAAAGAGTGACTAAGGTAAATACTGGTCCTTTCGAGGATGAGAAGGGAGATTAAATAATGGGAGATGAGGAAATGGCTGAGGAACTGAACAGGTTCTTTGGGTTGGTCTTCACAGTGGAAGACACAAATAACATGCCAGTGACTGATGGAAATGAGGCTATGACAGGTGAGGACATTGAGAGGATTACCATCACTAAGGAGGTCGTGATGGGCAAGCTAATGGGCAAACGATAGACAAGTCTCCTGGCCCTGTTAGAATGCGTCCCAGAATGCTAAAAGAGATGGCTAGGGAAATTGAAAATGCACTAGTGATAATTTACCAAAATTCACTAGACTCTGGGGTGGTCCCGGCGAATTGGAAATTAGCAAACGTGACACCACCGTTTAAAAAAGGAGGTAGGCAGAAAGCGGGTAATTATAGGCCAGTGAGCTTAACTTCGGTAGTCTGCAAGATGCTGGAATCTATCATCAAGGAAGAAAATTGTCCCACTGCGCAGACGCGGCATGGGTTCATAAATGGCAGGTCGTGCCTAACTAATTGAGTGGAATTTTTTGAGGACATTACCAGTGCGGTAGATAAAGGGGAGCCAATGGATGTGGTATATCTCGATTTCCAGAAAGCCTTTCTCAAGGTGCCACATAAAAGGTTGCTGCATAAGATAAAGATGCATGGCATTACGGGGAAAGTAGGAGCATGAATAGAGGATTGGTTAATTCATTGAAAGCAAAGAGTGGGGATTAATGGGTGTTTCTCTGGTTGGCAATCAGTAGCTAGTCGTCTCCCTCAGGGATCAGTGTTGGGCCCACAGTTGTTCACAATTTACATCGATGATTTGGAGTTGGGGACCAAGGGCAATGTGTCCAAGTGTGCAGACGACACTAAGATGAGTGGTAAAGCAAAACGTGCAGAGGATACTGCAAATCTGCCGAGGGATTTGGATAGGTTCAGTGAATGGGCTGCAGTCTGGAAGATGGAATCCAATGTTGACATATGTGAGGTTATCCATTTTGGTAGGAATAACAGCAAAAGGGATTATTATTTAAATGATAAAATATTAAAACATGCTGCTGTGCAGAGCGACCTGGGTGTGCTAATGCATAGGGGCAGCACGGTAGCCTTGTGGATAGCACAATTGCTTCACAGCCCCAGGGTCCCAGGTTCGATTCCGGCTTGGGTCACTGTCTGTGCGGAGTCAGTCACCCTGTAAACCACGCACCCCTCACATACGCAATGTACTGCAGCACAGTCAGTCACCCAGTAAATCACACACCCCTCACAAATGCAATGTACCATCGCTCAGTTAGCCACACAATACACCACACACCGTCCACACATGCTATCTCCATAGCCAGGTCAGTCACCCAGTAAATCACACACCCCTCACATATGCAATGTACCATCGCTCAGTTAGCCACACAATCCCACACACCCGTCACATGCGCAATGTACCATATCCCAATCCGTCAGGCATTAAACTACACTCTTCACAGACGAAATGTGCCATACCCCAGTCAGTCACCCAGTACACCACACACCCCTCACATACGCAATGGGCGAATGCCCAGTCAGTCACCGAGTAAACCACGCACCCCTCACATACACCGTCTACCATAGCCCAGTCAGTCACCCCGAAAACTACAAACCCCTCACATACGCAATGTACCTCAGCACAGTCAGTCACCTGGTACACCACACACCCCTCACATACGCAATGTGTAAGGCAGCACGGTAGCATTGTGTATAGCACAATTGCTTCACAGCACCAGGGTCCCAGGTTCGATTCCTGCTTGGGTCACTGTCTATCCGGAGTCTGCACATCCTCCCCGTGTGTGCGTGAGTTTCCTCCGGGTGCTCCGGTTTCCTCCAACAGTCCAAAGATGTGCAGGTTAGGTGGATTGGCCATGATAAATTGCCCTTAGAATCCAAAATTGCCCTTAGTGTTGGGTGGGGTGACTGGGTTATGGGGATAGGGTGGCGGTGTTGACCTTGGGTAGGGTGCTCTTTCCAAGAGCCGGTGCGGACTCGATGTGCCGAATGGCCTCCTTCTGCACTGTAAATTCTATGATAATCTATGAGTCGCAGAAAGTTGGTTTCCAGGTGCAACAGGTGATTAAGAAGGCAAATGGAATGTTGTCCTTCATTGCTAGAGGGATGGAGTTTAAGACTAGGGAGGTTTTGCTGCAATTGTATAAGGTGTTAGTGAGGCAACGCCTGGAGTATTGTGTTCAGTTTTGGTCACCTTACTTGAGAAAGGACGCACTGGCACTGGAGGGTGTGCAGAGGAGATTCACTAGGTTAATCCCAGAGCTGAAGGGGTTGGATTAAGAGGAGAAGTTGAGTAGACTGGGACTATCATCGTTGGAATTTAGAAGGATGAGGTGGGATCTTATAGAAACATATAAAATTATGAAAGGAATAGATAGGATAGATAGGCAGATTGTTTCCACTGGCGGGTGACAGCAGAACTAGGGGGCATAGCCTCAAAATAAGGGGAAGATGATTTAGGACTGAGTTGAGGACGAACTTCTTCACCCAAAGGGTTGTGAATCTATGGAATTCCTTGCCCAGTGAAGCAGATGAGGCTCCTTCATTAAATGTTTTTAAGATCAAGATAGATAGTTTTTTGAAGAATAAAGGGATGAAGGGTGATGGTGTTCGGGCGGGACCGTGGAGCCGTTTCCACAAAAGATCAGCCATGACCTCATTGAATGGCGGAGCAGGCTCGAGGGGCCAGATGGCCTACTCCTGCTCCTAGTTCTTATGTTCTCAATAATCCATGGGAGCAGAGGACAGGCAGTGTGGCCTCGGGAGCCTCCAATTAAAAAGCTGTTTCAGAGATTTATGTGCTGGACATAGTTAACCATTATCTTCTCAATAATCCCTGGGAGCAGGGGACAGGCTGTGTGGTCCGGGAGCCCCCAGTTAAAGTGCTATTTCAGAGACCTCTGTAACTGTATATAGTTAACCATTTAGTTCTTCTCAATTAACCCCATTCTTGTTATACAAGAAGCCCCTGCAGTGTTGCCACAAACGACCACAGTTCTGTAACCAGCTCCTTCTTATATCAGATTTGACAGGACCATTCACATCCTGGTGTCAGGCTCCAGGCCGTGCTGAAGGAGGCGACACCGTTCTGTAACCAGCACCTTGTTATATCAGATTTGACAGGACCATCCACATCCTGGTGTGAGGCTCCAGGCCGTGCTGAAGGAGGCGACACCGTTCTGTAACCAGCACCTTGTTATATCAGATTTGACAGGACCATCCACAGCCTGGTGTCAGGCTCCAAGCCGTGCTGAAGGAGGCGACACCGTTCTGTAACCAGCTCCTTGTTTTATCAGATTTGACAGGACCATCCACAGCCTGGCGTCAGGCTCCAGGCCGTGCTGAAGGAGGCGACACCGTTCTGTAACCAGCTCCTTGTTATTGCTGATTTGACAGGACCATCCACAGCCTGGTGTCAGGCTCCAGGCCGAGCTGAAGGAGGCGACACCGTTCTGTAACCAGCACCTTGTTATATCAGATTTGACAGGACCATCCACAGCCTGGTGTCAGGCTCCAGGCCGTGCTGAAGGAGGCGACACCGTTCTGTAACCAGCTCCTTGTTATATCAGATTGCCTCACACTTTGCTCCTGGGTTCGGAGTAGGTTGGTAAAGTGTTCTTGTAATTCCCCAAGATGCTGGTACAAAGACCATTCTCCTCTATCTGTTCGGCTCTTCCCTCTCTGCAGCCTTTGTTCCATTTGTTGGTCATGTTCCAGACCCAGATTCACGGTAACTACAGTCCCCAGACCTCGTTCAGAGCTGGGTGACCAAATTATCTGTTCTCCCTTAATGTCTGCAACAGCTCACAACACAACCTGCAGAAAACCATCCTCGGCATCCTCACTCACCTTCCAATAACACAACCTGCAGAACCCATCATCCGCATCTTCACTCACCTCCCAAAAACACAACCTGCAGAAACCCATCCTCAGCATCTTCACTCTCCTCCCAATAACACAACCTGCAGAAACCAATCCTCAGCATCTCCACTAACCTCCCAATAACACAACCTGCAGAAACCCATCCTCAGCATCTTCACTCACCTCCCAATAACACAACCTGCAGAAACCCATCCTCAGCATCTCCACTCTCCTTCCCATAACACAACCTGCAGAAACCCATCCTCAGCATCTCCACTCACCTCCCAATAACACAACCTGCTGAAACCCATCCTCAGCATCTCCACTCACCTCCCAATAATACAACCTGCAGAAACCCATCCTCAGCATCTTCACTCACCTCCCAATAACACAACCTGCAGAAACCCATCCTCAGCATCTCCACTCACCTCCCAATAACACAACCTGCAGAAACCCATCCTGAGCATCTCCACTCACATTCCAACAACAGAATTGTAAAAGTAATAGATATAACTCATTTCCACGTTCATTGAAAATGGACATGGGCTTGGTCTAATTTGATTGAGTGAGACTGTGGAGAATTCCAATCACTGAATGAGAATTCAGATAGTGAGATGCTGCCAGGCTGGGAACCAATCTACTTCAGTGAGCACTGGGATGACAGGTGACTGGGATTGGGTGAGGGTTAGGACCCAGACTGGGAACCAATCTACAGCAGTGAGCACAGGGATAATAGTTGACTGGGATTGGGTGAGGGTTAGAATATGGCAGCAGAGTTGGAGATCTGCTGCACTTCATTAAGATTTGTATCAGAAATTGTGTGACAGAATACCATTGGATTAGTCGAGTGTGGATTTAACAGAGACACAGATGATGATTTATTCTGCAGCTGAGATGAAGCAGAGTTGGCGATGGCAAGTGAACGGGATTGGGAATGGAGAGAGCGTCTGGCAATAATAATTTTACTGTCAAAGGGAGAGCAGGGATTGTGAACAGCCTCCGATATTAACCAGAGAGCGAGTGGAGCCACTGGATAAGGAATGACCTCAGTGACTGGAATCGATGTTGATATTTATAGCTAAAGGCATAGAGCTTCAAGGTAAGGAAGTGTTATTACAACTATTCCAGATGTTGGTCAGACCGCACCTGGAGCATTGCACAGTTCTGGCCCCTGATTTGAGGAAAGATGGAGTGGCTTTAGAGGCAGTTCACAGGAGGTTGAGTAGATTGATCGCAGAGATGAGGGCTTTGTCTTATCAAGAGAGTTGTAAAGAAGGATTAGAGATCAAATTGTGGTTTGTAAGATGTTTAAAGGTGTGGGTAAAGTGGAAATGGAGCGAAAGCTTTCTCTTGTGGGGCATTCTAGAACGAGAGGTCATCATCTCAGGATAACAGGAAGCAAATGTGAATCAGAGCTGAGGAGAATCTACTTCTCCTAATGGGATGTGAATCTGTGGAATTCGCTACCCGAGAGTGCGGTGCATGCTGGGACAGTGAGTAAATTTAAGGAGCAGTTAGGTAGATGTTGAATTGGCAATGGGTTGAGAATATTGGATAATAGGCAGGACGGCGGCGTTAAACCGAGGATGAGATCAGCTAAGACCGAATGACGGAGCAGACGCGATGGACCACATGGCCTCATTCTGCTCCTGGACCTTATGAACTTACAAACTTCTGAACTGAAGAACGTGGATTCAATCTTTCCAAGATGCAAATGACGAGAGCAATAATACACTTAAAGTGGTTTATGCAATAAATAACTGGATAGGGAGACTTACCAGGGACACCGACAACAGCCAGGAGGGGATAGTAACCCGCCTGAATTATCATCAGTGCGCCGCGGATCCGGTTTGGTAAAGACTGGAGAGACATATAGTAAATACCCCAGAATAAACTCCTGTCCATTGCTGTAACGTCCCTGTGGATAGTTCCCAGATTCTGATCCATTGCTGTAACGTTCCTGTGGATCGTTCCCAGATTCTGCTCCATTGCTGTAACGTTCCTGTGGATAGTTCCCAGATTCTGATCCATTGCTGTAACGTTCCTGTGGATAGTTCCCAGATTCTGCTCCATTGCTGTAACGTTCCTGTGGATAGTTCCCAGATTCTGCTCCATTGCTGTAACGTTCCTGTGGGTAGTTCCCAGATTCTGATCGTTTGCTGCAATGTTCCTGTGGTTTGTTCCCAGATTCTGATCCATTGCTTTAACGTTCGTGTGGGTAGTTCCCAGATTCTGCTCCCTCCTCTCGGCCTCTCTGGAGCCGCTGATCTCTGGCACTGTTGGAGTTGACGGTCCCGCTGACAGTTTGGGATAACACAATGAAAGGAATCGCTTATTAATAGCAGAGACAAACCCTCCAGTGATACGGTTAGGATCCATAGAGGCAGACATTAATCACAGTTACTAAACAAACAGGCTTAGTTAACCCCTTTCAATCCAATACTCTTTCTATCACAATGAAATAGAAGATTAGCCGGGTCTGGATTGGCTGTGTGACAGTGACTGAGGGATGGAGTGTGGAAATAGTGCAAACACTGACCCTGATATTCAATCCTCATTGATATCTGAGTGGTTCCAGGGGACTGGGGCATTTTCAATGTCCATTCTGTTTATAAAAGGAGAGAGAGGGATAAACCCTGGAGTGACAGAGCAGTCACTATAATGTTAGTCACCAGGACATTTCTAGAGGTCAGAATGGACAACAGGAATATTGCTCCTTCGCGAGGAAATGGTGTTATCTGACCAGAAACACGGCGACATTCGTGGGAAATCACATCGCATGTTGTTATTGCAGTTATATTTCAAAATAACTGGGGGATTAATGGGGGAACTGATATGAATTTATGTACTGGAAGAAATTGTGATCAAATGTCATTGATTAGAGTTGTTGTCGAGTCCCAAAGCCGTGGATTAAAGGGTCTATGACAGTGAGAATGTGATATTGGCTAAGAAACAGGAAGCACAGAGAAGCGGTGAATGATAGTTATTCAGGCAGGAGGGGGGAGAGATTGATGTTCACTCGGGGTCCACATGAGGAAAATTGCTCTTCAAGATACAATTCACTGATATAGGCTTCAATGGAAAGAATTTCAACATTCACAAATGACAGACACTCAGCAATGACACAGTGAGCAGGGTAAGCAGCAATCTTCAGCAGGATGTTCCCTGATCTGTGAAAGGGAGAGTCACGGGGAAAGTAAATTTAAATCACTGTCGTGTATGTGATGCATGAGGGAGGAGGGCTGAGGACAGGAAATATAAACTAAACGGGACAATTTAAAAAGTGTACAGGAAGGGAGCGGGGACATGTCCACACTTTGCACTGGAAGATCATGGTGATAAGATTGGAAAAACCTCAGAAGATATTTAACTTGATCAATAGAGGCGTAGACTCCTAAAAGAAGGGTTAGGATCATAGAGTCATCGACGTCCAGAGCACAGAAAGTCCATTCGGCCAATCTGGACTGGGCTGGTCAAAAACATCCACCTGAGTATTTGAACCCCACTTTCTAATACTTTGCCAATAGCCTATAGAGTTAGAACTAGGTTTATAGATAGGGCCATAGCTGAGGAATTGCTTCTTGTTCTGCCGCTAAATATACAAAAGGAGGTGAGGATCTTGGCGAGAAAACAAAGGATTTCATAGAATTTACAGGCCATCCGTCCCATCGGGTCTACACAGACTCTTGGAACGAGCACCCCACCCAAGGTCAACACCTCCACCCTATCGCCATAACCTAGTAACCCCATCCAACCTGAGGGCAATTTAGCATGTCCAATCCACCTAACCTGCACATCTTTGGGCTGTGGGAGGACACCGGAGTACCCGGAGGAAACCCACGCACACACGGGGAGAACGTGCAGACTCCGTGCAGTCAGTGACCCGAGCCGGGAATCGAACCTCGAACCCTGGAATCCTGGGGCTGTGAAGCAACAGTGCTAACCACCATGCTACCGTGCTGGATACTTAATGGAGTGTTGTCGGGGATGGAGGATTTCAGTTCAATATGGTGATTAGTGAACTGGAATTGTAATCTGTAGATCAGTTTAAGATAAAGAGCAATTTCACAGAGGACTCCAAATGAGGAAGGAGTTTAGAGAGAGTGAGCAGAAAGTGTTCCACTGGACCCAGCACCAGTGACAAGATTTACAATAATTCATCAAAGATGGTGTGAGCATATTGATAGGACATTTAATACAGAGCTGTTAGAATCTGGAATACACTGTCTGAAGACACGATGGGAGCCCATTCAACAGTAAATTTCACAATCGAACTGGATAAATACTGCTAGGGGATTGTTATAATCGGGAATACACTGTCTGAAGACAGGCTGGGAGCAGTTTCAACAGTAAATTTCACAATGGAACTGGATAAATACTGACAGGGGATGGTTATAATCTGGAATACGCTGTCTGAAGACAGGCTGGGAGCAGTTTCATAGAACATAGAACATTACAGCGCAGTACTGTTACAACAGTAAATTTCACAATGGAACTTGATAATCATCATACCGGGCTACAAAGCGAAGCTGAACAGAATGTCCAGCAGCAGCGGCCTTGTCCCTGATGAGCTCAATGCATTCTATGCTCGGTTCGTGCAGGACACCATCAAAGCGCTGCCGACTGTCCCAGCAGCCCCGGTCACACCAAACACAACGTCACACCTTCCTAAATCAGATCGGTGAACTTCGAAGTGAACCCTCGGAAGGTGACGGGCCCGGACGGGGTCCGTGGTCGTGCACTCAGATCCTGCGCGGAGCAGCTGGCAGATTAGTTCAAGGACATCTTCAACCTCTGCATACTCTGCTCCGATATCCCCACCTGCTTCAAGACCACCATCATTCCGGTGCCAAAGAAGAGCCAGGTAACGTGCCTCAAGGACAATTGTCCACTGGCCCTGACTTCGAAAGTAATAAAGCGCTTCGAGAGGTTTGTCATGAAACACATGAACACCATACTCCAAAATGCCTACATCCACTGCAATTCGCCCATCACCGCAGCCGGTCCACAGCAGACGCCATCTCCATGGCCCGACACTCATCCCTGGAGCATCTTGACAACAGGGACTCCTACATCAGACTCCTGTTCATTGACTACAGCTCCGCATTCAACACCATAATCACAGCCAAGCTCCTATCAAAGCTCCAAAACCTAGGACTTGGCTCCTCTCTCTGCAACTGGATCCTCGACTTTCTGACAGACCGCACTCAGGAAGAATAAAGAACAACACCTCCTCCACAATGTTTCTCAATACCGGGGCCCACAAGGCTGTGTACTTAGCCCACTACTATACTCCCTGCTCATACACGACTGCGAGGCAAAATTTGGCTCCAACTACATCTGAGAGTTTGCTGACGACACGACCATAGTGGGCCGGATCTCGAACAACGATGAGTCAGAAAACAGGAGAGCTATAGAGAATCTAGTGGAGTGGTGTAGCGACAACAACCTATCCCTCAACACCAGCAAAACTAAAGAGCTGATCATTGACTTCAGGAAGCAAAGTACTGTACACACCCCTGTCAGCATCAACGGCGCCGAGGTGAAAGATGGTTAACAGCTTCAAATTCCGAACTGCTGACCTTGCAGACAACAGAGATTGAGTTCCCCCTGTCACATTAACGAGGGAGCTCGCACTCTGCAAGGGTCTTGGGAAAGACAATCATTCCCACCGCTAAGCCCAGTGGGTGTTGGGACATTACTGACAGGGGATTGTTATATAGAAACATGGAGCATGGGAGCAGGAGCAGGCCATTCGGCCCTTTCAGTCTGCTTCACATGCATTGTGTACATCGCTGATAATCCGACTCACTAACATGTTCCTGCTTCCCTCCCTATCCTTGGATCCCGTTAGCCCCAAGTCCCATAAACAACTGTTCCTTGAAAATATGCAATGTTTCAGCTTCAACTACTTTCTGTGGTGGAGAATTCCACAGGCTCGCAGCTCTCTGTGTGAGGAAATGTCTCCTTCTATCAGTTTTAATGGCCTGTCCGTATCCTCAGACTGTGCCCCTAGTTCCGGTCCCCTGTGCCACCCGGAACATCATTCCTACATTCACCTTTTTCATAGGTTTCTATGGTCCAGCACCTCTCATTATTCTGAACTGGAGCGAATATTGTTGTGACCTCCTGGGCGAGCGTGCGGCCAGCTCCGGTCCCACAGACCCCGGAGTCCCAACAGGAGTGAATCAACCAATCATTAGTGTGTTTTCCAAAGGGTTTTAACCATTGACTGCTCCACTGAGCTACTGACACAAGATTGATAGTTAAAATATTAATACACTATTTATCAGCGTCTGAAGGAAATAATCTCCCTATTTGGGGAAAACCCCGTCCCACCCTCCACGCAGACACGCATCAGACAGCCACACGGTGAAGAGGTTGGGGAGGAATCAGAATTATTGGAATTAAAGGGGAGGGTTCGAGATGAATCTGCGCTGTTCCGGTTATGGCATTTTTAGGCGCTGGTTTTCTCTGAATGGCTCTGGGGAATGGATTCACACAGGTCAGTACAATTCTCACCTTACAACATCAGATGGAGCCTTTACACAAGAGATTCAGGTCGGTGCAATTTAAAGACAAAATGTTTATTTTGCTGTTTCAAGGAACAGTTACAGAATAGAAAAGAAAAAGAGTTTCTCACATTGAATATTAAACAACGATCAAAAAGAAAGCTACATATCTCACAACCTCCTGCCCTGAGCCCCCCGCTGTCACCATGGCCGTGACTGGTCTCTGATGCCGGATATTACTGACAGTTTCACATTGCTGTGTATTTGTTGACCCTGGTTTATTGGGTTCCACTGGGGCCCCTGCCGCTTGGCGATAGTGGTTGTCCCCAGTCTCCCCCTCCTGTGTCTTGGCGCTCAGCGTTCCTCCCCTTGTTTGTCTGCAGACTTCTTTCTTTAAAAATAAAATAAATGGAGAGAACCGAATTAATTTCTCCAACCCACCTAACCTGCACATCCTCGGGTTGTGGGAGCGAAACCCACGCTAACACGGTCAGAGTGTGCAAACTTCACACGGGCAGTGACCCAGAGCCGGGATTGAACCTGGAACCTCGGCGCCCTGAGGCAGCAGTGCTAACCACTGCGCCACCCTGCTGCCTTTGTCCATTTCTTTCTGATAGTGGGGGAGGGGGTGATGAGGTTCCATTCCTCTCTTGGTTCACAGGTCTTCCAGGGAGGGTGGGTCTGCTTGTTCCCCCGGTTTCTCCCTGTGTAGGGTCCAGGGAGGGTGGGTCTGCTTGTTACCCCGGTTTGTCCCTGTGTAGGGTCCAGGGAGGGTGGGTCTGCTTGTTCCCCCGGTTTCTCCCCGTGTAGGGTCCAGGGAGGGTGGGGCTGCTTGTTACCCCGGTTTCTCCCCGTGTAGGGGAGGCCTGCCCTCCCTCCAATAAATGGCCTTCCCCCAGCCCCGACCCCGGTTGGCTGCTGGCTGCAAACAGGCCTGGATATAGGCTTGTGAATTTGCCGCCTGTGCTGTGGAATCCCGGCTCAGACCCTCTTATTTCTAATGTTATTTTCTCCAGCCTCAGGAATTCGGCGAGATCTGAGAGTCATTCTTAGCCCCGGGGGCGGGGGGCGCTGCCGTCTCTTCCCCCCCCCCCCCCACCCCCCCACCCCCCCACTCCTCCGGCAGGAGTTTCCGCCAAACGATCAGTGAGGCGAAGGCCAGGGCGTCCTCCTCTCTCTCTGACCAGAGCTCCGGCTGCTCTGACATCCCGAAGGGCAGGGCGTCCTCCTCTCTCCCTGACCAGAGCTCCAACTGTTCTGACACCCCGAAGGCCAGGGCGTCTCCCTCTCTCCCTGACCAGAGCTCCGGCTGCTCTGACATCCCGAAGGCCAGGGCGTCTCCCTCTCTCCCTGACCAGAGCTCTCTCTGCTCTGACACCCGAAGGCCAGGGCGTCCTCCTCTCTCCCTGACCAGAGCTCTCTCTGCTCTGACACCCCGAAGGCCAGGGCGTCCTTATCTCTCCCTGACCAGAGCTCCGACTGTTCTGACACCCCGAAGGCCAGGGCGTCTCCCTCTCTCCCTGACCAGAGCTCCGGCTGCTCTGACACCCCGAAGGCCAGGGCGTCTCCCTCTCTCCCTGACCAGAGCTCTCTCTGCTCTGACACACCGAATGCCAGGGAGTCCTCCTCTCTCCCTGACCAGAGCTCTCTCTGCTCTGACACACCGAATGCCAGGGAGTCCTCCTCTCTCCCTGACCAGAGCTCCGGCTGCTCTGACACCCCGAATGCCAGGGACTCCTCCTCTCTCCCTGACCAGAGCTCTCTCTGCTCTGACACACCGAAGGCCAGGGCGTCCCCCTCTCTCCCTGAGCAGAGCTCCGGCTGCTCTGACATCCCGAAGGACAGGGCGTCTCCCTCACTCCCTGTCCAGAGGTCCGGCTGCTCTGACACCCCGAAGGCCAGGGCGCCCCCCTCTCTCCCAGACCAGAGCTCCGGCTGCTCTGTCACCCCGAAGGCCAGGGCGTCTCCCTCTCTCCCTGACCAGAGCTCTCTCTGCTCTGACACCCCGATGGCCAGGGCGTCCCCCTCTCTCCCTGACCAGAGCTCCGGCTGCTCTGACACCCCGAAGGCCAGGGCTTCCCCCTCTCTCCCTGACCTGAGCTCTCTCTGCTCTGACACACCGAAGGCCAGGGCGCTCCCCTCTCTCCCTGACCAGAGCTCCGGCTGCTCTGACATCCCGAAGGCCAGGGCGCCTCCCTCTCTCCCTGACCAGAGCTCCGGCTGCTCTGACACCCCGAAGGCCAGGGCGTCCCCCTCTTTCCCTTACCAGAGCTCCCGATGCTCTGACACCCCCAAGTCCACCAGTGTCGGGTATAACTCCATCCCGACTCCCACCACCTTGGACACAGCCTCGAAGGTGGCCGTGCAGAATTCCCTGAGTCTGGGGCAGGACCAGAACATGCGGGTGTGGTTGGCCGCCCTCCTCCCCCGGGAACCTCTCGCATTGTCCAGCAGCTCCGGGAAGAACCCGCTCAGACGCGGCTTTGTGAGGTCGCTCTGTGCACCACCTTGAGCTACATCAGGCTGAGCCCGGCGGAGGAGGAGGTGGAGTTGACTCTGTGCTGCGCCTCGATCCAGAGTCCTCTCCCTCTCTCTGTCCAGTTCCCCCCCACCCCCCAATTTTGTCCTGTCCCCTCCAGTGGAGTCCTGACGTTTTCTACCTGTCTCCTGTATATGTGGCCGCATTTGCCGTCCCATAACCAATCCAGTCGTCCCACCGTGTCCAGGAATGTGTGTGTTTCTGGGGGAAGGGTTTCCTTCTCCTTGTGGGGGAGGTTACACAGCTGCAGCAATCTGAGGTTGTTTCCTCGAGAGTTGGAGCTTCTCTGTGAGATTCCCAGAATCGACAGCCTGTCGTGTGCGGACATGTACTCAACCGTCAGCATTCCTCTGTCACCCCCCCCCCCCCCCCACATTCAAAATGTACCGTCCATCCCTGCCGGCCCGAACCTGTACTGTGCAGAGAGAAGGGCCCGCGGGCCTCTCGCCCAGTTCAATAATAATAATCACTTATTGTCACAAGTCGGCTTCAATGAAGTTACTGTGAAAAGCCCCAAGTCGCCACATTCTGGCGCCCCGCACAGGAATTGTTTCACGTCATAAGGTGGCTCCTACCACTGCGCTCCTGAGTGTGTGTGTGGGCTGGCCGGGAGTGGCCTGGAGTGTGTGTGTGGGCTGGCCGGGAGTGGCCTGGAGTGTGTGTGTGGGCTGGCCGGGAGTGGCCTGGAGTGTGTGTGTGGGCTGGCCGGGACTGGCCTGGTGTGTGTGTGTGGGCTGGCCGGGACTGGCCTGGTGTGTGTGTGTGGGCTGTCCGGGATTGGCTTGGAGTGTGTGTGTGGGCTGGCCGGGAGTGGCTTGGAGTGTGTGCGTGGGCTGGCCGGGAGTGGCCTGGAGTGAGTGTGTGGGCTGGCGGGGAGTGGCCTGGAGTATGTGTTTGGGCTGGCCGGGAGTGGCCTGGAGATTGTGTGTGGGCTGGCCGGGAGTGGCCTGGAGTGTGTGGGCTGGCCGGGAGTGGCCTGGAGTGTGTGTGTGGGCTGGCCGGGACTGGCCTGGTGTGTGTGTGTGGGCTGTCCGGGATTGGCCTGGAGTGTGTGTGTGGGCTGGCCGGGAGTGGCCGGGAGTGTGTGTGTGGGCTGGCCGGGAGTGGTCTGGAGTGTGTGTGCGGGCTGGCGGGGAGTGACCTGGAGTGTGTGTGGGGGCTTGCCGGGCGTGGACTGGAGTGTGTGTGGGAGCTGGCCGGAAGTGGCCTGGAGTCTGTGTGTGGGCTGGCCGGGAGTGGCCTGGCCTGGAGTGTGTGTGTGGGCTGGCCGGGAGTGGCCTGGAATGTGTGTGTAGGCTGGCCGGGAGTGGCCTGGAATGTGTGTGTGGGCTGGCCGGGAGTGGCCTGGAGCGTGTGTGTGTGACCTGGCCGGGAGTGGCCTTGATGTGTGTGTGGGCTGGCCGGGAGTGGCCTGGAGTGTGTGTGTGGGCTGGCCGGGACTGGCCTGGTGTGTGTGTGTGGGCTGTCCGGGATTGGCCTGGAGTGTGTGTGTGGGCTGGCCGGGAGTGGCTTGGAGTGTGTGTGTGGGCTGGCCGGGAGTGGCCTGGCGCGGGTGTGTGGGCTGGCGGGGAGTGGCATGTAGTGTGTGTTTGGGCTGGCCGGGAGTGGCCTGGAGATTGTGTGTGGGCTGGCCGGGAGTGGCCGGGAGTGTGTGTGTGGGCTGGCCGGGAGTGGCCTGGAGTGTGTGGGCGGGCTGGCGGGGCGTGGCCTGGAGTGTGTGTGGGGGCTGGCCGTGAGTGGCCTGGAGTGTGTGTGCGGGCTGGCGGGGAGTGGCCTGCAGTGTGTGTGTGGGCTGGCCGGGAGTGGCCTGGAGTGTGTGTGGGGGCTGGCCGGGAGAGGCCTGGAGTGTGTGTGTGGGTTGGCCGGGAGTGGCCTGGAGTGTGTGTGCGGGATTGCCGGGAGTGGCCTGGAGTGTGTGTGTGGGCTGGCCGGGAGTGGCCTGGAGTGTATGTGTGGGCTGCCCGGGATTGGCCTGGAGTGTGTGTGTGGGCTGGCCGGGAGTGGCCTGGAGTGTGTGTGTGGGCTGGCGGGGAGTGGCCTGGAGTATGTGTTTGGGCTGGCCGGGAGTGGCCTGGAGATTGTGTGTGGGCTGGCCGGGAGTGGCCTGGAGTGTGTGTGTGGGCTGGCCGGGAGTGGCCTGGCCTGGAGTGTGTGTGTGGGCTGGCCGGGAGTGGCCTGCAGTGTGTGCGGGTTGGTCGGGAGTGGCCTGGCCTGGAGTGAGTGGCTGGCCGGGAGTGGACTTGCATCCAGCGCTCAGAGTGAGTTACCCGTGCAGGTGGCCTCCTCCATTCAGACCCAGTCCACCTCCAGCTCCCTTAAACATCCCTTCACCCTCTCTGCGCTCGCTGCCCAGTGATACAACAGAATACTACTGGAACCACTGTAGAAAATGATATACTACCCAGGGACCACTATATACACCATAGAAAAATACAGCAGAGAAGAGGCCCTTCGGCCCACAATGTTGTGCCAAACGTTTGTCCCAGATTAATCATAGATTATCATTGAATTCACAGAGCAGAAGGAGGCCATTCGGCCCATTGAGTCTGCATCAGCTCTTGGAAAGAGCACCCTACCCAAGGTCAACACCTCCACCCAACACTAAGGGTAATTTTAGACACTAAGGGCAATTTATCATGGCCAATCCACCTAACCCACACATCACTGGACTGTGGGAGGAAACCGGAGCACCCAGAGGAAACCCACGCACACATGGGGAGGATGTGCAGACTCCGCACAGACAGTGGCCCAAGCCGGAGTCGAACCTGGGACCCTGGAGCTGTGAAGCAATTGTGCTATCCACAATGCTACCGTGCTGACCTTAAGAACAAAGTAATCTACACTATATCATTCTACCGTAATCCATGTATCTATCCAATAGCTGCTTGAAGGTCCCTAATGTTTCCGACTCAACTACTTCCACAGGCAGAGAACTCCATGCCCCCACTACTCTCTGGGTAAATAACCTACTTCTGACATCCCCCTTATATCTTCCACCATTCACTTTAAATTTATGTCACCTTGTAATGCTTTGTTACCCTGGGGAAAAAGTCTCTGACTGTCTACTCGATCTATTCCCCTGATCTTCATATAAATCTCTATCAAGTCGCCCCTCATCCTTCTCCGTTCTAATGATAAAAGGCCTAGCACCCTCAACCTTTCCTCGAAAGACCGACTCTCCATCACAGGCAACATCCTGGTAAATCTCCTTTGCATCTTTTCCAAAGCTTCCACATCCTTCCTAAAATGAGGCGACCTGAACTGTACACAGTACTCCAAATGTGGCCTTACCAAAGTTTTGTACAGCTGCATCATCACCTCACAGCTCTTAAATTCAATCCCTCTGTTAATGAACGCTAGCACACCATAGGCCTTCTTCACAGCTCTATCCACTTGAGTGGCAACTTTCAAAGATGTATGAACATAGACCCCAAGATCTCTCTGCTCCTCCACATTGCCAAGATATGCTACCCTGGGACAACTGTAAAAAATGATATAATACCAAGGGACCACTGTAAAAAATGAAATACTATAAAAGAACCACTGTATACCAGGGACAGGCCTCCACTGTGACACCTTCGTTGTAGAATGGATTTGCGTTTTCTAGACACTCTCCCTATTTATTACAGTAGTCCCAGGGAAGAATTTCATAATTTACAGTGGTCCCTGGGTAGAAGATCATTATTACAGTGGCTTCGGGTAGTATATCATTATTTACAGTAGTCCATGGGAAGTATATCATTATTTATAGTGACCTTGGCTAGGTAACATCATTTACAGTGGTCCCTGGGCAGTATATCACCATGTAAAGTGGTCCCTGTGCAGTATATCATTACTTACACTGGTCCCTGTGCAGTATATCATTACTTACAGTGGTCCCTGTGTAGTATATCATTCCTTACAGTGGTCCCTGTGTAGTATTCCGTTATTTACCCTGGTTCCTGTGTTGCATTTCATTATTTACAATAGTCCCTGGGTAGTATATCATTATTTATAATAGTCCCTGGGCAGGATTTCATTATTTACAGTGGTTCCTGTGTAGTATTTCATTATTTACAGTGGTCCCTGGATAATATCGCATTATTTACAGTGGTTGCTGGGTAGTATATCATTATTTCCAGAGTCCCCTAGGTAGTGTATAATCATTTACAGTGGGCCCTGGATAGTCCCTCATTATTAGTGCGTCACGATTTACAACGGTCCCAGGGTGGAATTTCATTATTTACAATGATCCCTGGATAGTATATCATAATGTACAGTGGCCCTTGGGTAGTATATCATTATTTACAGTAGAGTATCATTATTTGCAGTGGTCCCTGTGTCGTATTTCATTATTTACCGTGGGCCCTGGGTAGTAGATCATTATTTACAGTGGTTCCTGTATAGTATTTCATTATTTACAGTGGTCCCTGGGAAATATATCATTAATCACAGTGGTCTCTGGGTAGCATATCATTATTTACAGTTGTCCCTGGGGAATATGTCATTATGTATAGTGTTACTTGTATAGTACATCATTGTTTACAATGGACCCAGTGTGGGATTTCATTATTTACAGTGGTCCCTGGATAGTAGATCATTATTTACAGTGGTCCCTAGATATTATATCATCACTTACGGTGGCTCCTTGATAGTATATCATTATTTACAGTGGTCTCTGGATAGTACATCATAACTTACAACGGTCCCAGGCTGGAATTTCTTTTTTACAGTGGTCCCTGTGTAATACATCATTATTTACAACAGCCGCATGTTGGAATGTTGTTATTGACAGTGGTCCCTGGATTGTTTATCATTATTTACAGTTGTCCCTGGATATAACATCTTATTTGCAGTGGTCCCTGGACAGTATGTGATTATTTGCAGTGGTCACTGTGTAGTAAATCATTGTTTACAACGGTCCCAGGGAGGAATGTCATTACTTACAGTGATCCCTGGATAGTGTATCATGATTTACAGTGTTCCCTGGGTATAATATCATTATTGACAATGGTCCATGGGTAGTTCATCATTATTCACAGTCGTCCCTGGGCAGTATGTCATTATTTACATTATTTCCCTGTGTAGTACATCATCATGTACAACGGTCCCGGAGTGGAATTTCATCAATTACAGTGGTCCCTGGATAGTATCTCATCGTTTACAGTGCTCCCTGAGTAGTACATACATAATTACAGTGGTCCCTGGGTAGTATATCCTTATTTACAGTGGTCCCTGTGTAGTATGTCATTATTTACAGTACGATGTCTTACAACACCAGGTTAAAGTCCAACAGGTTTCTTTCAATGTCACTAGCTTTCGGAGCGCTGCTCCTTCCTCAGGTGAATGAAGAGGTATGTTCCAGAAACAAATATATAGACAAATTCAAAGATGGCAGACAATGCTTGGAATGCGAGCGTTAGCAGGTGGTTAAATTTTTACAGATCCAAAAATGAGGTAACCTCAGGTTAAAGAGGTGTGAATTGTATCAAGCCAGGACAGTTGGTAGGATTTCGCAGGCCAGATGGTGGGGGATGAATGGATTGCGACATGAATCCCAGGTCCCGGAAATTGGCTATAAGTTTCTGCTCGGAGATTCTGCGTTGTCGCGCGTCCTGAAGGCCGCCTTGGAAACCGCTTACCCGGAGGCCAGAGGCTCAACCGGGTACTGTGAATATGATGTTATTGGTATTACTGAGACTTGGGGGGGGGGGGGGGGATATGTGCTGATGCTCTTCGGGAGGGTTTAAACTAGTTCAGCAGGGGCTTGGGAACCTGAATTGTAGCTCCAGTATACAGGAGGTTGAGAGTAGTGAGGTCATGAGTAAGGTTTCAAAGTTGCAGGAGTATACCGGCAGGCAGGAAGGTGGTTTAAAGTGTGTCTTCTTCAATGCCAGGAGCATCCGGAATAAGGTGGGTGAATGTGCGGCATGGGTTGGTATCTGGGACTTCGATGTTGTGGCCATTTCGAAGACATGGATAGAGCAGGGATAGGAATGGTTGTTGCAGGTGGCGGTGTTTAGATATTTCAGTAAGCGCAGGGAAGGTGGTAAAAGAGGGGAAGGGGTGGTATTGTTAGTCAAGGGCAGTTGCACGGTGGCAGGAAGCACGTTTGATGAGGACACGTCTACTGAGATACTATGGGCTGAGGTTAGAAACAAGAAAGGAGAGGTCACCCTGTTCGGGGTCTTCTATAGGCCTCCGAAAAGTTCCAGAGATGTAGAGGAAAGGATTGCAAAGATGATTGTGAATAGGAGCGCAATCAACAGGGTAGTTGGGTTTTAACTTCCCAAACATTGAGTGGAAACGCTGTAGTTCGAGTACTTTAGATGGGTCCGTTTTTGTGGAATATGTGCAAGAGGGTTTCCTGTAGATAGGCCAACGAGAGGTGAGACCATATTGGATTTGGTACTGGGTAATGAACCAGGTCAGGTGTTAGAGTTGGAGGTAGGTGAGCACTTTGGTGATAGTGAAGGGATAGGTATATACCGCAGGGCAAGAGTTGTATCTGGGGGAAAGGCAATTATGATGCGATGAGGCAAGACGTAGGATGCATCAGATGGAGAGGAAAACTGCAGGGGATGGGCACAATGGAAATGTGCAGCTTGTTCAAGGAACAGCTACTGCGTGTCCTTGATAAGTATGTACCTGTTAGGCAGGGAGGAAATGGTCGAGCAAGGGAACCGTGGTTTACTACGGCAGTCGAAACACTTGTCAAGAGGAATTAGGAGGCTTATGTAAAGATGAGACATGAAGATTCAGTTAGGGCGCTCGAGAGTTAGAAGTTAGCTAGGAAGGACCTAAAGAGAGGGTTAAGAAGAGCCAGGAGGGGACATGAGAAGTCTTTGGCAGGTAGGATCAAGGATAACCATAAAGCTTTCTATATATATGTCAGGAATAAACGAATGACTAGGGTAAGAGTAGGGCCAGTCAAGGACAGTAGTGGGGAGTTGTGTTTGGACTCCGAGGAGATAGGAGAGGTGTTGAATGAATATTTTTCGTCAGTATTCACACAGGAAAAAGACAATGTTGTCGAGGACAATACTGAGATTCAGGCTACTAGACAAGAAGTGCTTGAGGTTCATAAGGAGGAGGTGTTAGCAATTCTGGAAAGTGTGAAAACAGATGTCCCCTGGGCCGGATGGGATTTATCCGAGGATTCTTTGTGAAGCTACGGAGGAGATTGCTGAGCCTTTGGCTTTGACCTTTAAGTCATCTTTGTCGACAGGAATAGTGCCAGAAGACTGGAGGATAGCAAATATTGTCCCCTTGTTCAAGATTGGGAGTAGAGACAATCCCAGTAACTATGGACCAGTGAGCCTTACTTCTGGTGTGGTCAAAATCTTGGAAAGGTTTATAAGAGATAGGATGTATAATCATCTGTAAAGGAATAATTTGATTAGAGGTAGTCAACACGGTTTTGTGAAGGGTAGGTCGTGCCTCACGAACCTTATTGAGTTCTTTCAGAAGGTGACATAACAGGTGGATGAGGGTAAAGCAGTTTATGTGGTGTATATGGATTTCAGTAAAGCGTGTGATAAGGTTCCCCATGGTAGGCTATTGCAGAAAATACAGAGGCATGGGATTCAGTGTGATTTAGCAGTTTGGACCAGAAATTGGCTCGCTGGAAGGAGACAAAGGGTGGTGGTTGATGGGAAATGTTCAGACTGGAGTCCAGTTACTAGTGGTGTATCACAAGGATCTGTTTTGGGGCCACTGCTGTTTGTCATTTTTATAAATGACCTGGAGGTGGGTGTAGAATGATGGGTGAGTAAATTTGCAGATGACACTAAAGTCAGTGGAGTTGTGGAAAGTGCGGAAGTATGTTACAAGTTACAGAGGGACATAGATAAGCTGCAGCGCTGGGCTGAGAGGTGGCAAATGGAGTTTAATGCAGAAAAGTGTGAGGTGATTCATTTTGGAAGGAATAACTGGAAGACAGAGTACTGGCCTAATGGTAAGATTCTTGGCAGTGTGGATGAGCAGAGAGATCTCGGTTTCCATGTACATAGATCCCTGAAAGCTGCCACCCAGGTTGAGAGGGTTGTTAAGAAGGCGTACGGTGTGTTAGCTTTTATTGGTCGAGGGATTGAGTTTCGGAGCCATGAGGTCATGTTGCAGCTGTACAAAACTCTGGTGCGGCCGCATTTGGAGTATTGCATGCAATTCTGGTCACCGCATTATAGGAAGGATGTGGAAGCATTGGAAAGGGTGCAGAGGAGATTTACCAGAATGTTGCCTGGTATGGAGGGAAGATCTAATGAGGAAAGGCTGAGGGACTTGAGGCTGTTTTCGTTAGAGAGAAGAAGGTTAAGAGGTGACTTAATTGAGGCACACAAGATGATCAGAGGATTGGATAGGGTGGACAGTGAGAGCCTTTTTCCTTGGATGGTGATGTCTAGCATGAGGGGACATAGCTTTAAGTTGAGGGGAGATAGATATAAGACAGATGTCAGAGGTAGCTTCTTTACTCAGAGAGTAGTAAGAGCGTGTAATGCCCTGCCTGCAACAGTAGTGGACTCGCCAACACTAAGGGCGTTCAAATGGTCATGCGATAGACATATGGACGATAAGGGAATAGTGTAAATGGGCTATAGAGTGGTTTCACAGGTCGGTGCAACATTGAGGGCCGAAGGGGCTGTACTGCGCTGTAATGTTCTATGTTTATGTTCTATGTTCTATTGGTTGAGGGAAGGGCAAGACTGGCAACTAAATATCCCAGGGTACAGATGCTTCAGGAGGGATAGAGAGGGAGGTAATGCATAATTGTTATACCACACCTGGAGACGAAGCTGTGTGCTTCAAAAATAACAAAACATTAAAACAAGACGTTGGTTGAGCTCCATGATACATTTTGAGGTTCTGAAAACGCCGGTCCCATCACACAGGCGGGAGAGAGAGGGAGGTAAAAGGGGTTGAGGAGTTGCACGACTGGTCAGAGATGATCTTACCGCTGTGATTAAGGAGGGCGCTATAGCGGATTCGAGCACTGAGGCAATATGGGTAGAGCTAAGAAATAGGGAGGGGACAGTAACATTGTTGGGATTTTGCGACAGGCCTCCCAAAAGCGAGCGTGAAGTAGAGGTACAAATATGTAGACAGATTATAGAAAAATGTAGGAGAAATAGGATGATCGTAATGGGAGATTTTAACTTCCCCAACATTGAATGGGACTCATGTAGTGTTGGAGGCGTAGATGGAGCAGAATTTGTAAGGAGCATCCAGGAGTGTTTTTTTTAGAGCAGAATGTAAATTGTCCAACTCTGGAAGGGGCCATACTGGGCCTGGTATTGGGGAATGATCCCGGACAGGTGGTTGAAGTTTCAGTCGGTGATTACTTTGGGAATAGCGATCACAATTCCATAAGTTTTAGAATATTCAGAGACAAAGACGAGAGTGTGAGGGGAGGGGGGTGGGCGGGGGGAGAGAGAAAGAGAAAAAGAGAGAGAGCGAGAGGGACAGAGAGCTTTCTGCCTCTTTCTCTTTCTGTCTCTCTCTGCCTCATTCTTTCTCTCTCTTTCTGTGGCTATGTCGATGTGTATATATGTGTGTGTGAGAGAGAAGGGGAGGGTGGTAGAGAGAGCGAGAGAGAGGCAGTCTGTGTCTCTATGTGTGTGCCTGAAACAGTGCAAGAGTGAAGCAGGAACAGTCTATAACTGAGAGGCTGAGCGAGACATACCTGTCCAGAAAGAGTATGTGGCTGTGTCTGAGAGAGAGAGAGAACGGGAAAGAGAGAGAGAGAGAGAGAGAGAACGAGAGAGAGGAGGGAGAGGCAGAGAGAAATAGTGGGAGAGAGAAAGTGAGAGTGTCTGTGTTTGTATGTGCGCGTCGGAAGAGTGAGTGAGGCAGAAAGAGTCTGTATGTGTGTCTGATAGAGGATTAGAAAATGAGACAGAGATGGTATGTTTCTGCATGCGTGTGTCTCATCCAGAGCGTGTAAGAGAATAATACAGAGAAAATCTTTGTCAGATGTGTGTGTCTGATAGAAAGAGTGAATGTGAGACAGAAAGAGACTGTCAGTCTGTGTGTCTGATAGAACCAGAGTGAGACAGAGTCTGTGTCTGTGTGTGTGTGTCTGATAGAGAGTGTGGGTGAATCCTAGTTAGTCTTGTGTGTCATAATATTTGTGTGTGCGTGGCTGTTAGAGAGGAGCGAGTCAGAGAGAGAAAGAGAGAGAGATTAAGGCAGAGAGAGAACCAGGCCAGAAAGAGTCTGTGTGTGTGTCTGTGTCAGAGAGACAGGCAGAGTCTGTGTGTGTCTGTGTCAGAGAGACAAGCAGAGTCTGTGTGTGTGTCTGTGTCATAGAGACAGGCAGAGTCTGTGTGTGTCTGTGTCAGAGAGACAAGCAGAGTCTGTGTGTGTGTCTGTGTCATAGAGACAGGCAGAGTCTGTGTGTGTGTCTGTGTCAGAGAGACAGGCAGAGTCTGTGTGTGTGTCTGTGTCAGAGACGCAGGCAGAGTCAACTGACTTACGGGAGTGCTTTGGGGGGAGCAACGCAGCTAGGGGGGTCGTATTGGCCAATCTCTCTCCTCAACATGGACGCGAAGCTGCTAGCGAAAGTGTTGGCTACCTGAATTGAGGACTGTGTCCCGAGGGTGATTCACGAGGACCAGACGGGTGTTGTTAAGGGAAGGCAGCTGAATCCCAATGTGCGGAGGCTCCTTAACGTAATCATGATGCCTACAGTGGAGGGGGAGGCGGAGATTGTGTCGGCGATGGACACGGAGAAGGCCTTCGATAGGGTGAAGTGGGGGTACCTCTGCAAGTGTTGAGGAGGTTTGGCTTTGGGGAGAGGTTCATTAGTTGGGTTAGGCTACTTTACAAAGCCCCAGTGGCGAGTGTGGCCACGAATCGGAGGAGGTCGGAATACTTTCGGCTGTGCCGGGGGCCGAGGTAGGGGTGCCCCCTATCCCCCTTGCTATTTGCATTGGCAATTGAGCCTTTGGCTATGGCTCTTAGGGAGTGCAGGAACTGGAGGGGCTGGTCCGGGGGGGGGGGGGGGGGCGGGGGACCGGGTATCGTTGTATGCCGATGACCTGTTACTGTATGTGGCGGACCCAGTGGGGGGGGGGGGGGATACCGGAGGTGATGCGGTTCCTCAGGGAGTTTGGGGACTTTTCCGGATATAAGCTCAATGTGGGGAAGAGTGAGCTCTTCGTGATACACCCAGGGGACCAGGGAAGGGGGATAGATGAGCTTCCACTGAAGAGGGCGGAAAGTGGTTTTCGGTACCTGGGGATCCAGGTGGCCAGGTGCTGGGGGGCCCTACACAAGCTCAACTTGACGAGGCCGGTGGAGCAGATGGAGGAGGAATTTAAAAGGTGGGATATGCTGCCACTCTCCCTGGCGGGTAGGGTGCAGTCGGTGAAGGTGACGGTGCTCCCGAGGTTCCTTTTTATATTCCAGTGCCTCCCCATCCTGAACCCTCAGGCCTTTTTTAAGCGGGTCAGTAGGAGCATCATAGGATTCGTGTGGGCGAAAACAACCCCGAGGGTGAGAAGGGTGTTTCTGGAGCGGAGTAGGGACCGAGGAGGGTTAGCATTACCTAATCTGTGTGGGTATTACTGGGCTGCCAATGTGGCGATGATACACAAGTGGGTAATCGAGGGGGAGGGGACGGCGTGGAAGAGGCTGGAGATGGCATCCAGTGTGGGCACGAGTCTGGAAGCGCTGGTGACAGCACCGCTGCCGCTCCCACTGACTAGGTACACCATGAGTCCGGTGTTGGCGGCGACTTTGAAAATTTGGGGGTAGTGGAGGCGCCACAGGCTTGAGGTTGAGGCTTTGGTTTGGTTCCCGATCCGGGAGAACCATCGGTTTATCCCGGGGAGAATGGATGGAGGGTTCCTGAACTGGCACAGAGCAGGAATTAGAAGGATCGGGGACCTGTTTTTAGATGGGACGTTTGCGAGCCTTGGGGCGCTGGAGGAAACATTCGGGCTTGCCCCCGGAAATGCCTTCAGGTACTTGCAGGTAAGGGCGTTTGTAAGACGGCAGGTGAGGGAGTTCCCGCTGCTTCCAGCACGCTCGATCCAGGATGGGGTGCTCTCGAGGTTGTGGGTTGGAGAAGCCAAGGTCTCGGCGATCTACCAGGAGATGCAGGAGGAGGAGGAGACCTTGGTGGAGGAGCTAAAGGGTAAATGGGAGGAGGAGCTTGGGGAGGAGATAGATGAGGTGTAGCGCACAATGACTTACGAGAGAGAAGAGTGGTGATGAAGTCGATGAGGCTTTATTAAGCGAGACTTGTCCCCAGCAGTTCAGCAACAGAATGAAGCGGCGGGGAGAAGCTTGGGTTCTTATCCTCCGCCTTCAGGGCGGAGCCAGGAGTCAACAGCCAACCAGGACCCGGGATCTGTCAGCCAATTGCATCACGGCTTCACAGCCCCACATGACCCCTAATACATACCACCACATTCACCCCTTGCTAAAAATGAACCCGGCGGGGTGGTGGTTCGTATGGTGGTAGCGGTTTACAAGGCTGGTCCTGTGAGGAAAATTTCGGGCAAGTTTTTACAGTTGTAGCCCTACACTGGGCTATGTACAAGGTTTGTGGAACTATTTACAATATTCGTAAGAGAATTTTTTTTTGTTACAGTCCAACAACATTCTTGGTTTCACGCCGATGCCACAAGTCGAGCGGGCGGTCTGGTCTTCCTCGTCGATCGCCTCAGCCCCGGTGATGGTGCAGGTGCTTGTCCCGGCGTTGTCGCTCCGGGAGCGTTTCGGTGTTTGTTCCTGTTTTACTCCTGGGCGGGCACGGGAGGAGGACCGATCCTCCCGGGAAGGGGGCGGTCGCGGGGTGCGCCGGTGGCAGGGAGGGGACGATCGGTGTCGGGGACGTGTGTGTGTTGCCGGCGGGCGCCAGGTCCCGCAGGGAGACCGTGTCCTGTCAGCCGTCGGGGTACGCCACGTAGGCGTACTGCGGGTTCGCGTGGAGAAGGTGAACCCTCTCGACCAACGGGTCCGACTTGTGCGCCCGCACATGTTTCCACAGCAAGATGGGTCCTGGGGCCGCCAGCCAGGTCGGCAGCGACGTTCCGGAGGAGGACTTCCTGGGGAAGACAAGGAGGCGCTCGTGATGCGTTTGGTGAGTGGTGGTACACAGCAGCGACCGGATGGAGTGGAGAGCGTCCGGGAGGACCTCCTGCCACCGGGAAACTGGGAGATCCCTGGACCGTAGGGCCAGTAGGACGGTCTTCCAGACCGTGCCGTTCTCCCTCTCTACTTGCCCGCTCGCCCGGGGGTTGTAGCTGGTCGTCATGCTCGAGGCTATGCCTTTGCTGAGCAGGAACTGGCGCAGCTCGTCACTCATGAAGGAGGACCCCCTGTCGCTATGGATATATGCGGGGCAACCGAACAGTGTGAATATGGTGCCAAGGGCTTTAATAACTGTGGCCGCTGTCATGTCGGGGCAGGCGATGGCGAAGGGGAAATGGGAGTACTCGTCCACCACGTTCAGGAAGTATGTGTTGCGGTCGGTGGAGGGGAGGGGCCCTTTGAAATCCAGACTGAGGCGTTCAAAGGGAACGTGCGGGAAGCCTTGATCAGGTGCGCTCTATCCGGCCTGAAAAAGTGCGGTTTGCACTCCGCGCAGATGTGGCAGTTCCTGGTGACTGTACGGGCCTCCCCAACAGAGTAGGGGAGGTTGCGGGACTTTATAAAATGGTAGAACCGAGTGACCCCCTGGTGGCAGAGGTCCTCGTGGAGGGCTTGGAGACGGTCTATTTGTGCGTTGGCACATGTGCCGCGGGATAGGGCATTGGACGGCTCGTTCAGCTTTCCGGGACGGTACAAGATCTTGTAGTTGAAGGTGGAGAGCTCGATCCTCCACCTTAAGATCTTGTCATTTTTAATTTTGCCCCGCTGTGCATTATCGAACATGAAGGCTACCGACCGTTGGTCGGTGAGGAGAGTGAATCTCCTGCCGGCCAAGTAATGCCTCCAATGTCGCACAGCTTCCACTATGGCTTGGGCTTCCTTTTCCACTGAGGAGTGGCGGATTTCGGAGGCGCGGAGGGTTCGGGAGAAAAAGGCCACGGGTCTGCCCGCTTGGTTAAGGGTGGCCGCCAGAGCTACGTCGGAGGCGTCGCTCTCGACCTGGAAGGGGAGGGACTCATCGATGGCGCGCATCGTGGCCTTTACGATATCCGCTTTGATGTGGCTGAAGGCCTGGCGAGCCTCTGTCGACAGGGGGAAGGTAGTGGTCTGTATTAGCGGGCGGGCCTTGTCTGCATACTGGGGGACCCACTGGGCGTAATATGAAAAGTACCCCAGGCAACGTTTCAGGGCTTTGGAGCAGTGGGGGAGGGGAAATTCCATAACGGGGCGCATGCGTTCGGGGTCGGGGCCTATTATCCCATTGCGCACTACGTATCCCAGGATGGCCAACCGGTTTGTGCTAAAAACGCACTTTTCCTCGTTGTATGTGAGATTCAAGGCGTTAGCGGTCTGGAGGAATTTTTGGAGGTTGGCGTCGTGGTCCTGCTGATCGTGGCCGCAGATGGTTACGTTGTCGAGATACGGGAACGTGGCCTGCAACCCGTGCTGGTCAACCATTCAGTCCATCTCCCGTTGGAAGACCGAGACCCCGTTCGTGACACCAAATGGGACCCTTAGGAAGTGGTATACATGCCCATCTGCCTCGAAGGCTGTGTACTTGCGGTCACCTGGGCGGATGGGGAGCTGGTGGTAGGCGGACATGAGGTCCACGGTGGAGAAAACCTTATACTGGGCAATCCGATTTACCATGTCGGATATGCGGGGGAGAGGGTACGCATCTAGCTGTGTGTACCTGTTGATGGTCTGGCTATAGTCTATGACCATCCTTTGCTTCTCCCCGGTCTTTACTACTACCACCTGTGCTCTCCAGGGACTATTACTGACCTGGATTATGCCTTCCTTCAGCAACCGCTGGACTTCAGACCGAATAAATATCCGATCCTGGGCGCTGTACCGTCTGCTCCTAGTGGCAACGAGTTTGCAGTCCGGGGTGAGGTTTGCAAACAAGGACAGCGGTTCAACCTTGAGTGTTGCTAGTCCGCAGATAGTGAGTGGGGGTATTGTGCCGCCGAATTGAAATGTTAGGCTCTGCAGGTTACACTGGAAATCTAATCCCGGTAATGTGGGCGCGCAGAGTTGGGGAAGGACGTAGAGCCTGTAGTTTTCAAACTCCCTCCCTTGCACCGTTAGGTTCGCGATGCAGAACCCTTTGATCTCTAGGGAGTGGGATCCTGCAGCTAGGGAAGTCTTTTGCGTACTTGGATGGATGGTCAGAAAACAGCGTCTTACCGTGTCTGGGTGAATGAAACTTTCGGTGCTCCCGGAGTCGATCAGGCATGATGTCTCGTGTCCGTTGATCAGCACCGTTGTTGTCGTCGTCTGGAGCGTCCGGGGCCATGATTGATCCAGCGTCACCGAAGCCAGTCGTGGTCGTAGTGTCTCGGCGTCTTCTTCGGACCCCGTGGAGCCGTCGATGCTGGGGACATTTGTTGTCATCCAAGATGGCGGCGTCCATGAATCGCACGCGGCCGGGGTTGGACAAAATGGCCGCCCCCATGGATAGCACGTGGTCGGGGGTGGACAAAATGGCCGCCCCCATGAATCGCACGTGGCTGGGGGGTCACAAGATGGCGGCGCCCATCCTCCCCTCGTGGTGCCCGGGACCCAAAATGGCGGCGCCCGCGGGTCACACATGGGGCGCTGGGGGAGGGGGGGGGGTGGGGAGCGTTTGGGATGGGCTGGGCTCGTTCTTCTCCGGGGATTGTGGCGACCCCCCCGGGACCGGCACACAGCCACGTAATGGCCCTTCTTGCCGCAGCTTTTGCATATAGCTGCGCGAGCCGGGCAGCGCTGCCGGCGGTGTTTCACTTGCCCAGAGAACTAGCAGCGGGCCTCCCTGGGATAGTCTGGCGATTTAACCGCGCAAGCCTGTGAGGGAGGGGAGGGGGTTGTCCCGACGGGGGTCCATGGAGCCCAAGGGGCTGCCGCGCAGTCGGGGCCGTAGGCGCGGGCGTTTTGCGACTCTCTTTCAAAAGTCTGTGGCGGAGCTGGGGAGAGTTCATACCTGCCACAAACGCATCGCGAATTAGCATGTCCATGTGTTCGATCGCGTTCACCGGCGGGCAGCTGCAGCCCCGTCCCAAAATTAGCAGCGCAGCGTAGAATTCTTCTAACGATTCTACGGGACGTTGCTGTCTCGTTGCGAGTTGGTAGCGTGCGTAGACCTGGTTCACGGGGCGAACGTAGATGCTCTTCAGTGCTGCGAGCGCCGTCGGGAAATCCTCTGCGTCTTCTATGAGAGGGTAAATTTCCGGGCTTACCCTCGAATGCAGGACCTGCATTTTCTGGTCTTCTGTGATCCGGCCGTATGCCGTTCGGAGGTAGCCTTCAAAACAAGCTTGCCAGTGTTTAAAAACTGCTGCCGAGTTCGCTGCGTGGGGGCTGATCCGCAGGCATTCTGGGCGATCCGGAGCTACATAGTCCTTTAAGCTCGCTTAATAAATTGTAGCGCACAATGATTTATGAGAGAGACGAGTAGTGATGAAGTCGATGAGGCTTTATTAAGCGAGACTTGTCCCCAGCAGTTCAGCAACAGAATGAAGCAGCGGGGAGAAGCTCGGGATCTTATACTCCGCCTTCAGGGCGGAGCCAGGAGTCAACAGCCAACCAGGACCCGGGATCTGTCAGCCAATAGCATCCCGGCTTCACAGTCCCACATGACCCCTAATACATACCACCACAGAGGGTACGTGGGCGGACGCCCTGGGTAGGGGTAATTCTTCCTCCTCTTATGCCAGGCTTAGACTGATACTATTTATGGTTCTTCACAGAGCGCATATGACAGGGGCGAGGCTGAGCAGGTTCTTTGGGTTGGAAGACAGGTGTGGGAGGTGCTCGGGGAGCACAGCAAATCACACCCACATGTTCTGGGCGTGCCCGGCGCTGGATGGGTTCTGGAGGGGTATTGCGAGGACAATGTCTAAGGTGGTGAACACCCAGTTTAAGCCGAGCTGGGGGTTAGAACTATTTGGGGTATCGGATGAGCCGGGAGTGCAGGAGGCGAAAGTGGCCGGCATTCTGGCCTTTGCATCTCTGGTAGCTCGGCGGAGGATTCTGCTACAGGGGAAAGATGCGAGGCCCCCGAGCGTGTAAGCCTGGATCAGCGACATTGCAGGGTTCATTAAATTGGAGAGGGTAAGATTTGCCTTGACAGGGTCTGTGCAAGGGTTCTTCAGGCGGTGACAACGGTTCCTAGACTTGCTAGCGGAGTGTTAGGAGGTGGTCAGCAGCAGCAAACCGGGGGGGGGGGAGGGTGAGGGGGAGGGGGTTAGGGTGGGGTACGAGGGGTGTAGGAGGGGGTAGGGGAGGGGGTAGGAGGGGGAAGTAGGAGGGGGGTAGAACATAGAACATAGAAAATACAGCACAGAACAGGCCCTTCGGCCCACGATGTTGTGCCGAACCTTTGTCCTAGATTAATCATAGATTATCATTGAATTTACAGTGCAGAAGGAGGCCATTCGGCCCTTTGAGTCTGCACCGGCTCTTGGATAGAGCACCCTACCCAAACTCAACACCTCCACCCAACACCAAGGGCAATTTGGACATTAAGGGCAATTTATCATTGGCCAATTCACCTAACCCGCACATCTTTGGACTGTGGGAGGAAACCGGAGCACCCGGAGGAAACCCACGCAGACACGGGGAGGACGTGCAGACTCCGCACAGACAATGACCCAATCCGGAATCGAACCTGGGACCATGGAGCTGTGAAGCAATTGTGCTATGCACAATGCTACCGTGCTGCCCTTAAGAACAAATAAATCTACACTATATCATTTTTCCGTAATCCATGTACCTATCCAATAGCTGCTTGAAGGTCCCTAATGTTTCCGACTCAACTACTTCCACAGGCAGTGCATTCCATGCCCCCACTACTCTCTGGGTAAAGAACCTACCTCTGATATCCCTCCTATATCTTCCACCTTTCACCTTAAATTTATGTCCCCTTGTAATGGTGTGTTCCACCCGGGGAAAAAGTCTCTGACTGTCTACTCTATCTATTCCCCTGATCATCTTATAAACCTCTATCAAGTCGCCCATCATCCTTCTCCGCTCTAATGAGAAAAGGCCTAGCACCCTCAACCTTTCCTCGTAAGACCTACTCTCCATTCCAGGCAACATCCTGGTAAATCTTCTTTGCACCTTTTCCAGAGCTTCCACATCCTTCCTAAAATGAGGCGACCAGAACTGTACACAGTACTCCAAATGTGGCCTTACCAAAGTTTTGTACAGCTGCATCATCACCTCACGGCTCTTAAATTCAATCCCTCTGTTAATGAACGCGAGCACACCATAGGCCTTCTTCACAGCTCTATCCACTTGAGTGGCAACTTTCAAAGATGTATGAACATAGACCCCAAGATCTCTCTGCTCCTCCACATTGCCAAGAACACTACCGTTAACCCTGTATTCCGCATTCATATTTGTCCTTCCAAAATGGACAACCTCACACTTTTCAGGGTTAAACTCCATCTGCCACTTCTCAGCCCAGCTCTGCATCCTATCTATGTCTCTTTGCAGCCGACAACAGCCCTCCTTACTATCCACAACTCCACCAATCTTCGTATCGTCTGCAAATTTACTGACCCACCCTTCAACTCCCTCATCCAAGTCATTAATGAAAATCACAAACAGCAGAGGACCCAGAACTGATCCCTGCGGTACGCCACTGGTAACTGGGATCCAGGCTGAATATTTGCCATCCACCACCACTCTCTGACTTCTATCGGTTAGCCAGTTTGTTATCCAACTGGCCAAATTTCCCACTATCCCATGCCTCCTTACTTTCTGCATAAGCCTACCATGGGGAACTTTATCAAATGCCTTACTAAAATCCATGTACACTACATCCACTGCTTTACCTTCATCCACATGCTTGGTCACCTCCTCAAAGAATTCAATAAGATTTGTTAGGCAAGACCTACCCCTCACAAATCCGTGCTGACTATCCCTAATCAAGCAGTGTCTTTCCAGATGCTCAGAAATCCTATCCTTCAGTACCCTTTCCATTACTTTGCCTACCACCGAAGTAAGACTAACTGGCCTGTAATTCCCAGGGTTATCCCTAGTTCCTTTTTTGAACAGGGGCACGACATTCGCCACTCTCCAATCCCCTGGTACCACCCCTGTTGACAGTGAGGATGAAAAGATAATTGCCAACGGCTCTGCAATTTCATCTCTTGCTTCCCATAGAATCCTTGGATATATCCCGTCAGGCCCGGGGGACTTGTCTATCCTCAAGTTTTTCAAAATGCCCAACACATCTTCCTTCCTAACAAGTATTTCCTCGAGCTTACCAATCTGTTTCACACTGTCCTCTCCAACAATATCGCCCCTCTCATTTGTAATGAGGGGTAGGAGGGGTTGTACTTTGAGTTTACTACTGTGTTTATTATTACTTAATGGGGGATTTGTATATTGGGGGAATTCGTGATGTAGTGGTAAGATGTTTATTTATGTGATCTTTGTTTTTCTTTTGTCTGTAAGGGGGGGGGGGGGTTGTTGAAAATATGTAATCATTTGAATCAAAATATTTTAATAAATTTTACGGATGGAAATAATTTCCAATCATTTTTATTCCTCCTTCCTCAACAACACATTATTACTTCTCCTTCTATCTGCATATGCAATATACTTTGAATATTGACTCACTTTGATCCTCAATCATTAACACGCGAAGTGAACACCGGCATGGAGCAATGTTCTTTTCGAAGAGGTTTCTTCCCATCTTGCTTCAATGTTATGTATTGAATATTATGCCGAACGAGCTTCGTTATGGAATCCTCATCCTGTTAATTCAATCGTCGGGGCTGGTTTAGCACACTGGGCTAAATCGTTGGCTTTGAAAGCAGACCAAGGCAGGCCTGCAGCACGGTTCAATTACCGTACCAGCCTCCCCGAATAGGCGCCGGAATGTGGCGACTAGGGGCTTTTCACAGTAACTTCATTTGAAGCCGACTTGTGACAATAAGCCATTTTCATTTGTATCCAAAGTGACTCACCGCCGCAACGAATTAATAACATGTGCCAAGTGCCCTGTGGTCTTCGTGGGCTTGGCAACTTCATTTCAGATAAAGAATTCTCAAGTATACTGCAAAGGATTTGACCGACTGGGAGCTAATGAATGTTGTACATGAGTCTTCGGAGAAATGTTCAATGTCAAACACTAATATATCAGCTGTTAAAGTTGCAATTCTCCAGAACGATTTTGAAAACAAAAGGATGCAAGCCATGAAATTATTCTATATTCTTTCAACGAACTCAGTGTGAATACACACTAAAATCCAACTGGAAGGTTCATTTTGCATTAATAATCATTTTCGAAGTTAGCAGTTTGTGTTCCATTCCCATGTCCGACACCAAGCCGGTGATGAGCATTTTAATTATTGTTCAACTAACTATGTGCGATCGTTTAATTCGTTTATGTTTTTATGCTGTGTTGCAGTTTTATAGGCGGAATTATGCGCACATAATGTAATCTAAATGTATTTGTAGGAAAAGAATTCTGAAGGTCCAACATCCATCAGATCGTTCTTCAAACTCATCACCTCAACAAACGTTTCGATGCTAAATGCTATGTTGGAGGGTGGGGGAGGCAGTGATTTATTTAGTCCTTTTGTCGTTTATATTGATCGTGGTTCTGGTTGAATATCATAATTTTCTGTGACAATCACAACTCTATCCCATCGTGGTGCATCAGCATTGTCGCATGTTACTGAACGTCATAATATATTTTCAACGTCTGCAAAAGCTGCACCAGTTGTCCTCATTCGAAGTAATGTTATTTCACGCAAATGGAGGATTAATATTATATGGTTTTGCAATATTCTACAGTTGTATCCCATTGTTCATTCTGGGCCTATTTTTGATATCGTTTATTTCGGTGAGAAATTCCGTGGCATTTCTCAAAATAAGATCGCTCAGGACTAAAGATTATCATGCCCAGTGTTGACAGACAATCGTGGGCCAATTTTGATTTGGGTTTTCCGAATTTGGATTAGGTCTACTTTGGGAATAGAGCATTCAGATTTTGCATCATCAGAATTGAGAAGGCATATAGCCTTTGGAGACGACATTAATCAGATTACACGTAAATATCTAAAGTCTAATGGAGGAATCTTAGCTTTTGTTCCCCTGATTATAGACGGTTGAAGCATGATTTATCAGAGTTACTTTAATTGTTCTGATCGTGCAACGTTTGGGGATTGGAAAACTCACCTTTCAGTGGGATACAGAAGAAGAAGGGCATGTCTTCAAAAGTAGAACAGGCCACGTGGGAACACATCGAAATACGGTAGCTTCTGCCCAGCCGCAGAAGATAATGACCTAACACCGACATCAATATCTTTTTTTGGAAAGGGCTTATCGGGATTTGGCAGAGGAGTGAGGAAATGGATTCGAACTGAAAATCAGCCACAAGCAAATTCAATGAATAACATGATTTCAAAGATGTAATGTCCAAAACCATCTTCATGTGCAGCAAACATCATCGACACTTCTGAACTGAGTGTTATATTAATCTCGTGCAAATTTATAATGTGGCATAATCGCATTAATAGTTGTTATCTAAAATCAGGGAAGTTCTTTGCAATTAAGTGAAAATTAGTGAAAATACAAAACCAGACTCTGGATATTCCTGGTATCCCCCTCCTTGTGCTACCCATGGCCGTGATCTGTATTACTTCCCTTGAAGTCCTCCCCAGGTCTCGTATAATAATCTTTATTATTGTCACAAGTAGGCATACCTTAACACTGTAATGAAGTTACTTTGAAAATCCTCTTGTCGCACACGACTCAAACTAACAATATCCGATCGCCAGACTAAAGTAAAATGCATGGCACAATGCAGAGACTATTTCAAGTTAATTGTGTTGGTTAACGATCCCTGCAATTTGCAGCGTCCATGGCAGCACTGTGGCACGGGGTTAGCACCGTTGGCTCACAGGAAAAGCGAACAGATTTTAGTTCCCGCCTTGGATGACTTTCCATGTGGAGTTTGCACGTTTTCTGTGTAGGTTAGGTGGATTGTCTGTGGCAAATTTCCATTTGGTGTACAGGTATGTGCAGGTTAGGTGGGGTTACGATGATGGGGCTGCGGATTGGAATAGGTAGGGTGCTCTTTCAAAAGATCGTTGCAGACTTGATTGGCCGAAGGGCCTCAGTCTGCAATGTTGGGATTCAGTGGGCATCTCAACATGCAGTAAGACCTGGATAACATTCAGGCTTGGGCTGAGAAGTGGCAACTGATGTTGACGTGTTTTCACACACGTGCAAACTGTGACCAACTCCAAGAAGAGTGGATGATAGATCGACGCACACATACACACACACACACGACCCCCACCCCCTGGGAATTGTAGTACAGCTTTGAGTTTGCCGAGTGTATCCATGTTAAATCAGGTATGTTTCTGGGAGACAACAAGGCAGATAATGCATTTAATTAAGAAACTACGTCTGCAACGAATATGAATGGTAGCTGACAACAGTCAGTAGCTTCATTCGCCTGGAGGTCTCTCGGACATTACAGATTGTTTTCCCCAACCACCTCTTCCCACCATCACCACCCTCAACCACAGCCCTGGGGGAAAGTATTAAAACTGTGAATCTGTTTTGCATCCAAAGTGTTGGTTTGTTTCTGTGGTGAGGAATCTGGTTGGGTTAAAGACTGTCACCCCAATGGGCTGATGGAAAGCGGAACTCGTTTACTTGGCAGGGCCATATTCGAAGGAAAGACAGGTCGACGGATAAGTGGTATTGGCGTAATGCCAGTTGATGAAGGTGGCTCCTGGCACAATCCTTTGTGTGTGTCAGAGGTAAAGGACAAGGGGAGAGACCAATGCGATGGGGTTGCGACACGCTGACTCAGTGGTTAGTACTGCTGCCTCTCAGCGTCAGGGAGCTGGATTCCATTCCAGCCTTGGGTGACTGTGGAGCTTGCAAGTTCTCCCCGTGACTGGGTGGGTTCCCTGTTGGGTGACCCGGCTTCCTCTAACATTCGAACGATATGTCGGTTAGGTGGATTTGTCAAGGAAAATTTACACTTTGAGTCTAAATATGTGGATGTTACGTGGATTTCCCATGGCCAACGCATGGGGATACGGAGATAGGGTTTGGCTATGGGCCTGGGTAGACTGCAGGCATGATAGGTCGAAGATTCCCCTTCTGCACTGTATAAATTCCATGTTCAGTTATTGCAGGGGAGTATCGCCTTTTCAAGCAGAGGGTGTATGGAACTGGCCAAGATTGGGAGTGGTATCAGGGGACGGAAAGGGATTGGTGTTTATTCTGTACGAGGTAGGGGGATGAGGGACAATCTGCACGGACTAGAGGGAGGGGAGCGCCCATGGGAGGCAGAGGTGGAAAAATAATTCGAGGCAGTTCGCCTTTATTTTGAACCGATAAGTGAGACATGGTTCGGAGGCCGCAACACGCTCAAGGACTTTGAAGGTAAAGATAGGTTGAAATTCCAGGATATGGTGACTCCAAAACGAACACAGAAAACAATAAAAACAATCTGTAATAAGAAGGAATCCACATTAAAATATTGTCATCACGGCGAGCACGTTCTTTTCAGAAGAAGTTCGTCCAGAGATCTCAGAAAATGAGGATCAAACAGCTGGGGGAAATAGTGTGGCAGCTGTTTGAACACCTGTCCTCGTTCTTTCTCTCCTTCCCATTTATGGGGGATGCATCGGCTTTTTGCCTCAATAGTGCCCTGCTCTTGTTATTTGCTATTTGGGAGACTGGCATCCATGTTCCATTATGGAACTGGAAACACTGCTCGCACATGTTTGGTTTATTCACAAGTTGAATAACTTATGTAACTAGGAAGCTCAAAGCGGCCTTGATTTTTCCTCTGAACTTGGACTGAGTCGCCGCATAAATAAACGTGTTCGTGCAGCAACTTAAATTCCGCAGCATAATTCCAACTTGCTGGAATATATATTCAGCCTCGGTGTAATCATTGGGATCTATTCCTGCAAGGTTGTAATATAAGAATTCTATAACATTTACCAGCCACAGAATTATGAAGCTGCCGGATATGGAGAAGAGTAAAATCAGAGACTTCCTTCTGCTCTCCATCTCTGGGTCACGATGGTTGTCTCCCTTCCTCTGACCCTTCAGTCCCTTTCGGACCCGACTGGCCACTAAAATGTGTCTGACCGTCAGGGCGTTGATCAACACAATTAAAGCAAATGGGAGCAAAGGGGTTAGAAATCTATCAAACCAATTGTATCTCACCCATCCGGTCTCTGAATAGAAGTCTGGCTTTCTATGACAGAACCACGGCACATTGTCAGTAATGCTTTCGGGTTCATAGGTGAAGTAGATGGGGATGTTGGCGAAACACAGAAAAATGCAGAATGTTGCTAGAACCACTGCCGCTGTTTTAGCTGTGCAATATTTGGCGTTAAGCTTCTGGCAACAAATAGCCACAAATCGATCAAAGGAGAAAGTGATAGTGAACCACACCGAACAGTCTCTGGCTGCCCCTCGCAGGACAGCATTAACGCTGCATATAGGGGTGATGTCTAGGAAACAGATTGGAAAATAGTAATGATTGATCTGCATAAGTATAACCTCAGTGATAATGACGAATAGATCTGACAGTGCCATGGCCAGCAGGTAACGAGTTGTACAGCTGGAGAGACCGCACTTTCCCCGGGACAGGATTAAGATGGCCAGCAAGTTAACTGTAAGAGAGAGAAGGGAAAATGCTGATAAAACATTCTCTGTGAGTGACACAGGAACGAAAGACTGGATCTTAACATGAAACAAGGTAGGACAGCGGCGATGAGAGGCAATAATTTAAAACAAATACCAGGACACTAACCTACCCCCAATCCAGACGAGCTCCAAGTTTAGTGGGCTAAGGATTGAGAAGAAACAACAACAAAGAATAAGACAGCACAGGAACAGGGTTTTCGCTCCTCCAAGCAAGCTCCAATCACGTGCCTTATCTAGACCAACCGCCTGTATATTTCTGTACCCCGTCTCTTCATGTGCCTATCCAGATAATTCTTATAGGTCGCTAGCCTATCTGCCACAACCACCTCAATTGGCAGTGCATTCCAGGCCACCACCATACTCTGCGTAAAAGAATTCCCCCGTACATCTCCACTGAACCTTTCCCCCCTCACCTTGAACTTGGGCGCCCTTATAATTTTTAATTCCGCCCTGAGAAAAAGCCTCCAATTGTTCACCCTATCTATACCGTTAATAATTTCCAAGTCGTTCTGGTAGTGCGGTGACCAGAATTCGACACAGCATTCCAGAAATGGCCTTACCAACGTTCTATAGAACTGCAACATAATTTTCGACCTTTTATAGTTGATACCCCGTCCTATGAAGGCAAGCATGCCATATGCTTTCTTTACTACCATTTCCACCTGTGTTGTCATTTTTAAGGCTGTGTGGTACTGCACGCTCAGATCTACCTGTGTCTCTATGCTTCTGATGGTTCTGCTAATTATTTTATAGATCCCACCTGAATTGGATCTACCAAAATGCATCACTTCGCATTCGTCCGGGATAAATTCCATCTACCATCTCTCCTCCCAATTTTGCAGTCTATCCCTCTCCTGTTGTATTCTCTGACAAGCTTCATCACTATCCGAAATGCCTGCAATCTATGTATCATCCGCACGCTTGCTAATCATACCCGCTAAGTTTTCTTCCAATCTATTTATATATTGCAAAGAGCAGAGGTCGAAGTACTGACCCCTGTGGAACACCAGTAGTTACAGACCTCAACTCGCAAAAATACCTACAGTTACTCTGACGAGATTTCTTGGCATTGTATACCTGTCCTCAGACTGAAGCTATCTGATTTAAGCCGTTCCACACGTTTATTACTGGTAACCCCTAATTTCCATGAGACCACACACCCATACAGAGACAGGATGGGCAAGCGAATCCGGCTGTCATAAAACACGTCATTTGCTTCTTCTTCACGATGTGATGCTTCTCAAGATCGGAACGTGCTCTGTCTCTATGCTGCTGATGGTTCTGCTAAATTCTGCAACCCACTTGTTCACCCTCCCGGACGTCAGTCCCAGCTCCTTGCACTTTTTTCAAACTCAAGCTCCATGAAAATGAAAAAAACGTTCTTGTGTTCGCGCCGCCTGCTACCAGCAGCTTTAGCCAAGTTGTGCGCATGGAGGAAATGCAGCTATTTATGATTTAAATATTCCCAGTTACTCTGTGGCTGCACAATGAAATCAACAAAGAGGGAGGTCTCCCGCTCTTTACATCGGTCCCGGTTGTATCGAATCTATTGACAGAATTTCAGTCCATGTGCTCGACCCCGTAATGCCATACCTGCCATTGCCATGGGGGTACGCAAAGGATTTGATCACGGATGCGATGTCACAGAGAATGGCGCGACCTCTCTGACATCTGACCTCCTTCCCAAAAACACTTTACAGCAGGAACACACCCCAGAGGTCCGAAATATTATAAAATCAAAATAAAATATTGGTGCAGCGTAGACGCACAGGATAGAGTTACGAATAGAGGAAAGAAAATCATACTTGAATATATATTTGGAAGTATTTTAATAATTACGATGAATTGTAGAACAGTTTTGTAGGACAGGTACGCAATCATTTTACTACACAAAAGCCTTGCATAAGGTGCCGCTTAGCAAACTCGGCACTAACTTTGGAGCAAGTAGAAGTTATGGGGAAAAGTTGCAGAATGGAATGCAACAGAAAATCACCCAGAGAGTGGTCGACCTGATCAACTCGCAGCCCCAGAAATTAGTTGAAACCAAATACTATGTTTTCAAGGAGCAGTTAGATTTAGCACTTGGGGCGAAGAGGATGAAAGGCAACATCAGGCTATTGAGCTGCATGATCAGCCGTGATCATAAGATCATAATACCGGCGTTGGACGGGGGTGAGCACAGTAAGACGTCCTACAACACCAGGTTAAAGTCCAACAGGTAAGTTTCGAATCACTAGCTTTCGGAGCACTGCACCTTCCTCAGGTGAATGAAGAGGTGGGTTCCTGAAGCAGACATATCGACAAAGTCAATGATGGAAGACGATACGGGTATCGTCCTGCTCATACTCTCTATGTTTCTATAACACAAGGTGTAGACGTTGAAGCGATTTCTTCAGTTTATTGGGGCGTGGGAAGTGACATTCCACAAGAATGAGCGCCGGCATTTCTGCCCTTCATCAACAATGTGGAGTTGGGAAGCAGAATCACAAAGTCCAATTTTAATGGCAAATCCAACTTGAGAACGTATTAATCACACAGGAAACAGGAACAGAACACGTGAGTATATTAATAATAATCACAGAACGTGCACAAGTGACATTCCAATGACAATTAATTCATTTCAACGTAGCTAAACGCCAGCTGATGTATTTTCGTTGAAGCAATACCTTTCCAAAACATTCCTCGTTTCACAAAATATTTGCAGCAGCATCAATCCTGAAGAAGAGTATATATATCAAAGGTGAATGGATTTTTAAAAAAATGGAGCTGGCACTAAACAGCTCACAGTTTGGTTTTGACTACACTAAATTAGCTCTTTCTGTGCGTTCCCCCTCTTACATGAAATGATGCTCTGTATAGGGTGAAAATGATTATGATCAGAATGCTGATAGAACTGAGAGTTCTGAAATAAGGTTTTCATCATCCAAAGCTCAACACATCCCTCCGACTAATCCCTGTGTTCGGAAAAAATGTGGCGTATCTTCAGTTTCAGGTCCCCCTTCTCACTGGGACACACGTCACAGATCTTGTACAGGTGATATATTTAAACTCTTTGAAACATTGATCTAAATTGATGATAAAAGTAATAATCATTGCCGAATTGAACGGTGACATTCTCCCATTTGAATGGTGATCCCGAGTAATAGTCAGAAATTGGAATTGAGTACTCAAGGCCCACAGGTTCTCAGGAACCTTTGCCTGGGGAGGAGGGTATTTGAAATGAAAACAAATGGAATGTTTACAGAAACAATAGTCAGAGTTAGAATACGTTATTATCAAATGAATGTGGTTATGGTAACAGTGCCGCCGAACTGTTTAACTGCCGATAACTAGAATATCCTTTATTATGGCTCGGAAAACAGAAAATAATGAAAGATCAGTGCAGAACGAGGCGATAATGTCATCGAGTGGCACGGTCCCTTCCAAGAAGTATGCGATCTAGACCAACTCCTCCACCCTATCCCCGTACCCGCACCGAACCTGCACAGTTTCTGACACCAAGGGGCAATTTAGCCAATGTACTCCACCTAAACTGCACATCTTTGGACTGTGGGAGCAAGCTGAAGCACCCGGAGGAAACCCACGCTGACCAAGCGAGGGTGTGCTAACTCTAAACAGTAACCCAAGGCGAGGATTGAACTCGAGTCCCTAGCACTGTGGGGCAACATTGCCAACCACTGTGCCACCGAATCGAAATAGACCATTGTACAGACCCATTCCAAAACGCCTTCAACCAACAGCGACATATATTCTATTGCCAATCTATTGGACGTATGCCACACAAGGGCACATTCAAACAACGGATCTCATTTCAATTAAATTCGTGATTCAGATTATGCAGGCACAGATATGTGGCCACAGGAATAACATGCAATAAGCTGATTGGTAAGCGCCGTCCATGAATTTTACACTGAAACATATTCCCAGTAATGGTTAGTCAGATAGTTTACTCTGGTCACTCACACACGTTCAATATAATTCACGTTGGGTAATTTTTCCAGGAGCATATTCTCACTCGAGTCATCTCACGCACGGCGTTGAGCGATTCCCACTTGATTTAATTTAAGTATGTCTCCCACTCATACCTTACTGAAAGAGTTGTCCTTCACTGTGCTGTCATACAACAGAGCGTGATATTCCCCGGAATGCAAGGACATATTAACTTCGAGAAGCTGCGAGTTACAAACAATGATCTCCATGAGTGAGGTAATAAAACATTACCACAGCAATAAATCAAAACATTTGCATGTATCAATGGACATCACTATTCTGGTGCCTGTGGAGTGGTGACAAATATCCTGCTGGTGAAATTATAATTAGCAGAGTAAAATAAGTCTGATCACAATGACTATTGCCAGGAACATAATTGCTATAATCACGTACCTGGAATACCAATGGCAGCCAGGAATGTGTAGAAGATTTTATCTACACTGCTAAATGCGACAAGCATTTTCGGTGCTCAGCTCTCTGCCCCTTCGTGTGGCGGTTCGTCACTTTGGTGATACACTTTCAATCATTCAATATATATCTTGTGTGATCTCCATGGGGATATTGAACTTGCGACATCTTTCAAGATCTTTTCTTTTCAAACAACTGAACAACGGATTCCGACATCGAGTTGCGAAATAAATGTGGTCTTCGCCAATTGACTTGGAAAGTCCAATGATCTGCAGGATGTCTGGATTGGCCATGTCAAATTACCCTTCGTGTGCAAAGAAAAGGATAGGTGGGGTTACCTTGTTGCAGGGATGGGGTGAATGTGTGGGCTTGGGTAGGGTGCTCTTTCCAAGGGCCTGGGCAGTAACGAGGGGCCGAATGGCCTCCTTCTGCACTGTAAATTCTATGATCTACGATAGATGAAAGCAGTGGACATTTCTGATCACAATTATTAACCCCGAAAATCCCTCGTCGTCTTTTTTTCTCCTTTTCATTTTTCCTGAATGTCGGCTTCGCTGGCGAGTCTGGCATATGTTTCCCATCCCTAATTTCCCTTGAGATGCTGGTGGTGAGCTGCCTGCTTGAACCACTTCAGTCCCTGTGGTGTCAGAACATCCGCTATGCTTTTAGAAAGCGAGGTTCAAATTTACCACAGACACAGAGAAGAAACGACAATATATTTAGAAGGCAGGATGGTCGGCGAAACCTCCAGATGGTGGCGATTCCAGTTATCTACTGTCATAAGAACATAAGAACATAAGAACTAGGAGCAGGAGTAGGCCATCTGGCCTCTCGAGCCTGCTCCACCATTCAATGAGATTATGGCTGATCTTTTGTGGACTCAGCTCCACTTTCCGGCCCGAACACAATAACCCTTAATCCCTTTATTCGTCAAAAAACTATCTATCTTTATCTTAAAAACATTTAATGAAGGAGCCTCTACTGCTTCACTGGGTAAGGAATTCCATAGATTCACAACCCTTTGGGTGAAGAAGTTCCTCCTAAACTCAGTGCTAAATCTACTTCCCCTTATTTTGAGGTTATGCCCCCTAGTTCTGCTTTCATCCGCCAGTGGAAACAACCTGCCCGCATCTATCCTATCTATTCCCTTCATAATCTTATACGTTTCCATAAGATCCCCCCTCATCCTTCTAAATTCCAACGAGTACAGTCCCAGTCTACTCAACCTCTCCTCGTAATCCAACCCCTTCAGCTCTGGGATTAGCCTAATGAATCTCCTCTGCACACCCTCCAGTGCCAGTACGTCCTTTCTCAAGTAAGGAGACCAAAACTGAACACAATACTCCAGGTGTGGCCTCACTAAGACCTTATACAATTGCAGCAGAACCTCCCTAGTCTTAAACTCCATCCCTCTAGCAATGAATGACAAAATTCCATTTGCCTTCTTTATCACCTGTTGCACCTGAAAACCAACTTTTTGCGACTCATGCACTAGCACACCCAGGTCTCTCTGCACAGCAGCAAGTTTTAATATTTTATCATTTAAATAATAATCCCTTTTGCTGTTATTCCTACCAAAATGGATCACCTCACATTTGTCAACATTGTATTCCATCTGCCAGACCCTAGCCCATTCACTTAGCCTATCCAAATCCCTCTGCAGACTTCCAGTATCCTCTGCACTTTTTGCTTTACCACTTATCTTAGTGTCGTCTGCAAACTTGGACACATTGCCCTTGGTCCCCAACTCCAAATCATCTATGAAAATTGTGAACAGTTGTGGGCCCAACACTGATCCCTGAGGGACACCACTAGCTACTGATTGCCAACCAGAGAAACACCCATTAAACCAATGAAACACCCTGTCCTTCTAGATTCTACTGGTCGTGGGTTTGGGCGGTGCTGTTGAAGGGGTTTTGGTGCGTTTCTGCAGTGCATCTTGTAGATGGTACAGACGCCGCCCCTGTGTGTCGGTGGTGGTGGTGCTGCTTGTTTGTGGAAGGAGTGACAATCAGACAACCTGCTTTGTCGTGGATGGTGTCGAGATTCTTGAGTGTTGTTGGAGCTGTTCCAATTTAGGCCAGTCAGGGCTATGTCATCACACTGCTTAACTGTGCCTTATGGACATGCTTGCGGCCGGGTTGTGTATGTGGGTTGGGGGTGGGGCAGCAGTTGAGTTACTCTCCGCAGGATTCCCAGCCTCTGACCATCTCTTGTAGCTACATAATTTACATGGCTAGTCCACTTAAGTTTTTGGTCAAATCCGGAGTGCTAACTTGAAACATAAAAGATATCTCAACCAAATTCAGGGCTGCAAGTGAGTCGTCATTCCAATCCAAACGGTACCTCCAATTAATATACAACGTTTGGCTGCCGGTGGGTGAGTATTTAAGTTTAAATTCACTTACCTTGCAGGAGCAGCACTTGGAGTTTCGGCGAGAGCAGCGTGCGGGGGCTGCCAGTGGGTGAGTATTTAAGTTTGAAACAGTTACCTGGTCCCGTTTCTGTTCTTCTTTGCTGTTATATTTTTTATTTTTATTTTTTTATTTTTTTAAGACGGGAACCGGAAGTTCGACCCGAGGACTTCTGGGAAAGTCCCCCCACCCCCACCAATAAATTCTGGTGGAGAGGAAACCCTGGACACTACACGTGTAGTGTCTCCCACCCGTCCTCCTCCTCTAACCTAATAATAAAACCCATTGGTGTGAGGTAAGTGCCATATTATATTATTATTTTTTCTTTTTAAAAAAAATTATTTATTAGACAGATCTTGGTTGAAAGTTAGAGGGATGGCAGGGAAGGGAGTGCAATGTTCCTCCTTAATGACCCTGTTAGTGTCCCTGCTGATTTTACCTGCAGAATGTGCAGCCATCTCCAGCTCCTCCAAGACCGATTTAGGGAACTGGAGCTGGAGTTGGATGAACTTCGGATCATTCGGGAGGCAGAGGGGGGTCATAGATAGCAGCTTCAGGGAATTAGTTACACCAAAGATTAGAGATAGAATGATAAGTGTAAGAGGGACTGGGAAGAAACAGTCAGTGCAGGGATCCCCTGCGGTCGTTCCCCTGGGTAACAAGTATACTGCTTTGGATACTTGTGTGGGGGGGGGGGGGGACTTACCAGGGGTAAGCCATGGGGTACGAGCCTCTGGCACGGAGTCTGTCCCTGTTGCTCAGAAGGGAAGGGGGGAGAGGAGCAGATCATTAGTAATTGGGGACACGATAGTCAGGGTCACAGATAGGAGATTTTGTGGGAGCGAGAGAGACTCACGGTTGGTATGTTGCCTCCCAGGTGCAAGGGTACGTGATGTCTCGGATCGTGTTTTTCGGGTCCTTAAGGGGGAGGGGGAGCAGCCCCAAGTCGTGGTCCACATTGGCACTGACGACATAGGTAGGAAAGGGGACAAGGATATCAGGCAGGCTTTCAGGGAGCTAGGATGGAAACTCAGAAAGAGAACAAACAGAGTTATTATCTCTGGGTTGTTGCCCGTGCCACGTGATAATGAGATGAGGAATAGGGAGAGAGAGCAATTAAACACGTGGCTACAGGGATGGTGCAGGCGGGGAAGGATTCAGATTTCTGGATAACTGGGGCTCTTTCTGGGGAAGGTGGGACCTCTACAGACAGGATGGTGTACATCTGAACCTGAGGGGCACAAATATCCTGGGGGGGGGGGGAGGGAGATTTCTTAGTGCACTTTGGGGGGAGGGGTTAAACTAATGCAGCAGGGGAACGGGAACCGGGATTGTGGCTTTAGGGTACGGGAGAATGAGAGTATAGAGGTGAGGAGCACAGATTTGACGTCGCAGGAGGGGGCCAGTGTTCAGGTAGGTGGTTTGAAGTGTGTCTACTTCAATGCCAGGAGTATACGAAATAAGGTAGGGGAATTGGCAGCATGGGTTGGTGTCTGGGACTTCGATGTTGTGGCCATTTCGGAGACATGGATAGAGCAGGGACAGGAATGGATGTTGCAGGTTCCGGGGTTTAGGTGTTTTAGTAAGCTCAGAGAAGGAGGCAAAAGAGGGGGAGGTGTGGCGCTCCTAATCAAGAGCAGTATTACGGTGGCGGAGAGGATGCTAGATGGGTAATCTTCTTCCGAGGTAGTATTGGCTGAGGTTAGAAACAGGAAAGTAGAGGTCACCCTGTTGGGAGTTTTCTATAGGCCTCCAAATTGTTCTAGGGATGTAGAGGAAAGGATGGCGAAGATGATTCTGGATAAGAGCGAAAGTAGCAGGGTAGCTATTATGGGAGACTTTAACTTTCCAAGTATTGACTGGAAAATATATGGTTCGAGTACATTAGACGGGTCGTTTTTTGTACAATGTGTGCAGGAGGGTTTCCTGACACAATATGTTGACAGGCCAACAAGAGGCGAGGCCTCTTTGGATTTGGTTTTGGGTAATGAAACAGGCCAGGTGTTGGATTTGGAAGTAGCAGAGCACTTTGGGGACAGTAACCACAATTCGGTGACGTTTACGTTAGTGATGGAAAGGAATAAGTATACACCGGAGTGCAAGAGTTATAGCTGGGGGAAGGGCAATTATGATGCCATTAGACGTGACTTGGGGGGGAATAAGGTGGAGAAGTAGGCTGCAAGTGTTGGGCACACTGGATAAGTGGAGCTTTTTCAAGGAACAGCTACTGCGTGTTCTTGATAAGTATGTACCGGTCAGGCAGGGAGGCGTCGAGCGAGGGAACCGTGGATTACCAAAGAAGTGGAATCTCTTGTTAAGAGGAAGAAGGAGGCCTATGTGAAGATGAGGTGTGAATGTTCAGTTGGGGCGATGGATAGTTACAAGGTAGCGAGAAAGGATCTAAAGAGAGAGCTAAGACGAGCAAGGAGGGGACATGAGAAGTATTTGGCAGGAAGGATCAAGGAAAACCCAAAAGCTTTCTATAGGTATGTCAGGAATAAAAGTATGACGAGGGTAAGAGTAGGGCCAGTCAAGGACAGGGATGGGAAGTTGTATGTGGAGTCTGAAGAGATAGGCGAGATACTAAAAGAATATTTTTCGTCAGTATTCACTCAGGAAAAAGATAATGTTGTGGAGGAGATTGCTGAGACCCAGGCTATTAGAATAGATGGCATTGAGGTACTTAGGGAAGAGGTGTTGGCAATTCTGGAGAGGCGGAAAACAGATAAGGCCCCGGGGCCTGATGGGATTTATCCTAGGATTCTCTGGGAAGCCAGGGAAGAGATTGCTGGGCCATTGGCTTTGATTTTTATGTCATCATTGGCGACAGGAATAGTGCCAGAGGACTGGAGGATAGCAAATGTGGTCCCTTTGTTCAAAAAGGGGAGTAGAGACAACCCCGGCAACTATAGACGAGTGAGCCTCACGTCTGTTGTTGGTAAAGTCTTGGAGGGGATTGTAAGAGACAAGATTTATAATCATCTAGATAGGAATAATATGATCAGGGATAGTCAGCATGGCTTTGTGAAGGGTAGGTCATGCCTCACAAACCTTATCGAGTTCTTTGAGAAGGTGACTGAACAGGTAGACGAGGGTAGAGCAGTTGATGTGGTGTATATGCATTTCAGAAAAGCGTTTGATAAGGTTCCCCACGGTAGGCTATTGCAGAAAATACGGAGGCTGAGGATTGAGGGTGATTTAGAGATGTGGATCAGAAATTGGCTAGCTGAAAGAAAACAGAGGGTGGTGGTTGATGGGAAATGTTCAGAATGGTGTTCAGTTGCAAGTGGCGTACCACAAGGATCTGTTCTGGGGCCGTTGCTGTTTGTCATTTTTATCAATGACCTAGGGGAGGGCGCAGAAGGGTGGGTGAGTAAATTTGCAGACAACACTAAAGTCGGTGGTGTTGTCGACAGTGCGGAAGGATGTAGCAGATTACAGAGGGACATAGATAAGCTGCAGAGCTGGGCTGAGAGGTGGCAAATGGAGTTTAATGTAGAGAAGTGTGAGGTGATTCACTTTGGAAGGAATAACAGGAATGCGGAATATTTGGCTAATGGTAAAGTTCTTGGAAGTGTGGATGAGCAGAGGGATCTAGGTGTCCATGTACATAGATCCCTGAAAGTTGCCAACCAGGTTGATAGGGTTGTAAAGAAGGCCTATGGAGTGTTGGCTATATTGGTAGAGGGATTGAGCTCCGGAGTCATGAGGTCATGTTGCAGCTTTACAAAACTCTGGTACGGCTGCATTTGGAGTATTGCGTACAGTTCTGGTCACCGCATTATAGGAAGGACGTGGAAGCTTTGGAGCGGGTGCAGAGGAGATTTACCAGGATGTTGCCTGGTATGGAGGGAAAATCTTATGAGGAAAGGCTGATGTACTTGTGGTTGTTTTCGTGAGAGAGAATAAGGTTAAGAGGAGACTTAATAGAGGCATACAAAATGATCAGGGGGTTGGATAGGGTGGACAGTGAGAGCCTTCTCCCGCGGATGGAAATGGCTAGCACGAGGGGACATAGCTTTAAACTGAGGGGTAATAGATATAGGACAGAGATCAGAGGTAGGTTCATTACACAAAGAGTAGTGAGGCCGTGGAATGCCCTACCTGCTACAGTAGTGAACTCGCCAACATTGAGGGCATTTAAAAGTTTATTGGCTAAGCATATGGATGATAATGGCATAGTGTAGGTTAGATGGCTTTTGTTTCGGTGCAACATCGTGGGCCGAAGGGCCTGTACTGCGCTGTATTCTTCTATGTTCTATGTTCCATGTTTAAGTATTTTGAACCTCCGATCGATAAGGACCCTTTAACTGATACAGAACACTCAATGGATACAATCGGCGGGATTATCCGTCGGCTGACGCCAGAATCACGAAAAGATGCGTCAGGCTCCGAGTTCACGCCAAATCGCAATTCTCCGTCACCTCGACAGCGGCACCAATGCGGTCTGGAACGCACGGACAGTATGCACCGTTTGCATGTTATCAGTTGGCCTGACCGGACATCATCCATGGCCTTCGCTATTTGTTGCCTATGAGCCGAGGTTACAAAGATGATTGATGCAGGTAGGGCAGTGGATGTTGTCTATATGGACTTCAGTAAGACCTTTAACAAGGGCCCTTATGGCAGACTGGTACAAAAGGTGAAGTCACACGGGATCAGGTGGGAGCTTGCAAGGTGGATACAGAACTGGTTAGATCATAGAAGGCAGAGAGTAGCAATGGAAGGGTGCTTTTCTGATTGGAGGGCTGTGACTTGTGGTGTTCCGCAGGGATCAGTGCTGGGACCTTTGCTGTTCGTAGTATATATACATGATTTGGAGGAAAATGTAACTGGTCTGATTAGTAAGTTTGTGGACGAAACAAAGGTTGGTGGAATTGTGGATAGCGATGAGAACTGTCAGACGATACAGCATGATTTAGATCGTTTCGAGAGTTGGTCGAAGATATGGCAGATGGAGTTCAATCCGGAAAAATGTAAAGGAACTGCATTTTGGAAGGTCTTATACAGGTAGAACCCTGAAGATTATTGAAAGTCAGAGAGATCTAGATGTGACAAATATAAATTTCTTTACCCGTCACTCTGGCCTCAATAAAAGTCGAGATGGATTTGCAGGTACAGCATTAGTTGTTTTATTTGACTTGCAAGCCTGATTCATTTCACAGAGGCACAGGACACAGGACTTGTCTCCTACACCCCGGGAAACGAATGAACAAGGAGACAAAGGGATTTCTGCAAATACATTCAAAAGGTATCAAGTTTCACATACACGATTCCCATAGGTCAGCCTATACCCCTCGTGACCTGGCCATGCATCCTTATTGGCTCACTTCTCATCCCTTCCTCTGGCCCCCTTATTACCCAGCATCCTTTTCTCCTCCTTTGCTGGACACACCTCCTTCTTGCTTTGCCATGCGGTCTGAAATCCTTTGTCTGTGAACTCACCAGAATGAGACTGGCCTATCTCTACATTACAGTAACTAATATCTCAAAAGTAACTATTTTATATCACATTCGTCATTCCCTCCTTTTATCATTCCATGATAACCGAACTATCCAATCCATAGCTACGGTCCCTCATCTAAAAAGATCCGTCGCTGCATTTCCAATTCCTGTAGTAGCCCCCCCCCCCGCCCCCCCACCTCATCCGCTGCACCCTCATGGATTTTGACAGCAAATATTTTAGGGGCGTTGATCTGTTCCAGTGCACCCCGCATTCTACCCATCACATATTTAAGGATAGCTGGGCCCACAAAGATGCAGCCAATAGCCACTGCTAAATACATGGCCATATTTATCAACCAGTCCTTCCAACCTCCAAATTCCCAGTTACCCCAAGAGCCAAGATCCTGCATTCCGTCCAGGTGATCCCGTATGCGATCCATAAATTTAGTGATGTTTGCGGTTAAGTCTTGAACTCCCATGATACACTTGCCCTGTACTATGGCGCATGCCCCACCCTCACGGGCCAGAAGATAGTCAAGAGCATACCGGTTCTGAAGTGCAAACAACCACAGCTACAAGACGCTAAGGATTCCCCACCCAGCTGAGTGGCCCCGGTTGGGTGCGAGAACCTGAGGTTTTTTCCAGTTCTCGCAAAATTCAGCTGAGACTGCCCGGCGTGCTAACTGATTATGCAGCATCCACGCCGAGGGGCAGGGGACTGTGGTAGGGACTAGAGTCCCAATAGCAATTTGGCGGGGAAATGGGGGTGACAAAACATTAGTTGCTGTACCAATTTTTTAAAAAAGTAGTATCCTTGTTCCGTGTTCCGTGTGCAGGCTAGCATCACAATCAGTATATCGGTTGCGTAAGGATCCCCCAGTAGCCCAGTTTATCCAGCTTTGGAACGCCCATTCGGGCCGCCCAGCAATGCGGAAAGCCCTAGTCCCAACAGTGATATGAGAGACATTCGCCCAGCCACAAAGGAACTGGAGGCCGGCGTTCAATGGAACGCAAGTGGTGTTGTAACAAACGCATTGGCCAGACGCCTGGGTGATATGACACCTCCTGTCCGTACAGGTGGGGAACAGACATGTTATATTCGTTTCCACCTCTACCAGCAAACAGCCGTATCCTTCACTGCTGAAATAATTCTCATACGACCGGGAATCCCTATTGGGAGCCAAGTGGCTAGGTATGTACGCCCTCCACCGTTGCAGCCTATCATACTGTGAGTGGGAATTATCCCGAGGAAGGGGAAGGCAAATAGCCGGTGGTGCTGAACCCGGAGCGTAAGGAAGAGTGACTTGCTCGGGCGGTGGCTCGGAACGCTGACAATGAACCACCGTTTGGGGAGTGCCCCAAAGCGGTGAAACAGAAAATAACCGAGACACCGCTGCGGGGTTCGGGTAGTAGACAACCCGTCCCTGGCCATACAAGCGGTGGTAAATCTGGTAGAAGTGATTCAGACTGCCCGGATTTTCCTCAGTTTTGCCTTTAACTAAATTAAGTGTATCTCCTGATAACCCACGTTCGAGTTGTACTTCCCTTCTCACACGCCCCGTCCTCTCTCTAGTCCCCCTCTCTCTCTCACAACCTCTTCCTACCCTCTCCTGATGGTCTGATGTTACCTTTATCGCACCAATCTTAACACATCCAACATCAAATTTCCATGTACTCCAAAAACAAGGCATTGTTCATGTAATGTTCGCTTCTCATCGTCGGGACCGGTGCAATTGCTTCATGACTCCTGCATTTTCCGTTATCCTTATGACCTTCCATGAGTCGAGACCATGTCCTCGTATATGGGGGCAGCAAAGAACATCACCTCTGCATAAACGAAATGTAGTTTGATTGGGGTTACAAATGTAGATAATATGTCCCTTTTCCATGTCCGTCCCCGATGTCACTCCAAGCGAGGTGAGGCCGTAGATCACACAGGCGGTGCGTAGCCACCCCATCATATTCCACACCTGTAAAATAGAACTGGGGAAGGGAGGCAGGTTAATAGAACATAGAACATACAGCACAGAACAGGCCCTTCGGCCCACGATGTTGTGCCGAACCTTTGTCCCAGATTAATCATAGATTATCATTGAATTTACAGTGCAGAAGGAGGCCATTCGGCCCCCTGAGTCTGCACCGGCTCTTGGAAAGAGCACCCCACCCAAACTCAACACCTCAACCCAACACCAAGGGCAATTTTGGACACTAAGGGCAATTTATCATGGCCAATCCACCTACCCTGCACATCTTTGGACTGTGGGAGGAAACCGGAGCACCCGGAGGAAACCCACGTAGACACGGGGAGAACGTGCAGACTCCGCACAGACAGTGACCCAAGCCGGAATCGAACCTGGGACCCTGGAGCTGTGAAGCAATTGTTCTATCCACAATGCTACCGTGCTGCCCTTAAGAACAAATAAATCTACACTATATAATTTTACCGTAATCCATGTACCTATCCAATAGCTGCTTGAAGGTCCCTAATGTTTCCGACTCAACTGCTTCTACAGGCAGTGCATTCCATGCCCCCACTACTCTCTGGGTAAAGAACCTACCTCTGATATCCCTCCTATATCTTCCACCTTTCACCTTAAATTTATGTCCCCTTGTAATGGTTTGTTCCACCCGGGGGAAAAGTCTCTGACTGTCTACTCTATCTATTCCCCTGATCATCTTATAAACCTCTATCAAGTCGCCCCTCATCCTTCTCCGTTCTAATGAGAAAAGGCCTAGCACCCTCAACCTTTCCTCGTAAGACCTACTCTCCATTCCAGGCAACATCCTGGTAAATCTTCTTTGCACCTTTTCCAAAGCTTCCACATCCTTCCTAAAATGAGGTGACCAGAACTGTACACAGTACTCCAAATGTGGCCTTACCAAAGTTTTGGTAACACCATATGTCACTCGATGTCACTCCAAGACATCGGGGACTTCTTCACAGCTCTATCCACTTGAGTGGCAACTTTCAAAGATGTATGAACGCAGACCCCAAGATCTCTCTGCTCCTCCACATTGCCAAGAACTCTACTGTTAACCGTGTATTCCGCATTCATATTTGTCCTTCCAAAATGGACAACCTCACACTTTTCAGGGTTAAACTCCATCTGCCACTTCTCAGCCCGGCTCTGCATCCTATCTATGTCTCTTTGCAGCCGACAACAGCCCTCCTTACTATCCACAAATCCACCAATCTTCGTATCGTCTGCAAATTTACTGACCCAACCTTGAACTCCCTCATCCAAGTCATTAATGAAAATCACAAACAGCGGAGGACCCAGAAATGATCCCTGCGGTACGCCACTGGTAACTGGGATCCAGGCTGAATATTTGCCATCCACCACCACTCTCTGACTTCTATCGGTTAGCCAGTTCGTTATCCAACTGGCCAAATTTCCCACTATACCATGCCTCCTTACTTTCTGCAGAAGCCTACCATGCGGAACCTTATCAAATGCATTACTAAAATCCATGTACACTACATCCACTGCTTTACCATCATCCACATGCTTGGTCACCTCCTCAAAGAATTCAATAAGATTTGTAAGGCAAGACCGACCCCTCACAAATCCGTGCTGACTATCCCTAATCAAGCAGTGTCTTTCCGAATGCTCAGAAATCCTATCCTTCAGTACCCTTTCCATTACTTTGCCGACCACTGAAGTAAGACAAACTGGCCTGTAATTCCCAGGGTTATCCCGAGTCCCTTTTTTGAACAGGGGCACGACATTCGCCACTCTCCAATCCCCTGGTACCACCCCTGTTGACAGTGAGGACGAAAAGATCATTGCCAACGGCTCTGCAATTTCATCTCTTGCTTCCCATAGAATCCTTGGATATATTCCGTCAGGCCCGGGGGACTTGTCTATCCTCAAGTTTTTCTAAATGCCCAACACATCTTCCTTCCTAACAAGTATTTCCTCGAGCTTACTAATCTGTTTCACACTGTCCTCTCCAACAATATCGCCCCTCTCATTTGTAAATACAGAAGAAAAGTGCTCGTTCAAGACCTCTCCTATCTCTTCAGACTCAATACACAATCTCCCGCTACTGTCCTTGATCGGACCTACCCTCGCTCTCGTCATTCTTATAATGCTCACATATGTGTAAAAGGCCTTGGGGTTTTCCTTGATCCTACCTGCCAAAGATTGTTCATGCCCTCTCTTAGCTCTCCTAATCCCTTTCTTCAGTTCCCTCCTGGCTATCTTGTATCCCTTCAATGCCCTGTCTGAACCCTGTTTCCTCAGCCTTATATAAGTCTCCTTTTTCATCTTAACAAGACATTCAACCTCTCTTGTCAACCATGGTTCCCTCACTCGACCATCTCTTCCCTGCCTGACAGGGACATACATATCAAGGACACGTAGCACCTGTTCCTTGAACAAGTTCCACATTTCACTTGTGTCCTTCCCTGCTAGCCTATGTTCCCAACTTATGTACTTCAATTCTTGTCTGACAACATCGTGTTTACCCTTCCCCCCAATTGTAAACCTTGCCCTGTTGCACGTACCTATCCCTCTCCATTACTAAAGTGAAAGTCACAGAATTGTGGTCACTATCTCCAAAATGCTCCCCCACTAACAAAGCTATCACTTGCCCTGGTTCATTAACAAGTACTAAATCCAATATTGCCCCTCCTCTGGTCGGACAATCTACATACTGTGTTAAAAAAGCTTCCTGGCCACACGGCACAAACACCACCCCATCCAAACTATTTGATCTAAAGAGTTTCCACTCAATATTTGGGAAGTTAAAGTCGCCCATGACTACTACCCTATGACTTCTGCACCTTTCCAAAATCTGTTTCCCAATCTGTTCCTCCACATCTCTGCTACTATTGGGGGGCCTATAGAAAACTCCTAACAAGGTGACTGCTCCTTTCCTATTTCTGACTTCCACCCATACTACCTCAATAGGGTGATATTCTTCGAACTGCCTTTCTGCAGCTGTTATACTATCTCTAATTAATAATGCCACCCCCCCCACCTCTTTTACCACCCTCCCTAATCTTATTGAAACATCTATACCCAGGGACCTCCAACAACCATTTCTGCCCCTCTTCTATCCAAGTTTCCGTGATGGCCACCACATCGTAGTCCCAAGTACCGATCCATGCCTTAAGTTCACCCACCTTATTCCTGATGCTTCTTGATGTACACACTTCAACCCATCTCCGTGCCTGCAAGTACTCTCCTTTGTCAGTGTTCCCTTCCCCACTGCCTCACTACACGCTTTGGCGTCCTGAATATCGGCTACCTTAGTTGCTGGACTACAAATCCGGTTCCCATTCCCCTGCCAAATTAGTTTAAACCCTCCCGAAGAGTACTAGAAAACCTCCCTCCAAGGATACTGGTGCCCCTCTGGTTCAGATGCAACCCGTCCTGTTTGTACAGGTCCCACCTTCCACAGAATGCGCTCCAATTATCCAAATACCTGAAGCCCTCCCTCCTACACCATTCCTGCAGCCACGTGTTCAACTGCACTCTCTCCCTATTCCTAGCCTCGCTATCACGTGGCACCGGCAACAAACCAGAGATGACAACTCTGTCTGTCCTGGCTTTTATCTTCCAACCTAACTCCCTAAACTTGTTTATTACCTCCACACCCCTTTTCCTACTTATGTCGTTGGTACCAATGTGCACCACGACTTCTGGCTGCTCCACCTCCCCCTTAAGGATCCTGAAGACACGATCCGAGACATCCCTGGCCCTGGCACCCGGGAGGCAACATACCTTCCGGGAGTCTCGCTCGCGACCACAGAATCTCCTATCTATTCCCCTAGCCATTGAATCTGCTACAACTATTGCTTTTCTATTCTCCCCCTTCCCTTCTGAGCCCCAGAGCCAGACTCAGTGCCAGAGACCTGGCCGCTAGGGCCTTCCCCCGGTAGTTCATTCCCCCCAACAGCATCCAAAACGGTACACTTTTTTTGAAGGGGTACGGCCACGAGGGATCCCTGCACTGTCTGCCTGTTTGTTTTTTTCCCCCTGACTGTTATCCAGCTATTCTTGTCCTGTACCTTGGGTGTGGTTACCTCCCTGTAACTCTTCTCAATCACCCCCTCTGCCTCCCGGATGATCCGAAGTTCATCCAGCTTCAGCTCCAGTTCCCTAACACGGTCTTTGAGGAGCTGAAGTTGGGTGCACTTCCCGCAGGTATAGTCAGCGGGGACACCAGTGGTATCCATCACCACCCACATCCTACAGGAGGAGCATGCAACTGGCTTAGCCTCCATCCCCTTTTACCTTACAGAATATACCTGCCCTGTGGACTAACTAGATCTCCGCCCTCCGACTCTGCTCCCAGTCAGCTACACTTTCTGTAAATTCCTGGCTCTCTTCGCACTCTTTGCGGAAATGTCGGAAACAAAACGAAAGGAGCACCTTACTCCCTCCTCACCTAACTCCCTCGGTCACCAAACTCTTACTATCGCACTCAAAAAGCACCAAATTCAGCACTCAGTGCAAACAAAGTCTGCACTGTAGGGGATCACTTTTATACTGTGAATCTAGCCTCTGAAAACTGGCCTAAACCAATTAACTAATTAACAAGCTCCAGCTGCAAGTGCCTACAAGTAGAAGCCTGTTTAAAGCTGATTGAAAATTCACCTTCTTCTAAACCAAACAGCAACTTTTAAGTTAATTAACTAAATAAAAGAAAGACTAAACTTTAGATAAAAATGAAGCCTTATACTCCCTCGGTCACCAAACTCTTACCAAAGCACTCAAAAAGCACCAAATTCAGCACTCAGTGCTGAATACAGAGAGATACAGAGGTAGATACAGAGTGAGATACAGAGAGAGATAGAGAGAGAGAGATACAGAGAGCGATACAGAGAGAGATACAGAGGGAGATACAGAGAGAGATACAGAGGGAGATACAGAGAGAGATATAGAGGGAGATACAGAGGGTGATACAGGGAGAGTTACAGAGTGACAGATCGAGATACAGAGATAGTTACAGGGAGAGGTGTGGAGAGAGATACAGTGAGAGATAGAGAGAGAGATAGAAAGAGAGATACAGAGACAGAGGCAGAGAGATACAGAGAGAGAGACAGATAGAGATACAGTGAGAGAAATGCAGAGAGAGATACAGAGAGAGAGATGCAGAGAGAGAGATACAGAGAGCGATGCAGCGAGAGATACAGAGTGAGATACAGAGAGAGAGAGATACAGAGAGATATATACAGGGAGATACAGAGGGAGACACAGAGAGATACAGAATGAGATACAGAGAGAGATTCAGAGTGATAAACTGAGAGTCCTACAGAGGGAGATACAGAGAGAGAGAGATACAAAGGGAGATATAGAGGGAGATACAGAGAGAGATGCAGAGAGAGAAAGCGAGAGGGAGATACAGAGGGAGATACAGAGAGAGATACAGAGAGAGAGACAGAGAGCGAGATACAGAGAGAGATACAGAGAGAGATACAGAGGGAGACAGAGGGAGACAGAGAGAGATACAGAGACAGATACAGAGATAGATACAGAGAGATACAGAGAGATACAGAGAACGAAACAGAATAAGATACAGAGACGTATAGACACAGCGACAGTGGGAAATATAGAGAGAGAGACAGAGAGAGCTACAGAGAGCGATACAGAGAGAGATATAGAGAGAGAGATCGAGAGAGATACAGAGAGAGAGACAGAGGGAGATACAGGGAGAGATACAGAGAGAGAGATACAGAGAGTGTACAGGCAGAGAGAAACAGAGAGAGATACAGGGAGAGAACAGAGAGAGTGATACAGAGGGAGAATAAGAGAGAGATACAGAGAGAGATAGAGAGCGAGAGAGACAGATGGAGATACAGAGCGAGATACAGAGTGAGATACAGAGAGAGATACAGAGGGAGATACATAGAGAGATGCAGAGAGTGATACAGTGATAGAGATACAGAGGGAGATACAGAGGGAGATACAGAGGGCGACACAGAGAGCAATACAAAGTGAGATGCAGAGAGAGATACAGAGTGGGATACAGAGAGATAGAGAGAACAATACAGAGTAAGATACAGAGACAGAGAGACACAGCGACAGTGAGAAATACAGAGAGAGCTACAGAGAGAGCTACAGAGAGCGATACAGAGAGAGATACAGAGAGAGACAGCGAGAGAGACAGAGAGAGGTACAGAGAGAGATACAGAGAGAGAGAGACAGAGGGAGATACAGGGAGAGATACAGAGAGAGAGACAGAGAGAGATACAGAGAGAGAGACAGAGAGAGTGCAGACAGAGAGAAACAGAGAGACATACAGAGAGAGTTACAGAGAGAGATACAGAGAGAGATACAGAGACAGAGGCAGAGAGATACAGAGAGGGAGAGAGAGAGAGAGAGAGAGATACAGAGAGAGATACACAGAGAGATGCACAGAGAGATACAGAGAGAGTTACAGAGAAAGATACAGAGAGAGATCCAGAGAGATATACCAGAGAGAGATACAGAGAGAGATAGAGAACGAGAGAGATTCAACAGGAGAGGTATACAGGGTGGAATACAGAAATGAATACACAGAGGAACACAATGAGATCCAACGCGAGAGAGATACAGAGTGAGATACAGAGAGAGAACGAGAGAGAGATTCAGTGAGAGATACAGAGTGAAATACAGAGAGAGATACAGACTCAGATACAGAGAGGGATACAGAGAGAGATTCAGATAGAGATACACAGAGAGATACACAGCGAGATACACAGGGAGATAAACAGAGAGATACAGACTTAGATACAGAGAGAGATACAGACTCAGATACAGGGAGTGATACAGAGAGAGATTCAGATAGAGATACACAGAGAGATACACAGAGAGATCGACAGAGAGAGAGATACAGAGAGAGAGATACAGAGGGAGATACAGAGAGAGATACACAGAGAGATACAGGGAGAGATACAGAGAGAGATACAGAGAGAGAGATACAAAGGGAGATACAGAGAGAGAGAAACAGAGAGAGATAGAGAGAGACAGATATAGAGAGAGATACCGAGAGATAGATACAGAGGAACGTACAGGGAGCGTTACAGAGTGACAGAGCGAGATACAGAGATAGTTACAGGGAGAGGTGTGGAGAGAGATGCAGTGAGAGATAGAGAGAGAGATACCGAGAGAGATACAGAGACAAAGGCAGAGAGATAAAGAGAGAGAGACAGATAGTGATACAGAGAGAGAAATACAGATAGCGATGCAGCGAGAGATACAGAGTGAGATAAAGAGAGAGAGAGATACAGAGAGAGATATACAGAGGGATATACAGAGGGAGACACAGAGAGAGATACAGAGAGAGAGAGAACGATACAGAGTAAGATACAGAGAGACACAGCGACATTGGGAAATACAGAGGGAGATACAGAGGGAGATACAGAGAGAGATACACAGAGACAGAGAGAGAGATACAGAGAGATATACAGAGACAGATACTGAGAGAGATACAGAGAGAGAGAGAGATACAAAGAGCGATACAGCGAGAGATACAGATCGAGAGAAACAGAGGGAGATACAAAGCGATACAGTGCGAGATACAGAGAGAGATACAGAGTGAGATTCAGAGAGAGAGACACAGAGGAAGACACAGAGAGAGATACAGAGGGAGACACAGAGAGAGATACAGAGAGAGAGAGAACGATACAGAGTAAGATACAGAGAGACACAGCGACATTGGGAAATACAGAGGGAGATACAGAGGGAGATACAGAGAGAGATACACAGAGACAGAGAGAGAGATACAGAGAGAGATACAGAGACAGATACTGAGAGAGATACAGAGAGAGAGAGAGAGATACAAAGAGCGATACAGCGAGAGATACAGATCGAGAGAAACAGAGGGAGATACAAAGCGATACAGTGCGAGATACAGAGAGAGATACAGAGTGAGATTCAGAGAGAGAGACACAGAGGAAGACACAGAGAGAGATACAGAGTGAGATACAGAGAGCGATACAGAGAGAGAGACAGAGGGAAATACAGGGAGAGGTACAGAGAGAGAGACAGAGAGAGGTACAGAGAGAGAGACAGAGAGAGTGCAGAGAGAGAGATACAAAGAGAGAGACAGAGTGAGTTACAGTGAGAGGGATGGAGAGAGATACAGAGAGAGATTCAGAGAGATACAGAGAGAGAGAGATACAGAGGGAGATACAGAGAGAGATACAGAGTGAGATACAGAGAGAGAGATACAGAGGAAGACACAGAGGGAGATACAGAGTGAGATACAGAGAGCGATACAGAGAGAGAGACAGAGGGCAATACAGGGAGAGGTACAGAGAGAGAGACAGAGAGAGGTACAGAGAGAGAGACAGAGAGAGTGCAGAGAGAGAGATACAAAGAGAGAGACAGAGTGAGTTACAGTGAGAGGGATGGAGAGAGATACAGAGAGAGAGATACAGAGGGAGATACAGAGAGAGATGCAGAGGGAGATACAGAGGGAGATAGAAAGTGAGATAAAGAGAGAAATACGGAGGGAGATACAGAGAGAGAGAGATACAGAGAGAGATACATAGAGAGAGATACAGAGTGAGATACAGAGAGAGATACAGAGAGATATACAGAGAGAGAGATACAGAGAGAGATACAGAGGGAGACTGAGAGAGATACAGAGAGATACCGAGAGACAGATACAGAGAGATATAGAGAGATATACAGAGAGATAGAGAGAACGATTCAGAGTAAGATGCAGAGACAGAGAAACACAGCGACTGTGAGAAATACAGAGAGAGATAGAGAGAGTGCTACAGAGAGCGATACAGAGAGAGATACAGATGGAGATACAGAGAGATACAGAGAGAGAGATACAGAGAGAGTTACAGAGAGAGAGATACAGAGAGAGATACAAAGAGAGATAAAGAGAGCGAGACAGAGAGAGATACAAAGACAGGGGCAGAGAGATACCGAGAGAGAAACAGAGAGAGATACAGAGAGAGATACAGAGAGAGATAAAGAGAGCGAGACAGAGAGGGATACAGAGAGAGAGATTCAGAGAGATACAGAGAGAGAATCACAGAGCGAGATACAGGGAGAGATACAGAGAGAGATACAGAGAGAGAGATACAGAGAGATATACAGAGAGAGATACAGCGAGAGATACAGAGCGAGAGAGACAGAGGGAGATACAGAGAGAGATACAGAGTGAGATACATAGAGAGATCAAGAGGGAGATACAGAGAGAGAGATTCGGAGAGAGATACGGAGAGAGAGATACAGAGAGAGATACCGTGAGAGAAATACAGAAGGAGATACAGAGAGAGATACAGAGAGAGAGAGATACAGAGAGATATACAGAGAGAGATACAGCGAGAGATACAAAGCGAGAGAGACAGAGGGAGGTATAGAGAGAGATACAGAGTGAGTTTTAAAGAGAGATAAAGAGGGAGATACAGAGAGAGAGATTCGGAGAGAGATACGGAGAGAGAGATACAGAGAGAGATACCGTATGACAAATACAGAAGGAGATACAGAGAGAGATACAGATATAGATACATAGAGAGATACAGAGAGAGATGCACTGAGAGATACAGAGACAGAGGCAGAGAGATACAGAGAGAGATACAGAGAGAGATGCAAAGACAGGGGCAGAGAGATACAGAGAGAGATGCAGAGAGAGATACGGAGAGAGATACAGAGAGAGAGATAAAAAGATCGAGACAGAGAGAGATACAGAGAGAGAGATACGCACAGAGAGAAAAACAGAGAGAGATACAGGGAGTGATACAGAGAGAGATATAGAGAGAGAGATACAGAGAGATACAGAGAGATCTACAGAGATAGTGATACAGAGAGAGATACAGGGAGAGATAAAGAGGGAGATACAGAGAGAGAGATACGGAGAGAGATACGGAGAGAGAGATACAGAGGGGTATACAGATGGAGATACAGAGAGAGAAAGAGAGAGAGATACAGAGAGAGATACAGATGGAGATACAGAGAGAGACACAGAGTGAGATACAGAGAGAGATAAAGAGAGACACACAGATGGAGATACAGGGGGATATTCAGAGAGAGAGACAGAGGGAGTTACAGATGGAGATACAGAGAGAGTTACAGAGAGAGAGATACAGAGAGAGTTACAGAGAGAGAGATACAGAGAGAGATACAAAGAGAGATAAAGAGAGCGAGACAGAGAGAGATACAAAGACAGGGGCAGAGAGATACAGAGAGAGAAACAGAGAGAGATACAGAGAGAGATACAGAGAGAGATAAAGAGAGCGAGACAGAGAGGGATACTGAGAGAGAGATTCAGAGAGATACAGAGAGAGAATCACAGAGCGAGATACAGGGAGAGATACAGAGAGAGATACAGAGAGAGAGATACAGAGAGATATACAGAGAGAGATACAGCGAGAGATACAGAGCGAGAGAGACAGAGGGAGATATAGAGATAGATACAGAGTGAGTTTCATAGAGAGATAAAGAGGGAGATACAGAGAGAGATTCGGAGAGATATACGGAGAGAGAGATACAGAGAGAGATACCGTGAGAGAGATACAGAAGGAGATACAGAGAGAGATACAGAGAGAGAGATACAGAGTGATATACAGAGAGAGATACAGCGAGAGATACAGAGCGAGAGAGACAGAGGGAGATACAGAGAGAGATACAGAGTGAGATACATAGAGAGATCAAGAGGGAGATACAGAGAGAGAGATTCGGAGAGAGATACGGAGAGAGAGATACAGAGAGAGATACCGTGAGAGAAATACAGAAGGAGATACAGAGAGAGATACAGAGAGAGAGGCAGAGAGATACAGAGAGAGATACAGAGAGAGATACAAAGACAGGGGCAGAGAGATACAGAGAGAGATGCAGAGAGAGATACGGAGAGAGATACAGAGAGAGATAAAAAGATCGAGACAGAGAGAGATTCAGAGAGAGAGATACGCACAGAGAGAAAAACAAAGAGAGATACAGGGAGTGATACAGAGAGAGATAGAGAGAGAGAGATACAGAGAGATCTACAGAGATAGTGATACAGAGAGAGATACAGGGAGAGATACAGTGCGAGAGAGACAGAGCGAGATACAGAGAGAGATACAGAGTGAGATATAGAGAGAGATAAAGAGGGAGATACAGAGAGAGAGATACGGAGAGAGATACGGAGAGAGAGATACAGAGGGATATACAGATGGAGATACAGAGAGAGAAAGAGAGAGAGATACAGAGAGAGATACAGCTGGAGATACAGAGAGAGACACAGAGTGAGATACAGAGGGAGATTCATATGGAGATACAGAGAGAGATAAAGAGAGACATACAGATGGAGATACAGATGGAGATACAGAGAGAGATACAGAGTGAGATACAGAGAGAGATAAAGAGTGAGATACAGTGAGAGATACAGAGGGAGATACAGAGAGAGAAATACTCAGGGAGATACAGAGTGAGAGACAG